>NW_024070207.1:32344569-32391994 GCF_014754425.2 Oryx dammah | reverse complement strand
TGTCTGGTATTCCCATCTCTTGAAGAATTTTCCACAGTTGATTGTGATCCACACAGTCAAAGGCTTTGGTACAGTCAATAAAGCAGAAATAGATGTTTTTCTGGAACTCTATTGCTTTTTCCATGATCCAACGGATGTTGGTAATTTGATCTCTGGTTCCTCTGCCTTTTCTAAAACCAGCTTGAACATCTGGAAGTTCACAGTTCACATATTGTTGAATCCTGGCTTGGAGAATTTTGAGCATTACTTTCCTAGCATGTGAGATGAGTGCAATTGTGTGGTAGTTTGAGCATTCTTTGGCATTGCCTTTCTTTGGGATTGGAATGAAAACTGACCTTTTCCAGTCCTGTGGCCACTGCTGAGTTTTCCAAATTTGCTGGCATATTGAGTGCATCACTTTCACAGCATCATCTTTCAGGATTTCAAATAGCTCAACTGGAATTCCATCACCTCCACTAGCTTTGTTCATAGTGATACATACCTTTAAATGTCCCCCCAGAAGGAGAGGAAGAAAACCATCCTAAACCCAAACTTCTGAAATAAACTGTGAACCAAAACCTGCTGTGGATGCTGGGCCTATGCAAGAATTAGACAGTTAGCTGGAAATGTCTCTTGTGATGTCTTCATATAAGTGTCAAGCTAATGTCACCATTGGAAACAAAGTTCATAAAAAACTTTTGGTTTTTGACAACTGGGTATGGCTTTACCCAACAATTCATACTCTTCTGCCTGGATAACTTTATAACCAGTGACAGGAGCTTCCTAGATAGCTGACAAGAGTGTGGGTACCGGCTGTCCCCAAGGCCCAGAATCAAGGTATTGGGCTCTGATGAGTGCATGTTGTGATTAACAGGGTTTCTATATAAACCACACCTTTAAAAGACAGATTGAAAATGTTCAGGATGGTTTGGAATCATATTTTAGTCATGGAATCAGATGTCACTAGACTAGAGAATAGATTTCGGCTCTTTTTAACCTAGGTTCTTGTTCAGAGAAGATGAATGTGGTGTTAAAATTTGGGTAAGCTCTCTTCTCTGTGACCTTGAGTCAATCAGTAGCCTTCTTTGGACCTTGGCTTCCATATATGTGAAAGAAGACTAATTGGATGGTCTTTAAATTCTTTTCAACCACAATATATTCTTTACAGTTTTGAAGGCATCTTTCATCCACACCCATTTTCTCCTCCTCAGTCTCTACTGAGGTAGAAAGAGCACAGGCTTTGAAACCAGTCCTGGGATTGCCCTCTTGCTCCCCCAACACTTAGAAGCTGGGTGATGTTGGCCAAAACATGTTCCTTTCTGGGGCCTTGATTTCTTCTTAGATATAATAATATTGCTAGCAACTTCAGCCAAACGTGCTAATACTGACATCTTTTCCTATAAATCAGAAGTTTCCACTGAGGAGCTTTAATCTTTTGAAAAGGTCAGAGAAAGGCTAGTGGAGTAGCTATTTTAAAGGTAATGGCTTTCCCCTTGGCAATTCCATCCTCTGTCTAAACCTAAAAGGACAAATGTCTAATATCACATACCTGGGATTTTTCTCTGATGGTCTGGGTGCCCAGGGACTGTTTTCAATTCCACTTTTCAAGCATAAAATTTCTACAGCCAACCCTTCACTATTTTGTCACCTTTGAAGGGTCTCCTCTTACTTTCAAGGACTGCTAGAGAATTCCTTTAAACTCCAATTAATCATTGGAGAAGAAAATGTCACCCCACTCCAGTACTCTTGCCTGGAAAATCCCATGGACAGAGGAGCCTGGTAGGCTGCAGTCCATGGGGTCGCTAAGAATTGGACATAACTGAGCGACTTCACTTTCACTTTTGACTTTCATGCATTGGAGAAGGAAATGGCAACCCACTCCAGTATTCATGCCTGGAGAATCCCAGGGACGGAGGAGCCTGGTGGGCTGCCGTCTATGGGGTCGCACAGAGTCGGACACGACTGAAGTGACTTAGCAGCAGCAGCAGCCAATTAATCATAGTGCATTGAGATTTTATTCAGATATACACTGTGGCACCTTGAAAGAAAGGGAGGCTGAGGGATCCAGCAAGGGTGGGTCCAGGCTCCTGACTAATCACATGGGAAGCACAGTTACTCAGGAGTAACTGCAGGACCCCAGTTTGTCACCTGACCAACCACACGTCATCAAATCACTGACTTGTTTTCAGAGAAGCACTTTGGTCCAGGTAAGAAGGCTTCATTCTCCCTAGTCAGAGACTATTCAGAGAAATAAAAGGGCACTTCCAAGTAGTTTTTGTCATCATGGTTTGGGTGACAATGTGCTGTAATACGGGAAAGGATATAAGTTGAATTCATCCAGTGGCACATCTGCTGGGAACAGTCTGTCATCATTTATGAGAGTCGCATGCTTTACTATTGAAACATTTTAAGGCAACGTGTGTCTGGGAAGATGTTGTGGCTAAAAGATCCGACTCATTCCCTAAATTTCCATCCATGCTTAATGCTTTGCATGACTGATTTCAGGCAGGGTCTGTACTGATCTAGTGCCACTCTTTGCAATAAGACCATAGCTCTTTGGACCCACAAACTTGACCACTCTACCCCAACCTCTAACTGCCAGTCCCTAGGAGCATTCTGACTTGCTTCCGGTACTTCCTCTGCAGGGAGACTCTCCCATAACCCCAGAGGCCTCAGTTTTAGTGTTAAGCTAAGGAGAATCCAATGGATGCATACCATGTATCTGCCCTCATTTCAGGTTCCAAAATAACATCTAGCTCTCTTCTGATAGGAAAATCAGATCAGGGTCTGATGGGTCAGAATCTTCAAATAGCCAGAATTTCTGCCCAGAGTTTTTAGGAAAGAAACAAGTAATTTGAAAAAAAGAAGAAGAAGAAGAAGAAGAAGAAGGGGGAGGGAGAGGGTATGGAATGAATTGGGAGATTGCAATTGACATATATATACCAGTGATACTATGTATAAAATAGATAACTATTGAGAATCTACTGTATAGCTCAGAGAATCCCACTCTCATTCTGTGACAACCTAAATGGGAAGGGAATCCAAAAAAGAGAAGATATATGTATACGTATAACTGACGCATTTTGCTGTATGGCAGAAACTAACACAGCATTGTAAGGTAATTGTACTTCAATGAACATTTTTAGAAAAGAGTAGGTGATATTAGAGATTTAGTAAAAGTGACGATTTCCTTGGGCTACTCCAGGGTCAGCACACATTTGGCAAACTGCTTCTAACTTTCAACTTCCCCATTCCTGGGGCAATGAATATCTCTGTTCAGAATGATGACCTCAGATACTGCAAAATCCTTTGGCACCAAGAAAGATTCTACAGTATTCACTTGGTTATATTTATTAAAGAAGAGTGGATTTACAGGCATTCACGACATTTCAGTAGCATTTCAATAACAGCAACAAGGACTTTCCATCAAGCACTCAGGTACCCAGAAAATTCCATACACATTACTGGAAGGCACTTTTCCCCTCCCCCTCCTTCTGCAGTTCTTTGAGCATGATGCCACGTTTCCCTCCAGCCCTTAGTGAGTGCCTCTGTAAAATAAAAAGCTTAGATTAGAAATCTAAAATTGCTCCCCATTCTGATGCTCCGAGATTATGTCATCTCTGTGATCTTTTACATGGCCTCGGCATTTTCGGCATTATGTGTAATTTTAGCAGGGCCTACCTCCAAGGAAAATAGTTCCTCTGAGGGTCCCAGTCTCACTCACTGACTCTCAAGTACCAAAGGCGAGGGAGGCAGGCTGAGGACTCAGCTCAAGCTGACCAAGGGCAGAGGTTTTGCTGATCCCATCTGTGGAAGTCAGTCAGAGTCACTTTGATGGCTGATAAGGCGAACTACCATGTCAGAACAAAAATCCATCTGATAAGCACAGAAATATTAATGACAGAATTAAATCAAGGAAAATTTGGCAACTGCTTCTAAGACGGTATACTGGCCTAGAGCTAGTTTGAAATTAAGTTTGTATTATTAATTGAAAAGCAAGAAGAGACTCTTGGAATAAATCAGATAAAATAAATAAAGAGGAGATTTTACTTACTGTCAATAATGCCGCAGGCAATCTTGGGGTTTGGTGGCAGTCTTAACAAAAAATGCCTTATCTTCTTCAGATTTTCTCTGCCTACTCTCAGCAGGTTCAAAATGCATATCTGGTCCTCTCTTCCTTAAATGGTAATAATATAAAGCTTCAATGACAAGAAAAGAGAACCTTGAAAGTTCTAGAATATTAAATATTTCTGAGGACATAATTCAGTCCCCAAATAAATCTAGCACCTGGTACTTCCTCCTGTAAGAAAAACTTGCTCTTAGAAGCTTGCCTACACCACAGTCAGCAAATTTGGGATTTAGGCTTCTTCTAAGAAAAACTTTGTTTCAAATGAAGTTTATACCTGATGACCTACTTTTGAACTCACACTCACCCAAACACAAAGTAAAACTCTGCTGCCAATTCTGACTATTGGAGAGTGAGTTGTTCCAGTTATGGAAGAGTGTGATACCAAGACTTGGAAACTAATAAAACAGAGCAAAAAATAAACAAGACCAAGAAATCAGAAAAAATGATTGCATGAGTACCATATTGCTTGTATAAGATCTATATTCCAACATAAAGATTTTCTGCTGCTGCTGCTGCTAAGTCGCTTCAGTTGTGTCCAACTCTGTGTGACCCCATAGACAGCAGCCCACCAGGCTCCCCCGTCCCTGGGATTCTCAAGGCAAGAACACTGGAGTGGGTTGCCATTTCCTTCTCCAACGCATGAAAGTGAAAACTGAAAGTGAAGTCGCTCAGTCGTGTCCAACTCTTCGTGACCCCATGGACTGCAGCCCACCAGGCTCCTAAGCCCATGGGATTTTCCAGGCAAGAGTACTGGAGTGGGTTGCCATTGCCTTCTCCTACACAGATCCAAAAGATACTTCTCATACCAAGAATAAACACTTTGATAGACTTGTCTCCTGTGTCACTCTCGTCCAATGAGAAGGGGTGGTTATCTACAATACCAATACTGCTTTAGGGTGTGACCATTAGCATCCATTTTTAATTATTGTTTTCCCCAAATCTCAAACATCTTCTATTTACTGTCCATTTAACTTTTAAACCTGATAGCCACCCCCTCTGTACTAGGGAAGACTTAGGAGAGGGCAATTCTACATGGGTGAGTATCTTGCAAAGTCTGAGAGATGAGTGTGGAGAGAGTTGCGAGTACAAGGTGCACAAATAATAAGTACTGGGCTGACCAAAAAGTCCATATGGGGTTTTCTGTAAGCTGTTAAACAAAAACCCAAATGAACATTTTGGCCAACCCAATACTATAAGAAACTGGGATGGTTCCCATTTCCTTGAGCACCAAGTCTTTATATTTAAATTCATTCCCACCTCATGTAGACACATTCTACTACCAAGTATAAAAAAGTTTCTAAAATTAAATACAAATATTTTAAGTGTATTCACTATTCGATACTATTCACACCTTGGATTCCCAGTCTCTATTGCAAATGATGGAGAAGAGTAACTTTGAAGAGCAGGTAGACTGGATGGCTGCAGATGAGAGGCCGAGGGAAGCAGGGCTGGGTAGACTAAAAGGCCTACTGAGACCTCCACTTTATCATTTTGTTAGGAGTCATTGATGTTAATGTTCTTGGACTATTCTGTCTGAATAAGGCAAATTGTAATAGATCCACAGATTGATCATTCAACAATCTGAGGTCTATTTTGAAAGATGGAGTTTAAGTTCTTTTCTTATTCATCCCTTGGGTACAGATATTTCAAAGGCAAGTGCTAGACGTATCTGTTGGGCATGGCAGGCTAATTGGCCAGTTTGATCTTTAATATTATGCAGTCACTACTCTCTGGCTTTATCTAAGGCTTTATGCTTCCCTTTGTCATCAGATCACAAACTGACCAGATATCATACATCAAATACAAGACTCAGAGAGCAGAACAGATGACATTCTTCCCTGTAGGAAGGAAGGGAGTAAACTAACACTGAATGAGACCTACTATGTGCCAGGCACTGTGCCAGGAATTTTTACATGCACCATCTAAAGCAAGTGCTATACTGGCAGCAGGATTGATCTATTTGAAGAATAGATGGTTCTTGGGAGAGTAGAGGAAAAGGAAGGTGTTGTATGTGGGGATCAACAAACCCAACAGCAATATATTGATCCAAGAAGGACCACTGGGGTATCAGAAGAGTTTACCTTCCAGAAAGATACCAACATTCTCAGCCAGCTAAAGATAGGATATTAAGAGGCTTGGGGAAAGATGTGTAGCTTTTGAAATAACCACATTTCAGGTAAACCACACTGAGCTTGCTTGGCCCTACAGAGAAGAGGAACCTGGGGTTGAACCAACACACATGTTCCTATCCAGCTCTGCCCACATATCTACCACCTTCAGATAACCCTCTCTCAGGCCTGCGGGCACAAGCTTATCACACAGCATTTCCTGAAAAGAATTCTTCTCTGGGGACTCTGGCAGAAGACGAGGAAGGATGCTTTGTGTATCCTCTGGCCTTCAGGTGACAAGCTAATGCCCCAAGCTTGGAGCCAGGGGAAGTTTGTCTAAGTGTGTGACCTAGAAGGGTCATGGCTTCACTTCTTTTCTAATTAGGATAATTAACCTCCTCTGCTTGTTCATTCTGTTCCAATCCAAATGGCTCAAATTAAACTGGCACAGGGGACTGTTAGGCTCTAGGGACAGGAAATAGTTTACAAGGCTTTCATCTCCAAGCAGCCACCATCAAGGCGAAGTGAGGACAAAGACCTCACAGCATCTTCACTCCTGAAATAACCTTGGGATGCTTTGAGGATCACCTTCAATCTGAATCAACACAGATATCCCATCAGCTATAAGATTTTGTATAGCTCCATAGCACTTGCTGACTAAATTGGGGCTGGGGTTAGAGGGGGGATGCTGATAGCATTTCTCTTTTTATCTTCGTGGTTTTATAGTTGGTTCCAGTATTCTTGCCTTGGAAATCGCATAGACAGAGGAGGCTGGCAGGCTGCAGTCCATGGGGTTGTAAGAGTCAGACATGACTGAGCAACTGAACCAAAACCAAGGAAAACAAAAACTGAATGGCTCAAGTTGGTCGGATTTGATGTGGGATATTTGTGGAATCTGTTGTTTCTCAGTGACCACTGGAGGCAAAACTTGTGGAGTTTTTCAAAAACTGGAATTGAATAGCAGCATTTCACGTAGAATAGAGACGCAACTGAGGGGTAAAAATACTGCCCTGCTTCCTCTGGTGGCTTGAACTCCCCATTCCCTACCTCTGACCAGGTTGGAGCTTCCCATCAGGAAAATATAACCTCAATGCTGTCTAGGCTGATAGGACTAGGCACAGTCCTCTGGATCTTTGTTTCTCCTGACTGCAGGATTTAGTCTGAGGTCTATCCTACACACAGCCCTTCACACCTGTATGGGAAAGCACAATGCTCTATATTTAGTCTCCTTTCCAGAACTCTTTGGCTACAGCCCTTCTTATCAGGTGGCTCTAATACTTTGACCACCTGATGCAAAGAGCCAACTCATTGGAAAAGACCCTGATGCTGGAAAAGATTGAGGGCAAGGGAAGAAGGGGACAGCAGAGGGTGAGATGGTTGGATGGCATTATTGACTCAATGGATATGAGTTTGAGCAAACTCCTGGCGACAGTGAAGGACAGGGAAGCCTGGCGTGCTGCAGTGCATGGGGGCGCAAAGAGTCAGACACAACTGAGCAACTAAACAACAACAAAAGCCCTTGTGAGTCACCATGGCTGATGGGAAAGTGACAACAATAGAGTCACAGAAGAGATCAGGCTGCCCATGTGGACTAAGTACTAAAGAGCTCCTTCCAGCCCAGGAATGCTAGCATTTTCCCTGGGTCTGCCCAGTAGATGAGAACCCTGACTTGCTACTCAGTGTGTCAGAGCCATCAGCATAAATTTCTCAGCATGTTGTCAAGAGGCTTGTCCTGAGCCTAGGCTGAGTAAGTGAGTCTATCTCCAACTTCTGTCAGTTTATACCGTTGTCCCCTCCTAGCCCTACACTGTTCATTTCCCATCCATTACCTCCGTTGACACCTGGGCTTTCCCTCCTGAATCATCCATCTGTGCTAACCATCCGATGTGTGGTTCTTGGTAGATACATAATAAGGACCAGACTAGTATGTCTGAAGTTGTGATGTGATTACAAATCACCTGGGATCCTTGTTAAAATGCAGATTCTGATTCATTTAAGTCGAGTGTGGGACCCGAGACTCTGCATTTTTAACAAGCAGCCTTGGTAGTGCCCAGTGTTGCTATCCAAGGACCATACTTGAAGCAGCAAAGATGTCCGTGCAGCATCTTTAGGATCTTCTGTCATCGATATGCTGGGCCAGGAGTCACACTTTAGATAACAGGGACAGATACCATCTTCTGAATGAGCTACACGCACCTGTATGCTTGGAGGAGACTGTGTCCTCTCTTCTCAGCAATTAATGATAGCATCCTTTTATATTGAGGCTAAAACAATCCTTTAGTGTAACTAGAGCTGTGCAGAGGGTGTGGCAAATATGGATCTTGGCATAGACTATCTTTCTTGGGACCTGGGTTACTTGAATGAGCCTTCTGGGCACCTGCCCTGCTTCCTGAAATCAATCGTGCAGGCCAGACTCATTTGGGGTCCAGCCACTCCATTCATCGCATCCATTTCACAGTGTCTCTGGATGGCTGCTACTACATATCACTCATGCTGTGATCCGCATCAGTGGTTAAGACAACGGAAACAGCTACATCATCCAAGGCACAATCCATTTATTTCATGCTGGAAAAAACAATCTTCTATCCAAGTGGGGCCAGTTAAGTTCTGGGCAGTTGTCATAGCTCTAAGGTTATAGGAAATATGCCTTTTGCACTATCGAGCTCCCCAGTGGAGAGCAATGTACCCCCTTGAGGAGACCCCAGGTATCATTAGCACATCAATGCCATGCTGGACTTGCCTGGAAAATCCTATGGACGGAGGAGCCTGGTAGGCTGCAGTCCATGGGGTAGCTAAGAGTCGGATACGACTGAGCAACTTCACTTTCACTTTTCACTTTCATGCATTGGAGAAGGAAATGGCAACCCACTCCAGTGTTCTTGCCTGGAGAATCCCAGAGACAGGGGAGCCTGGTAGGCTGCCGTCTATGGGGTCGCACAGAGTCGGATACGACTGAAGCGACTTAGCAGCAGCAGCAGCCATGCTGAACAGAGCAAGTCCATTTCTCCTCGGAGGCTTGAGGTGGCTAACTCCTGGGGTTGTTAAAATACAACTTTGCTGGAGAAGTTCCCTGCCTTGTTTCTCCCTCTCCTAAAGAAATTCCCGAATCCTTTCCTCCTCAGCATTGTGCTGATTGTGTGCTTTGCTCAAAATAAACCTTAAAGAATATTTGCATTTGGTTTAGTGGATGCTCTGTTACGCCAATATTTGCTGAGCTAAACACTGCAGATGGAAAGGTTCCCCTAAGAAGATTCCAGAGCATTGTGATTATGTGGTTTTGATCCAAAATATAAACATGTCTGATGGCCTAAGGGGGTTGTCAAACAGTGTTTTGAAACACACTGGCAAGTTTAAGATGGTTTTAAAAGCAGGCCTACTTGAGGATCCAGAAAAGACCCACACCTACACTCCCTGGTAGTGGCATGGGCACGAGTCTAGCTGGACTGGCCCATTGCTGGCTCTGGTGGGGTCTTCAAGCCAAAGAAATGTTTATCATTAACTGTTTCTCTCTTGTCCACTGCCACTGCCCTCTTAAGCAAGTTACTTACATCTCTTGGAGAGTTTAGTAAATACTTTCATCTGCACAGTACCCTACAACTCCATGTTTCTTTTAAAATGATATAGAAGACCTAGCACAGAAGCCACTGGGATTAAATTTCCAGCCAAGAGGAACTCGCTCAGCCATTTTGATACATCTGTCACTGAGCACTTTGCCTAAATGAGCACAGAAGCTTTCTGTGCATGGTTGACTAGTCCCTTCACTAATCCAATCATTATGATGACTAGCTACATGGTTCCTAATTAGATTCATTTTATTCAAATACATTTTTAGCCAGTGCAGTTTCCCAACAGTTCATTACTAGAGTCAGCATCTGAACTCTTACTCTCCCTCTATAAACCTCCCAGATTGTAGTTTGCTGAAGCACTCCTAAATTCAGTCCTAGCCATGTTTGTTCATCCTTTGCAACTAGTTACAGCAGTGGGGTATATATCCTGGCTAAATGAAGTCAAGGCCATGGCTTCGATGGCTGTTTGGGCCAATTAGCTTCCTTCTAGTCCACAGGGCGAGACTCTTCCCTCCATCTTGGCCAGCCAACATTCTTAATAATCTCTACCTTTGGTGTCAAAGGAGAGTAGCTCTAATAGTGGGGCTGACTTTATTTTCATCTCTTTATGTTACTCTCATAGCTGTAGCCAAAGGGTCAATTTTCAAGTGAAACACAAATTAGGGACCATGAGGGTATGTGAGCAGAAATGTTTAGAAAGAAGTTTTCTGTATCTGTCCCTCTTTCGTCTTATCTTCCTTTTCTCTAAGTCTCAGCCTCCATTTGCCTATTATCAGGATAGAATACTCTTGATCCATCCTCCAAACTATCTGACAATACCTATTTCTATAATCCTAAAGTGTTAGAAAGTGTTAGTCACTCAGTTGTGTCTGTAACTGTTTGCAATCGCATGAACTATAGCCTGCCAGGCTCCTCTGTCCATGGAATTCTCCAGGCAAGAATACTGGAGTGGGTAGCCTTTCCCTTCTTCAGGGGATCTTCCCAACCCAGGAATCGAACCCAGGTCTCCTGCATTGTAGGCAGATTCTTTACCATCTGAGCCACAAGGGTCCCCTCAAAATAGAATATTGAAGAAACTGAGTCTCAGAATGGGAAAGAAACAACCACATTCTCACCCAATTGAATAAGCCTCTCAAGACTTTCTTAGAAGATAAATCCTAGATTTCAAGAAAGTTGAAACATTTATAATACCTCCTCTGACTTTATCCTATGGGCCAAGAAAAACTTTTGAGGGTTTCTGAGAGTGAGCATGATTATGACATAATCAAAAGGGAGAAGGTTAAAGTGAGCAGTTTGGATGTAAGGGGAAGGATGGTTGCAGTTAGCCCGAGTAAATACCAAATAACTTTAAAATAACTGGTAGTAATGGGAATGTAAAGGGGAAGACACAGAAAGAATGAACTAATTTGACTTTATGTTTGCCCAGGGCAATGGAAGAGTCAAAGATAATGCTCAGATTTGATAACTAGAAAATAAGACAGAAATAGGGAAGTCAGGAAAAGCAGAAACAGCTGCTTTGGAGGCAGGGGGCACAAGAAATGATAAAACCCACCCAGCCTAGTAACATCAGCTCAGCTCCCAAAGTGGTGATTAACTGATGAGAGATATGCCATTATCCAGAGTACTCTGCCTGTGTTTCTGTTGAGCATTCACTTACATTTTGATTGTCCAGTATGCATCCTTGTGGGCCTGAAAGATACTGGGGTGTCCTCAGGTAGTTAGTTGTACAAAAGTGTGTCCTAGAGTCTTCCTTGTCATGGAGAAACACTTAGAAAAAGGTATGATTTCGTCTTTCCTGAGCAACTGCACATAGAGTAATTTCAGCCACTGATGAGGAAAAAGAAGAGTATGAGCTTGGAAGCCAAACCTGAGTATAGGTACCAGCTCCAAAATTTACTAATTATCTGCTTTTATTCATAAACATGTACCTCTGTGAGACTCAATTTCCTAATCTGTTAACTGGGAATAACTACCTCTGCTTAGGGTTGTTGGGAGGATTAAATATAATAATGTGTATAAATACTTAGCACTGTGCCCAGCCCAAAGTAGGCATTCAATGAATGTTAGCTCATACTCCTGTCCCAAACTTGGCAGCAAAAGTAAAGGGGCCTTAATTTAAAATCTGAGAAATGGGAGTACAAAATTTATACATAACAGTACCTCCAAAAAATATATATTATTCCAACGATGATTTAAAGGCATCATACCATCATCTCTGAGAGATAGTGGTCACCTCCTGTACCCTAAGTTTCTCAAGCCAATAGAGAATGGGTGTGAGAGCTTGGAACTTTCATTTCCTTCCATTTCAATCTGATGACCTGTTTGGTGAGATATGTTTTGAGCTAAGTTTTAATGAATGGTTAAGGTAAAGGGTGTATGGGATTGGGAAGGAGGGATTTCTAGGTGTCTAGAACAGCCAGAGTTCATCACTGAAAACTGAAGTTGCTGGAGAAGGCCATGCTCTGATGAGGATGAGCTAAGCCAGGGGTTTGAAGCATGTGTCCATTACAGTGGGCCCCAGCAGAAAATGGGAATCCCAGCCAAATTTGAGGGAGAAGATGTGCTCTAACACTCAAACTTTCTTGTGGAATCTTGGCTTCTCCATGCAAAAGTGTTCAACAAAGGAGCAGAGCCTTTAAAAAGGTCATAGAAGTCTTGCAGGCAAATCCGCAAGGGCTATTCATAATGATTTTCTTGTTGGATTTTAGCTTTTACTCAATACCAAAATGACTCTTTGTCAAGAAAATGCAACAGAAACATCATTTTACCTTAATACTGAAAGTTAAAACATGAAAGGGGTTATGGTTATGTTCAAGTTGGGATCTACCCCTGGGTAAACCATTTTCTCTCTCTGGACTTCAGCTTCTCTTTCATACAATGCAGAGACTGGGACCATCGCTAAATTCTGGCTCTCATGTTTGAGCATTCTAAGAGACATCAGAGAATTCTGGAAACCTAAAGCCACCTAACTTCTCTGCAGCTTAGGCAAGATTCAGTCACTCTTCCTGGAGCCCAAGTCCTGCAACCTCCTACATACTTCTAAATGTACCCTCAGATCCCCACTGGAAAAGCTCAGTTGAAAGAAAACAATCAAAATGAGTTGATCTTGGTGATATCTTTATATGTGTGCCTCTTTTTTTAATATGGGAGGGCACATGAAAATGCTTATTTACCTTGTAAGTTTTGCACATCCCACTTTGAGTGTTTCCCAAACAGTTTTTAGACTACAGTATTAAGTCAAAGGAAACGTTTTTTCCTCAAGTGAAAAGCATGTTCTCCATTGTCCTTCAGGACTGTATATATTCATTCTTTTGTATTGTCTAGGCAATATCTTGCCCTTAATATTACCTTTGACAGCCTTCCACTTGTATAAGGATCAAGAAGTCTCAGCACTCCAGCAGGCAGAATTAGCTACAGTCCTTTGCAATCAGACAACCATTTTGCTTTTTTGCATTTCTTTTTCTTGGGGATGGTCTTGATTCCTGTCTCCTGTACAATGCCACGAACCTCCGTCCATAGTTCATCAGGCACTCTGTCTGTCAGATCTAGTCTCTTAAATCTATTTCTCACTTCCACTGTATAGTCATAAGGGATTTGATTTAGGTCATACCTGAATGGTCTAGTGGTTTTCCCTACTTTCTTCAATTTCAGAATTTGGTCATAAGAAGTCCATGATCTGAGCCACAGTCAGCTCCCGGTCTTGATTTTGCTGACTGTATAGAGCTTCTCCATCTTTGGTGGCAAAGAATATAATCAGTCTGATTTTGGTGTTGACCATCTGGTGATGTCCATGTGTAGAGTCTTCTCTTGTGTTGTCAGAAGAGGGTGTTTGCTATGACCAGTGTGTTCTCTTGGCAGAACTCTATTAGCCTTTGCCCTGCTTCATTCTGTACTCCAAGGCCAAATTTGCCTGTTACTCCAGGTGTTTCTTGACTTCCTACTTTTGCATTCCAGTCCCCTATAATGAAAAGGCTTACAAATAGCTGTGAAAAGAAGGGAAGCCAAAAGCAAAGGAGAAAAGGAAAGATATAAGCATCTGAATGCAGAGTTCCAAAGAATAGCCAGAAGAGATAAGAAAGCCTTCCTCAGCGATCAATGCAAAGAAATAGAGGAAAACAATAGAATGTGAAAGACTAGAGATCCCTTCAAGAAAATTAGAAATACCAAGGGAACATTTTATGCAAAGGTGGGCTCAATAAAGGATGGAAACTGTAGGGACCTAACAGAAGCAGAAGATATTAAGAAGAGGTGGCAAGAATACATGGAAGAACTGTACAAAAAAGATCTTCATGACCAAGATAATCACAATGGTGTGATCACTAACCTAGAGCCAGACATCCTGGAATGTGAAGTCAAGTGGGCCTTAGGAAGCATCACTACAAACAAAGCTCGTGGAGGTGATGGAATTCCAGTTGAGCTATTTCAAATCCTGAAAGATGATGCTATGAAAGTGCTGCACTCAATATGCCAGCAAATCTGGAAAATGCAGCAGTGGCCACAGGACTGGAAAAGGTCAGTTTTCATTCCAGTCTGAAAGAGGGGCAATGCCAAAGAATGCTCAAACTACCACACAATTGCATTCATCTCACATGCTATTAAAGTAATGCTTAAATTTCTAAAAGCCAGGCTTCAGCAATATGTGAACCATGAACTTCCAGATACTCAAGTTGGTTTTAGAAAAGGCAGAGGAACCAGAGATCAAATTACCAACATCCGCTGGATCATCAAAAAAGCAAGAGAGTTCCAGAAAAGTATCTATTTCTGCTTTATTGACTATGCCAAAGCCTTTGACTGTGTGGATCACAATCAACTGTGGAAAATTCTGAAAGACCTGGGAATACCAGACCACTTGACCTGCCTCTTGAGAAACCTGTATGCAGGACAGGAAGCAACAGTTAGAACTGGACATGGAACAACAGACTGGTTCCAAATAGGAAAAGGAGTAGGTCAAGGCTGTATATTGTCACCCTGCTTATTTAACTTCTATGCAGAGTACATCATGAGAAACGCTGGGCTGGAAGAAGCACAAGCTGGAATCAAGATTGCCAGGAGAAATATCAATAACCTCAGATATACAGATGACACCACCCTTATGGCAGAAAATGAAGAGGAACTAAAGAGCCTCTTGATGAAAGTGAAAGAGGAGAGTGAAAAAGTTGGCTTAAAGCTCAACATTCAGAAAACAAAGACCATGGCATCTGGTCCCATCGCTTCATGGCAAATAGATGGGGAAACAGTGGAAACAGTGGCAGACTTTATTTTTCTGGGCTTCAAAATCACTGTGGATGGTGATTGCAGCCATGAAATTAAAAGATGCTTACTCCTTGGAAGGAAAGTTATGACCAACCTAGATAGCATATTCAAAAGCAGAGACATTACTTTGCCAACAAAGGTCTGTCTAGTCAAGGCTATGGTTTTTCCAGTGGTCATGTATGGATGTGAGAGTTGGACTGTGAAGAAAGCTGAGGGCCAAAGAATTGGTGCTTTTGAACTGTGGTGTTGGAGAAGACTCTTGAGAGTCCCTTGGACTGCAAGAAGATTCAACCAGTCCATCCTAAAGGAGATCAGTCCTGGGTCTTCACTGGAAGGACTGATGTTGAAGCTGAAACTCCAATACTTTGGCCACCTGATGCAAAGAGCTTACTCATTGGAAAAGACCCTGATGCTGGGAAAGATTGAGGGCAGGAGGAGAAGGGGACGACAAAGGGTGAGATGGTTGGATGGCATCACCGACTCAATAGACATGGTTTTGGGTGGACTCTGGGAGTTGGTGATGGACAAGGAGGCCTGGCATGCTGCGGTTCATGGGGTTGCAGAGTCAGACATGACTAGAGACTGAACTGAACTGACATGAACTTTGCAATCAGATCCAGACCCCTTTTGTCTTTTTTTATTTTTACTTTTTATTTTATATTGCAGTATAGGTAATTAACTTTGTTGCATTATTTTCAGGTGTACAGCAAAGTGATTCAGTTGTACATATACAAGTATCTACCCTTTTTCAAATTATTTTCCCATTTGGACTGTTGCATAACATTGAGCAGAGTTTCCTGTGCTATAGAGCAAGTCCGTGTTGGTTATCCATTTAAAATATAGCAGTGTGTACATGTCCATACCACACTCCCAATCTATCTAATTCCCCCTTTCATTCTTGACCCCAATGTTCCACTTCCTTTCCTTCTCTCTGCTAGCCATCATCCATACCTCCCCCTCCCCAACGGTGAAAGGTTTGGTTTGGCCTTGCTTTCTCAAACTTGAGAATACTGAAGAATTAGGAAGTCACTTTCCTAATAGGAAGCCTTTTGCTTAATAGAAAGCAAGCACATATTTTCTGAACTCAAGTTCCAGCTGGGTCAATTCATTTCACAGGCCACAAATGTAAATTATTATGTACAAAGGGAAGCCCAGGATGTGAAAGCTCAGTGCAAAATATGCCCACTTCTGGGAACTGACTCAAAGCTCTCCCCTGCTGGAGGAGGGGTAGCAAGGTGAAGGGCCATCTTCATAATTGTGGTCACTTGGTGCTACTTGAAATAAATCAGACCTGGGAAGAAGGTAAAGTGTGGCTGACTGGTAGCATTTCTTCCCCAACCTATAAACGGAGCCCCTTTTTAGAAGGTTGCTGTGCTCACCACTATACCACCAATGCTGCATGGCAGGGGACATTTTTAACCAAATGCATAAAGCCTTCTCCTACAGCCACAGAACCAGAGCTGGCAAGTGCATTCTTTGGTTGAGATCTACAGTCAGTTCTCTCCTGCAGATGTCCATAAAGTACCTGCTAATACTCAAACTGCTCACCACTTGTTTGGCTGCCAGATTCCGTCATGTGATCAGTGCTGGAAATCATGGATTTCAAGGGGATTAAAAGCCAAGTGAGGAAATGTTATATAAGAAACCCTATTAATGGGCATGATCAATCATCCCATGACATCTATTAAGTGTGCAGCAGTCCACAGAGAAACTTTGAGATGACTTGTACCCTCTGTGAGTTTGCATTGCAGGCAGCCTATCCCAGGGCAATTATTTACCTATCAAATAGAAACATGAAGGATTTGTGCACAAGCACTGTAGCAGCCCCTTTCATCCACACTCAGTTGTTTTTATTCTTAAAAAAATTTTTTTGAAGTATTATTGATTTACAATGGTATGTTAATTTCTACAGTACAGTAAAGTGATTCAGCTCTACATATATTCTTTTTTGGGCTCCCCTGATAGCTCAGCTGATAAAGAATCTGCCTGCAATGCAGGAGACCCTGGTTCAATTCCTGGATCAGGAAGTTCCCCTGGAGAAGGGAAAGATTACCCACTCCAGTATTCTTTGGCTTCCCTAGTAGCTAAGACAGTAAAGAATCCACCTCCAATGTGGGAGACCTGGGTCCAATCCCTGGGTCAGGAAGATCCCCTGAAGAAGAGAAAAGCTACCCACTCTAGTATTCTTGCCTGGAGAATCCCATGGACAGAGAAGCCTGGAGGGCTACAGTCCATGGGATCGCAGAGTCAGACACAACTGAGCACAATATTCTTTTTCATATTCTTTTCCATCTTGGTTTAATCACAGGATATTGAATATAGTTCCCTGTGCTACAGAGTCGGAGAAGGCAATGGCACCCCACTCCAGCACTCTTGCCTGGAAAATCCCATGGATGGAGGAGCCTGGTGGGCTGCAGTCCATGGGGTCGCTAAGAGTCGGACACGACTGAGTGACTTCACTTTCACTTTTCACTTTCATGCATTGGAGAAGGAAATGGCAACCCACTCCAGTGTTCTTGCCTGGAGAATCCCAGGGACTGGGGAGCCTGGTGGGCTGCCGTCTATGGGTCGCACAGAGTCGGACACGACTGAAGCAACTTAGCAGCAGCAGCAGCAGTGCTACAGAGTAAGACCTTGTTGTTTATTTATTCTTTACTATTTTTCATATCAGACCTTGTGTGGTTGAGAATCAGAAGGCTTGCCTATTGTACTTTTCCCAGACCTTAAGCAAATCTACTCCAGATGGTCTTCTAAATTTCCTTTCAGCTGACAGTGCAAAACAGGTTTACTTTAACTCAGTGAAACTGACATAACTATTTGGGCATACTTTCTCAGTTTATGGTGTGGAGAATGGGGCCGCATAATTCACCAGCAGGAATAGAAAGTTCATAATGAAGAACTGGATAAAAAAGAAAAATGGAAAACGCAGGATTATATGCATTGCTAGCTTCAGGGCCAACGTTAAACTTGACAAGTTGTTGGAAATGGCCTCCTCTGTGGGATATTTGGGTAACAGGAATACCTCAAACAATACTCTCCCACCAAATTGATGTCTACAATTTCTTCTATAACGGTTGCCCTTTTGCGTTAGGGTTTTGATCTTACTTCAAAACATAACTTCTTGGGACCTCCCTGGTGGTCCAGAGCCTAAGACTCCAAGCTCCCAATGCAGGGGACCTGCGTTTGATCCCTGGTAACCTGCCTCTTCAGAAATCTGTATGCAGGTCAGGAAGCAGCAGTTAGAACTGGACATGGAACAGACTGGTACCAAATAGGAAAAGGAGTCCGTCAAGGCTGTATATTGTCACCCTGCTTATTTAACTTCTATGCAGAGTACATCATGAGAAATGCTGGACTGGAAGAAACACAAGCTGGAATCAAGATTGCTGGGAGAAATATCAATAACCAGATATGCAGATGACACCACCCTTATGGCAGAAAGTGAAGAAGAACTAAAAAGCCTCTTGATGAAAGTGAAAGAGGAGAGTGAAAAAGTTGGCTTAAAGCTCAACATTCAGAAAACGAAGATCATGGCATCCGGTCCCATCATTTCATGGGAAATAGATGGGGACACAGTGGAAACAGTGTCAGACTTTATTTGGGGGGGCTCCAAAATCACTGCAGATGGTGACTGCAGCCATGAAATTAAAAGATGCTTACTCCTTGGAAGAAAAGTTATGACCAACCTAGATAGTATATTCAAAAGCAGAGACATTACTTTGCCAACTAAGGTCCGTCTAGTCAAGGCTATGGTTTTTCCTGTGGTCATGTATGGATGTGAGAGTTGGACTGTGAAGAAGGCTGAGCACCGAAGAATTGATGCTTTTGAACTGTGGTGTTGGAGAAGACTCTTGAGAGTCCCTTGGACTGCAAGGAGATCCAACCAGTCCATTCTGAAGGAGATCAACCCTGGGATTTCTTTGGAAGGAATGAGGTTAAAGCTGAAGCTCCAGTACTTTGGCCACCTCATGCGAAGAGTTGACTCGTTGGAAAAGACTCTGATGCTGGGAGGGATTAGGGGCAGGAGGAGAAGGGGATGACAGAGGATGAGATGGCTGGATGGCATCACGGACTCGATGGACGTGAGTCTGAGTGAACTCCGGGAGATGGTGATAGACAGGGAGGCCTGGCGTGCTGCGATTCATGGGGTCACAAAGAGTCGGACATGACTGAGCGACTGAACTGAACTGAAGGGAGCTAGATCCCACATGCCACAATTAAGAGTTTGCATGCCACAACTAAAAAGATTCTGCATGCCACAATGAACCAAAGATCCTGTGTGCTATAACTAAGATCCAGCAGAGCCAAATAGATAAATATTTTAAAAATAAAACATAGCTTCTTCATGGAGGGGCTCACAATTGAAGCTTTAATCACTCATGAACAGTCTAGTCTGAGAAAAGGATTGAATTTAGAATGCAGGAGGAACTGTATTGGGGGAGAGGAAAAGGACACAGAAGTGGGACACCAGGGGCGCCTTCAGTTTACTGCCTCTACCAGTTAGCTAAGGTCCTGTCCTAATAAGGCAGCTGAAAGGAGAGAAGATGTGCTGAGGGTCAGTGCATAATGAAAGGGGAACTCAAGCAAACACAATTATGAGGAATGAAGACCTCAGGGAAATCTTCATTTGCCTTGGGTAAATTGGGCTGGGTGTCGGTGAACATTTGTTTCTTATCCCGTTCTATAAAACCCACAGACTGACATCCACATGCAAACACAGAGGGGTCCTTGATCTTCCCATCTCAAACTCCTTGCACACAGAAGAATTTGTGCTCTAGCATCTCATATTTAGACAATCACTATCTACATTTTTGTGGAGATCAAATATGATTAAATCAGGTTAAAGCAAAAACAAAATAACAAAATGTGGGCTCAAATGCACTATGGGATGCATGCTGCTGCTGCTGAGTCACTTCAGTTGTGTCTGACTCTGTGTGACCCCATAGACGGCAGCCCACCAGGCTGCTCCTGCCATGGGATTTTCCAGGCAAGAACACTGGAGTGGGTTGCCATTGCCTTCTGCAATGCATGAAAGTGAAAAGTGCAAGTAGAGTCGCTCAGTCGTGTCCGACTCTTAGCGACCCCATGGACTGCAGCCCACCAGGCTGCTCCTTCCATGGGATTTTCCAGGCAAGAGTGCTGGAGTGGGGTGCCATTGCCTTCGTACATATAGCTAATTCACTTTGCTGTACATTAGAAACTAACACAACACTGGAAAGCAACTATACTCCAATAAAAATTAATTTTTTAAAAAGAATTTTATTTGGAAGGGAATCAGAGTTCTTTTTTTATGCACTAAACACTGGACCCAGACCTTCTATTCTTGATTTAATAAAGAAGAGCTTTGCTTGAGAATCAGCCCTCATTTCAAATCTAAAGGCATTTTTGATTACCTGATTTGCTTTGAAAAATAAGGGAAAGGCCTCTATCAATTTGTTCTTTATCTCTGTGATGTGTTTTTAGTGAAAAGATTTTGCCTATTTTTGTCAAATGTATTACTTTGCTTTATGCTATTGTAAGTTTTAATGTTTACACTTATATTAACATTGTCTGTTGGTAGTACATAGAAATGCATTTAGATTTTTTTAATTAAAAAAAAACATGCTATGGGCATCTTTCCATGAATTCTTTTTAAAGAAAAGTACCGTTCGTATTGATAATAGGAATAGTAACATCCTGAAGTACTGGATTTGAGTTCAGACTTTTGAATATCAAGTTTCTTAGATACAGCAAAACATAACATGAAATAACTGAATTGGGTTCATCATCTCTCTTTCCTCTGCCTCTTTTTCTGTTCTTCACTTGTATCTCAGCAATCATCTTCAGATTCCATATGTAGCTTCTCCCACTCACTCACTTTGCCACCATATACAAGAGAAAGTTGTCTGAAATTCCATGGAGACCAAAGAAGTTGTAAGAAATGGAGAGAATGGTTTGCATAATGCTTGGGTTCCAAGCCCAGGTGAGCACTCGAATAAGAGCAGGAGAATAAATTTTCATTTGTCTCCTATTATCTCACGTAATTTTTGGATGAATAAGAATATTAATTTCACAAAATGTCAAATTTTGTTAATTAGAATATATCACAGACAGTATTAAATGTCAAACAAGCTGTATTAAAATATCTGTAACACATATTACAGACACAATGTCATTAATGTATAAAAGTCCTTATGAATCAATAAGAAAAACTAATATCACAATAGAAATCTGAACAAAGCAAATAGATAGGAAATTCTCAAGATAAAGCATAAACATGGACACAAAAAGTGAAAAGTCACTAACTTTGCTAACAATAAATGAAACGCTAGCAGAAAAGAACTTTCTTATATTCCCCTATCAAATGGGCAAATATATTATTCAATGCTAGGCAGCGGGCAGAGAGATAAGTACTCTCATATTCTGCTGATGGGAAAAGAAAATGATATGACCTTTCTGGAGGGCAAATTGGCAATATGTATCTAAAGCATTGAACATGTTCACAAATGTTTGGCCTGACATCCCTTCCTCTAGACGTTTCTCCTATGGAAATATTAATAATTAAGGATGCTATATGAGTGTTTTCATCACAGCATTATTCACAATAGGTAGAGATTAGAAATAGCTGAAGTCTTCATGTTGGGGAATGGTTAAATAAATTACAGTATGTCTAATGGATAGAATATTGTATAGCCATCAAAGTTATGATTTGAAACATTTAATAACATAAGAAAATATCCATGATATGTTAAATTTTTTAAAAGATAGGACATAAATTGTTCAATCCATTTTACTAAAATAAAAATTCTACAGAATATTTATATTTAAACGAATGGAAAGAAATACACCAATGCTACAGTGGCTATCTCTGAGCTGTAGAGTCACCCATACTTTTATTTTTTTCATCTTTGTGTCTTCTCGAATGTCCAAATTAAGCATGTGTTAATTTTGTACTTAGAAAAACACAGATGCTACCTCAGAAGAAAAAAGACAATTGTAAAGTGCTTTGAGTCCATTAGAGTCTACTTCCCACACAACGACACAATGTTCCCAGCTTCCTCATCTACCACAAGAAAAAGCAATTTACAACCCTTCCCTCAGCCTCTGTGCCTTTGTCTGCTTAATTCTGGATTTTTAAGCAGATAAAGGCACAGAGGCTGAAGGAAAGGTTGTAAATATATACATATATGAGAAGGCAATGGCAACCCACTCCAGTACTCTTGCCTGGAAAATCCCATGGACGGAGGAGCCTGGAAGGCTGCAGTCCATGGGGTTGCACAGAGTCGGACACGACTGAAGTGACTTAGCAGCATATATATGTATATATATACATATATATATATATGTATATATATATATATATATAGGCTTCTGGGGTGGCTCAGTGGTAAAGAATCCACCTGCAATGCAGGAGACATGGGTTCAATCCCTTGGTCGGGAAGATCCCCTGGAGAAGAAAATGGCAACCCACTCCAGTATTCTTGCGTGGGAAATCCCATGGACAGAGGAGTCTGGAGGGCTATAGTCCATAGGGTCTCAAAAGAATCAGACATGACTTAGCAACTAAAATGATGATGATTAGCCCTTCTTGGATCATGCTTTTCTTAACAAGAATTTTATTGCCAGTCATGGAAGACACCTAAGAAAAGAGTCCTGTTTCCATAAACCTCATTTGTATTGGTTAGCCATTACAACAGGTCAGTTGTTCTCAACTCTGGTTGTACATGAGAAGTACTCAAGAAGTTTAAAATAAAACAAAGCTGGAAATCACTTCCAGTGATTCTGATTTAATTCGTCCAGAGTAAAGCTTGGACATCAATATTTTAAAGTTTCCAAGGTGATTATAGGGGCTTCCTTGGTGGCTCAGACAGTAAAAAAAAAAATCTACCTGCAATGCAAGAGGCCAGGGTTCAATCCCTGGGTCGGGAAGGTTCCCTGGAGAAGGAAATAGCAACCCACTGCAGTACTCTTGCTTGGAGAATTCCATGGACAGAAGAGCCTGGTGGGCTACAGTCCAGGGGGTCACAAAGAGTCAGACAAGACTGAGCAACTCACACTTTCACTTTCAAGGTGATGATAAGGCACAACCAGAGTTGAGAAACCCAGAGGTAAGTGAAGACACAGACAAATAAAGTAATGCTTTCTTAAGCTGAATTCAGTTGAGCAAGATAGGCAGGATTGAAACTGATCCTCAGAGGATCTTTTTACACTACTGGTCTCTGAGATACCCACAAGGTACCAGCTGTTTATTTGTTAAATGCCATAGCCTAAAGATCACAGCTCCCACATCACCAGTTTCCACATTCATTATCTGCATGACCCCAGGAAATGGGCAGATCCCAAAATAATGCTCAACATCCTCTTTTCCTTTGCTTCCAAACTCACCTGTGTTAAGACCACTGCTAAAAGGCACCTATGTTAGTTGGAAGGGAAACACATTACTCCATTAGCCATTTTTATGCTGTCACCTAGAAAAGGACAGAATGCTGAGAGACAGGGACATAGGACAAAGGTGTTTTGACATGGGGAAGGGGGAAAGAAAAGGCCAGGAGTGGTGGTGATAGGTCCAGTTTGGCTACTGGATAAACAGAGAACATCAGGATCTTGTGTGATGTCAAGAAGATGGAAGGGCTTTGTCCACTTTATAACATTGCCAAGGGCATCCATAAATAAGACCTATCAAATAGGCTTGGCAGCATAACGTACTTGAAAGAGCACTAAATTGGAAATGAAGGCTTCTAGGGCCAGGACTAGGGTGAGGCAAGTGAGAATACATTTGGACAACTCTAAGAAAGTGGCTTTTTAGGGGGTGGGGGAAGTGAGGAGATGTTGGTCAGTTATGCAAGGTGAATAAGTTTTGGAGATCTAAGGTACGTGGTGGTGTACCTTAACTACAGTTAACAATACTTCTGGTGACTACAGTAAGCAAGACTGTATTGTACACTTGGCATTTGCTGAGGGTAAATATTTAAGTGATCTCACCACACACACAAAAGAACTAAAATGGTAACTAAGTCAGATGACAGATGTATTCATTAGCTTGATCGTGCTGATCACTTCACATTGTAAACGTATATCAAAATATCAAGCTTTATACCTTAAATATATATACTTTCTATGTGTCAATTATACCTCAAGACAATTGGAAAAAAAAAAAAGACAAACCAAAAACAAAAAGCCTTGTGCCCTAGCTGCTTCTCTGGCTTCACTCTACTACCGGCCCCACTGATTTAGGTTCTAGTCTTTCTTCTGACTTTATACTAGCTATGTGATCTTGGGCAAGTCACTTCTTCTCTCTAAACACCACCCCTGCAAACCAGAGCAGCTCCACTTCTATCTGTCTTATAGGTTAGGCTTCTATAACATTTTCATTTGGAAAAAGAGTTCCAGAGCTTTAAATTTTTTCTATGACTTCTCTAAATCATCTGTAAGAGTCCTTCTAGCTTGTAATGTGTGATTCTATGACTGGAAAATGCAAACCACAAGAATTTTCATGGGCCATTTTGAGTCTTTCTTTTTCAACCTGAAAAGGCAGTTTCCAGCACAATCCAATGGGACAAGTACTGAATTACCCTCTGGGAAAGATCAATTTTCCTCTCTAGATCCCTGGTGGCTCAGATGGTAAATAATCTGCCTGCCATGCAGGAGAGCTGGGTTCAATCCCTGGGTCAGGAAAATCCCCTGGAGAAGGGAATGGCAACCCACTCCAGTATTCTTGCCTGGAGAATTCCATGGACAGAGGAGCCTGGCAAGCTACAGTCCATGGGATCACAAGAGTCAGACACAACTGAGCAACTAACACACAGAACATTTCTAGGGGTCAGCAGTCCCTTTGGGAGCATTATGGGAAATTCCCTGAAAATCCTCACCAGGCACAGAATGCTAAAAATGTCAGCACTTGTGTGGAGCCCATTTGTCAATATTAGAGCCCCCCCCACCCCATCATCTGGGGACTGCTAGACACCATGTCAGAAGTACAGATGGTGTGGCTTGGAAAGACCGGAGACAGGTTCATGAGCAACAACAGGTGTTGCCAGCCCATGCTGAAATACGTAAAGCAGAAGCGAGAAAATTCTCCCCAGCTCTATTTCCTTGGGTGTCTTCATTACCAGCATCCATATGTCAGTCTCTTATTTTTTATTCTTTTGTGTTTTCAGATCAAATACTAAATTTGTTCAGCATAGAGTAGCTTTTCATTTTGTACATTGAACAAAATCCCGCCCTTCATTCCCCTTGTGAAAATGATTTTGACAAGTGTAGATTTGAGATTTTTTTTTTTTGTATCTGCTGTCATTCCTGTCACGAGGTCAACCTAACAGTCACAGATTGAATTCCCTAGGAGCAGATTCTGAGATGGAAATTTCCATGCAAAATTTTACTGCAGAGTACTCTCATTAAAAACACTTGTGGGAACCAACAAAGACATACTGTATAGCACAGGGAACTCTACTCATTATTCTGTGATAACCTGTATGAGAAAAGAATCTAAAAAAGAATATATATATATATATATATATATATATGTATAAATATATATATATTCACTGAATCACTTTGCTGTACACCTGACACTAATACAACATTGTAAATCAACTATACTCCAATAAAATCAAAAATTTAAAAAAAAAAACACTCATGGGAGGAAAAGAAGGAAGCAGCTTTGAGCAGAAGAAGATAGGCTGTACAATCATAACAAGGCCTCAACCCATCCTTCACGTAGCTCTGAAGTTGGGATGGCCCATTAGAGTTACCCTATTTGGAATGAAAATATCTACTGCTTTATTGACTACACCAAAGCCTTTGATTGTGTGGATCACAACAAACTGTGGAAAATTCTTAGATGGGAATACCAGACCACCTTACCTGCCTCCTGAGAAACCTGTATGCAGGTCAAGAAGCAACAGTTAGAACTGGACACGGAATAATGCACTGATTCAAAATTGGGAAAGGAGTTCATCAAGGCTGTATATTGTCACCCTGCTTATTTAACTTATATGAAGAGTACATCATGCAAAATTCTGGGTTAGATGAGGCTCAAGCTGGAATCAAGATTGCTGGGAGAAATATCAATAGCCTCATATACGCCACCCTAATGGCAAAAAGCAAAGAGGAACTAAAGAGCCTCTTGATGAAAGTGAAAGAGGAGAGTGAAAAAGCTGGTTTAAAGCTCAACATTCAAAAGACTAAGATCATGGCATCTGGTCCCATCACTTCATGGCAAATAGGGGAAAAAGTGGAAGCAGTGACAGATTTTACTTTCTTAGGCTCCAAAATCACTGTGGATGGTGACTGCAGACATGAAATTAAAAGGCCCTTGCTCCATGGAAGGAAAGCTATGACAAACCCAGATAGTCTATCCAAAAGCAGAGACATCATTTGTCAACAAAGTCCATCTAGTCAAAGCTATGGTTTTTTCTAGTAGTCAGGTATGGTTGTGAGAATTGGACCATAAAGAAGGCTGAGTGCCAAAGAATTGATGCTTTTGAACTGTCAGGTTGGAAAAGACCCTTGAGAGTCCCTTGGACTGTAAGAAGATCCAAACTGTCAATCCTAAAGGAAATCAGCCCTAATTATTCATTGGAAGGACTGATGCTGAAGCTGAAGCTCCAATACTTTGGTCACCTGATTTGAAGAGCTGACTCATTGGAAAACACCCTGATGCTGGGAAAGATTGAGGGCAAAAACCAATGGAGGCAGCAGAGGATGAGATGGTTGGATGGCATCACCGACTCGATGGACATGAGTTTGAACAAGCTCTGGGAGATAGTGGAGGACAGAGGAGTCTGGAGTGCTGCAGTTAATGGGGTCGCAAAAATCAGACACAACTTAGCGACTGAACAACAACAATTTGGAGTGAAAGGGTTATGCCTGGATTCCCCATAACAACCAGTCACTGGATGCAGGTTTCCCTGGGAAGGAAGTATTACTTTAAGCTAGGCAACTCTCTTCAGGAAATGACTTTCCCAGAGTCTGAAGGAGTAAGTCCTTTGGCTGAAGGGGGATCTGGATGGTAGAGCCTTTACCAAGACGACTTCTTTGTTTAGCAAGAGTAGCCCAACAACTGCTCCAGCAGGATTGGATTGGTCGTAGCTGTGGCCCAATTCATCCACAATCACTTTGGCATTCCGCTATTGTCATGTTCCTGTGTTATCTTGAAAGTGTGAAAGTGTTAGCCGCTCCCTTGTGCCCAACTCTTTGTAACCCCATGGACTGCAACCTGCCAGGCCCCTCTGTCCATCGAATTCTCCAGGCAAGAAAAGAATACTGGAGTGAGTTGCCATTTCCTTCTCCAGGGGATCTTTTCGACCCAGGGATCAAACCTGGGTCTCCTACACTACACTGCAGGCAGATTCTTTACTGACTATGCTACCAGGGAAGCGTGTGTTATCTTGATTGAATGCAAATGGCAAGCAGTCTATCATTCAGCCAGTTACCCATGTGGTAGCTCTCATTCTTTAAACCAAAGAAGAAACGGAAGCTGGACAGCAGCAGCGGTTTGGAATCAGGATGAGAAAATTTCCTGCTCAAATAAAAGTAGCTTTCAGTATTTCGAAGTTGAGCACATTAAAGCTCACACACAGTGGAGAACAATTCTGAAGCTGCTAAAACAGCAGACTTATTTTTACAAAGCCAAGGCTTTTGTTATATGTACCTCACCTCCTACAAGCACTGACACCTGCTTCTGCCCTGCCTCCAGAGTCAAACTTTTTTCTTTTTTTCCTCCCTCAAACTCACATTTACTGTCTTTGGTCAGCTGTAACAGGAAACAGTCAAACTATAACAAATTAGGTATGAAAACAAATGAAAGTGCCTTTTTTTGGTGGATTGCTCACTGACATGTACTACACTGAGGTGACCATTCCCTCCAGAGTTGTTGAGTACACAGCCACACATGCTCGCAGACACAAAGAGACTCTGCATGGTGAGAAGATACTACAGAGTTAAGCCACAGTTCTAACTTGCTCAGAAATGTGAGCGAGGCTCATAGCCCAGAAGGCCCAAGTTCATTGAGAAATCAGTATGCTTTTTCTATTTAATTTTTGAATAGGTGATGCATCCACATGGTTCAGAGAACAAAAGTAAAAAAAGATCTATAAAATCAGTGTTTATTAAGTGCCTTTGCATTTGTGGCAGCAGGCAGCGTATAGAGCAGCACTCATTTGTCATCCATGTCTTCCAGGAACGTATGCTCTGAGCAGACAGCATGGGTTGTATTTTTTTAATCTTTATTGTTTTCATACTTATAGAAAATAATACCTGCTTCTTGTTAAAAAGTCAAACATTACATAAATAAATGACAGTGCAAGTAGAAGTTCTTGGTAATTCTACACCTCCGAGATAATTACTACCAATTCCTTCAATTTTTTTTCTATACACTTCAGATTTCTTTTTACAGAAATGGAACTACACTACAAATGCTATTTTGCAGCTTTTTCCTATGGAATAGTATATTGCAGTCATTTTTCTTTTTTTTATATAGAGACTGAGCTATCTCTTTAACAGTAGCATAGTATTCCATGTTTATGTACTATGCTTTATTTATCCAGTTCTATTTTGAATTTTTAAATGCCTATTGTACAGTTCTTCAAATTGGTTTATCCACGGCTTGTAACTGATTTACCTTGATTTAAATCTAAACATCTCAGGAGAATGTATGAGTACTCAGTAACAGAAGCTTCATGGAGAAAGAGAGTCAGCCACAAAGGTCTACAGGTAGGAAGAGATGCCAGGAAAAGGGACAGACAGGTGCAACTGCCTTGAGTAGGTAACAATGAGAGCACTGCATAAGTGGATAAGACCATCTTTCAGATTTGAGCAACTGTGAAAATAGGGGAGAAATGAGGACTTGGATAGGGTGAATTTTTTAAAAGGGAGATAAAAGCAGGTTGGAATGGAATGAGTCTTGATGCACGGATGGAGAGTTGTTATATAGCAAAGGTTTTATAAAGAGAATTGACATCAGTTCAGTTCAGTTCAGTCGCTCAGTCATGTCCAACTCTTTGGGACCCCATGAATTGCAGCACACCAGGCCTCCCTGTCCATCACCAACTCCTGGAGTTCACTCAGACTCACATCCATCGAGTCAGTGATGCCATCCAGCCATCTCATCCTCTGTCATCCCCTTCTCCTCCTGCCCCTAATCCCTCCCAGCATCAAAGTCTTTTCCAATGAGTCAACTCTTCTCATGAGGTGGCCAAAGTACTGGAGTTTCAGCTTTAGCATCATTCCTTCCAAAGAAATCCCAGGGCTGATCTCCTTCAGAATGGACTGGTTGGATCTCCTTGCAGTCCAAGGGACTCTCAAGAGTCTTCTCCAACACCACAGTTCAAAAGCATCAATTCTTTGGCGCTCAGCCTTCTTCACAGTCCAACTCTCACATCCATACATGACTACTGGAAAAACCATAGCCTTGACTAGACGGACCTTAGTCGGCAAAGTAATGTCTCTGCTTTTGAATATGCTGTCTAGGTTGGTCATAACTTCTTTAGTTGAATTCAAGCTTGAAATTAATTTAAAAAATAATATGGCTATTTAGAAGTATCAGCAATGTGAGTGCTAAAATAACAGCCCATATCAAAGCAAGCAATAATCCACATTGGTCAAATCACATATGAATTATCAGGATCAATAAAATATTGACAAATGTCCATAGGAGAGAGACAGAACAGTGAGGGAACCTATCATGAAACTGTGGAAGGATTGGGGCATTTTTAGCCTGAAGAAAAGAAAGATAATGGGATATAGGTAGATTCTGTTTTTAAAATGTGAAGGACTATCACATGGAAAGGGGGTTCAATTTGTCTCTTTGGTTCCAAAATAATAGAACAGGATGAGCAAGCAGAGATTACAAGAATGTAGGTTTTGACTCAACAGACAAAATACTTGTATTTTGCTAAAGGGTATATTTTTAAAGTTTAGTTTCAATATAGCAAGATGCCCTGTGTAATTTCATTACTAGTATTATTCAGCCAACACTTTCTTCATAAATAGTACAGAAGTAAAATTCAACCTTGTCCTTGCTGAATGTTCATAAATTCTTAATTAGTGGGATTCAAAATAATGAGGCTTCATTGCACATTTCTCAAGAAAGATTTTCCAACACTTTAATCTTTTCTTTCCTATGCTTATTTCTTAATCTCGTGTCTTGGCCCACCATGTGCCCTCAACTCCCACTAAAGCAGAGAGCACATCAAAAAGCCACACGAAAATGTAAATCTGAGCAATGAATACATGTGGTTAGTTTAAAAAGAGTAAGCATTAACATTTAAAGCAATAGTAATTTACTCCTATCTGTAATTTTGAGCTCCTGTGCTGAAATTGCTCATTTGGAAATTACCAAGTGCTGGGGTCTCATTTGTGATCTTCTTCCCCATATACCCAGCACACAAAAGAGTCATCATGACCGCCTGAGTCACTGCTACCATCTCCCCGAAGTGCGCTCTCCAAACGTCAATACCATTTTCTCTGGTGCAGTGAAGATGACCCCTGACAGTAACCTGCTTACACTACAGGGTGAACCTGAGGTGGCACAGAACCTGGAATGTGTTCCAAGAGCAGCACCACTGTCCTCCATTCTCTCCTCCTCCTGTAGCCAAATTGTTAGGTCACAGATTATTGGGGTCTTGCAAATCATCCCTATTACCCACTTCCATTAGTCATTACCTAAATATAAATGGAAAACAATTTAATGGAGCAAAAGGAGCTGCTTTTGACCATATCCCAATCAAATAATGTCTATGCCTGATGAAATTATACCCAGATTATGGATTCATGCAGAAGCAAAAATATGGATTCATGCAGAAGCAAAAATATAGACATGATACAATATTAAGAGATATGAATACTCTCACAGACCAATACATACGAAACCCTTGTGCTCTTCTGTGACTCATACAGACAGTTCTTTCCAGCTTCTCAAACCCTGATTCTAAAAAGTTTACCCAAAACTCAAGCATTAGATCTTTTCTCTTTCCCATGCAGCATAGATCCAGAAGGTTAGTAGTTAATTGTTGTCTGAAATAAATTAGCTTAAAAAAGAACTGAGAATCTTTGATCAATTGAATTGAGAAAGGGGAAGAACTCAGGAAGACTTAATATGATTGAATGCTTTTGTAATGCTGTGAACAAAGAAACAGTATGCTATCTTTGTTATAGACTGTTTTTGTCATGTTTTCTGAGAGTTATATTGCTTGGGAGACATAATTTACTTTGTTGGAGAGTCATATCCATGTAAGAATCAGCCATATTATAATGAGGTTCTATCTCTACTAAAGCTATTTCTAATTCTGAAGATCGTTGATGTGGAAGATGAAGGAAAGAACAGATTGTGGCCAGAAATAAGAAAGAAGCTACTGGCATTCATTCTATAGATATTTTGATAAGCCTGGCAATAAAAATAATTAGGTACTATAATTCAGCTGTGATTGCTCAAGTATAGACTTGATAAGCACTTAGCCTTGGCACCCCAAGTTGAACCTTCTTTCCTTTCAAACAGGATAGAGATATGCCAACTGTCCGAAAGGTTAGGACTGAGGTTATGAGTAAACCTGCTGTCCACAAGGGATAAGATTCAAGGGAACCCAATGTACTGTGACTAAAACCTCACTATCGGAGAAGGCGATGGCACCCCACTCCAGTACTCTTGCCTGGAAAATCCCATGGACAGAGGAGTCTGGTAGGCTGCAGTCCATGGGGTCTCGAAGAGTCGGACAGAACTGAGCGACTTCCCTTTCACTTTTCACTTTCATACACTGGAAAAGGAAATGGCAACCCACTCCAGTGTTCTTGCCTGGAGAATCCCAGGGACGGGGGAGCCTGGTGGGCTGCCGTCTATGGGGTCGCACAGAGTCGGACACGACTGAAGTGACTTAGCAGCAGCAGCAGAACATTTAATACCTACAGAAAGATTTTTAAAAGAAAAAATAATCAATATAGCTGTTTTCCCTTCTTTTAGGATTTTCCATCCTCCAAGCAATTATGGAAGCAGCGGTACAAAACAACTGGCAGGTGACAGCAAGGTCTGTGGGAAACATCAAGGACGTCCAAGAATTCAGGCGCATCATTGAAGAAATGGACAGGAGGCAGGAAAAACGATACTTGATTGACTGCGAGGTTGAAAGGATTAACACGATTTTGGAACAGGTAGGTTTGAGACTTATTCCACCCCAAGCCAACCTGTTAAATCATCAACCTGAGGCAGTTCCCGTATCTGCTAATAAATTAAGTAGCCAACAGACTAAACTTGCCAACAGTTTTGATAGTCTCTCTAATCCTTTTTTCCTCCCCAGTGGCAGAAAAAGAGAGAGAGAGAGAAATAAAAGAAAATCTAAGCTGTTGAAAATTGCATAGCATGATTAATCTGGTAATTTCTGCAATTTAATGCATGAACACACCCTTCCACATCTCTGTTTTTTAGATAGCTGAAAATTTCAGAGTAATCCCCTTCCTTTCCACACCTTCCTCCCAGCAAGGAACAGTCAAGGGGTTAGAAAGGGAGGAAGAGTAGAGTTTTTGTTTCAGGGGCCTTGTTGCAAAATGTCAAAGCATCATTCACTAGGTGTGAATCTGTAGATATTTTTCCAGAATATCCCTCTGGTTTGAGACAGAGAACAAGAAAGAGAGAATGAATGAGAATATGTGTGTATATAATTGAAGACCATTTTAAAAGTAAGATGGCATATGAGAAAAAATGATTATAGTTTTTAAAATGTGAAGAAAATGAAAAAGCCTCAGACTGGGGAAAAAAATACAATTTGATAGGCCAAAAGATATTCATTATTAACCTTGGATATTTAAATAGAAAACTGAAAAATATGAGAAGAAATGTTTCACACTAAGCCAGATGGATATTCTGTTTGGAGTAAAGAGTCAAATAGAAATGTGGTGAAAGTTTATTATTTTCCTTAGCAGTCTCAATTTGCCAGTTAATAACAAAGTGCCCATACTGCCGTAAACAAAACTGTAAGGGAAACATTTCCATTCTAATTCGATCCCAGTGTACCTAGGGGCCAAAACAGCTTCAGAGATTCAAATTATAGTAAGCAGTCATTGCCTGGGAGAGCTATTTTATAGCAAATTAAATATTAACAATTTGTCAGATATGCCCCCGTGAGAAGAGAATATAAAAAAAAAGAAAAAGAAAAAGAAATCGGTAAGGAAAGACAAGGAAAAGGAGGGGAGGGGAGAGAAGAGGAATGAGGAAGGAAGAAAGGAAGCACTGATGGTGCATCACAGGGATAGAAAGCTGTCCCCTTCTTAGGAACACCATCATCTCTAGTGAATCAACTTCACAAAAAAATCTAGAGCACCAACCTGGCTAAATCAAATTTTGCAACTAACATTATCTTAAGCTACCCAAATGATCCACCCCTCCCTTCCAAAAGGAAAAAAAAAACTGCCTTTGATTTTCTTACATCTTGAAAGTGAAGAATCAGGTCAGTGATGTTGGTATATGTACTCCATGCCCTCTAAAATTTTATACCAAAATAGCCTTTTAGTGGGTGACCTACTTAATAGCCTAAAGCAGAAGCCTTGTCATACTTTGTTTTCCTTCTTTTGTACTAGTCACTTTGGTTTCTTGAATAGTTTACATTCTGGTAAGTCTCTGGGGGTTTATAGGACCTTATACTAGAATCTGGGGTTTTCTTCAACATGAAATAGTAGAAAAAGCAGTGGGTAGAGCTGTGATTCCATATAGCTGTGGGATCTTGGGTATTTCATATATTTCTGCCTCAGTTGTCTCATCTACATAATGGGGAAAATAAAATATGCTCTTCCTCACATGGTTGGCATAATTGCTTTGAAAGGCATAAAATGCTATAGAAAAAAATTATCATTATTACTAAAGATTTTCAGGAAAACGAAACTAACATTTGAAAGCCCTGTTCTTTCTTATAATGTCTCAATTGCTATCTGTCTTTCTTCTGGATGCACATTCACAGCATCCCTCATAATACTTTCTATACAACTTTTCAGAGAACATTGTTCAAAGAAAAGTTTTAACAACATTCAAGTAAGGCCAGAGAGTTAATGTCACTTATTCTTTTCCCCTCTTTCAAAAAATTGTCACAAAATGATCTACTCGTGATTGTTTTCATTATCATTTAAGGAATTTCTACTAAGTCATTAAGTACTATGAGATAGGAATCATGTTTGTCTTGTTTGCTGCTGTATATTCAGTGTCTAGCAGAGTACCTGGCATGTAGTGCTGGATGGAAAGATGGATGGGTGGATGAATAGATGGATGGGTGAATACTGAACAAGCATATTCTAATAAGTTCTACTGTGATGTTGCTATGCTTCCATCAAGAGGCAGAATAGTGCCTGCAGTCACATGATGTGATTATTAAAGTACACATTTTCTCAAAGATTTAAGATGGTAGCTCTCTGCTCCAGCTAGTTTTGATACCACGAATTTGCCAAAATTGATTTCTTTATATAAAAATAGATTTCTCACTAAACAAATTCTTTAAATTAAACAATAAACATGATATTTCTTTAGAGTAAACATTATTTTAAATTGACTACTAAGATACAGAGATATCATTTTTCTCATTAGTTCCTAACCATTCTGTACAAACTTATCATAATTCACTATACAGATTCTAGCTAGAAAGATAACATTTATAACTCCAGTAGTATCAAGTTTTCCCCCCAAATGCTCCCATTTTCCAAGGGTATTTTAAACTTTGAGGTTTTTTTCATGGAAAGAAATTTCAATAGTCTCCCATAAAATGACTGTTCATGCCACTATTTGAGGTGAAAAAGCCTATTATTAATAAAACCACTACAACCGTACTCCCTATAAATAGAACTCTGGCATAAAGTAAGTTCATATTGTATTCTATATCCAATAGGTGTTAATGAAAAGACTTCAGTGTGGTACAGTTTTTCAAATATTAGTGTATTTTCAATATATTTCTATCTAGTATAAGCTCCCCATTTCATAATATAGGTTCTCATTTTTCTTATGAATGTTCAAACAGTTATGGGGCAAATCAAAATTCTTCTAACATTTCCTCCAGAGCTCTTTTTTTTAAATCTCTTTCAATTGTTCAGACCACAGCATGAAAAAAAAAATTCAATTAGGTGCACAACAACTGTCTTTAATATTTCACCTTAACAATTAATCTATAAGGAAAGCATTCCAAAGTTATAGTTACAAAAATTAACATACAAAAGGACAAAGCTAGACAGTTGAAACCAGGATGGGTTGTCAGAACTCAAAGAGACTATTTAGAAACTACAGATCCTGAATTTAAGAATTAAGAGCACTTTCACAGGAAGGTTTAGATGCCCTAGGAAGAATGAACCACTGACCTGACCTTCTAGAGCATTCCTATTACTGCATTGTGTTTATGAGTCCCTCCCCCAATGGTAGACACTCCCTTACTTCAATGACCAACCTAAACACTCACTTTTGAAAACGTTGCCTCTCATAGAATTATCTACACATGACTGAACAGATCCACCATCCCAGGAGTGTCTACCTGTGGACTGCTTTTGAAGGGCAGGCCCCATAAAATGAAGGGCTCTGTTGGATGTTTCATGCTTATTTGGAGAGGCAACATAGCATGGAGTTTTCAAGTATGGACCCTGGAACCAGTCTGCATGGATTCTGTCACTAGCAGTGTGGCCTGGGGCCAATTACTTAACTTTCTGTGTCTCAATTTCCTGGTTGTAAAATGGAAATGATAACTGTACCTTAATGAGTTAATATAGGCAAAGCATTCTGAAAAGTTCCTAACACATAGTGTTTGCATCGTTCTTTGATGCTAAACCAAGTGTTTTCACACAGATTATCTCATTTGAGCCTCACTATGGGAAGCAGGCAGGGCAGATGTGTTTATCCCAGATTTACAGATGATAAATTGATGCTTAGAGATATTTAGATGATTTATCCAAATGTGGACAAATCACATTTGTCCTAGGACTCTGCACAGTCCTAGGAGGTGGTGGAGCAAGAATGAAACTCAAGTCTCTGATTCCCAGTCCAGTGTTCTTACCGCTGCACTAAACCATTTAATTTCTAAGTTGTTTATTAAAAATGTAGCCAACACCAACCCCTAGATTAGGCCCGTGCATCAGGTTACATCTTAAAACAATTGCAATGCAATTGGAGAAGATCCAGAGAAGTGCAGCAAAACACGATTAAAGCAGTAGAAAATAGGGCTTATGAGGAAAGACTTTTAAATGAGTTGGGGCTGTTTAGTCTGGTGAAAGAGAGCCAGGAAGCAGTTTAATCACCATTCTCAAGTGTAAAGAGTTATCATAAAGAAGGCACTGACCAACTGTTCTGGAGGCCTAAGGATAGTACCAGAGCCAACAAGTTTAACTAGACTAGGAAGAAAGTCAGTCATAGAAATGACTCATTACAAGGGGAGAGGAAACTGGAGGAGAGTAAAATCTCACCAGCTGGGGATATGATATGAAGGTGAGGCTATTCTGAATTAGTGAAAAGTCAGATCTAGAATAGTTTTAAGATTGTTTTCGGGAACATACAGATATTCCAAGTTAATTCTCTGTGAGGATAAGTAAATATCCTTACAGAAAAGGAGTCCCCAACCCCTGGACCACACATGGCTACCAGTCCATGGCCAGTTAGGAACTGGGCCAGGCTGCAGGAGGTGAGCAGCAGGTGAGTGAGTGAAGCTTCACTGGTATTTACAGCTGCTCCCCACATTACCGCCTGAGCGTCACCTCCTGTCAGATCAGTGGTGTTACTAGATTCTTACATGAATGCAAACCCTACTTTGAACTGCACATGTGAGGGATCTAGGTTGCACGTTCCTTATGAAAATCATCCTGAAACCACTCCCCCACCCACCCGGTCTGTGGAAAAATTGTCTTCCACAAAACTGGTCCCTGGTGGCAAAAAGGTTGGGGACTACTGTTATAGAAGACTTATTGGGAAGCTATTTTAATAAATAGGTAAGAATATTTCCTAATTGCCTGTTCACTAGATATCAGAAAGTTTGTCTCCTTAAAGAGACTTAAACATCACCCCTCAGTTTTTGTGTGTGTGTGTGTTTTTTTTGTTTTTTTTTTTTTTTTTTTTGCCACAGCACACAGCACGTGGGATCTTAGTTCCCTGACCAGGGATTGAACCTGAGCCCTCTGCAATGGAAGTGCAGAGTGTTAACCACTGGACCTCCAGGGAAGTCTTCCCCTTCAGTCTTTAATGTGTTTTTATTTTTCCCATAGATAATTCAAAGGTAAATCTCAGCATAGCTCCTGCTTGAATTCTAGAGTATGAAAATTTACTAGAGTCCAAACCAATACATTTCAGAGTGCTTTGCAGAAAAAATATAGAATGTCTGATTTCCCCTAGAAATAGTTCAAGCTAAAATCACCTCCTCATGGAAAGTAGTGCTACTTAACAATAGAATCCTCAAGCAGGTCAATCTCTTAGGTTCCTTTCTTTGATTCTGACAGTCACTTCAAAAACAGTCATTTTAAGAAATGAAACAACCAAGTTAGTAAGTCAGTATTCTAAAGACAACAGTTTAAACAAGATAAACAATACTAGAGGGCCTTGTCAACTGTGAGGCTATAACACAAAAGATGCATTGCTGACTCCAAAATATGTCTAGCAATTGGGGTTACTTAGAGCACTGCCACCAATGGCTAGACCCAGGTGGCACTAGCAGTAAAGAACCTGCCTGCCAGTGCATATTAGACATAAGAGACTCAGGTTTGATCCCTGAGACAGGAAGATTCCCTGGAGGAGAACATGGCAACCCACTCCAGTATTCTTGCCTGGAGAATCTCACAGACAGAGGAGGCTGGCAGACTGCAGTCGAGAGGGTCTCATAGACTCAGACATGACTAAAGTGATTTAGCATGCACAGAGCACTGTCACCAATGGCTAGACCTCTCTCAAGTGAAGTAATAATGTTAAAGGCTTATGTCCTCTCCTGACTTGACCCCCCCCCCAGCACATAGTGGTTCTCTCCAGTTCCCCTCCCCCTTTGGCTCCCTCTTTGTCCCAGCCCTTCCTCTCAATGATCCCTGTACAACCTTGAGCCAACTTGCCAGTTCATATGACAGTCTGAGGGTATCGTCTCTTCTTAGAATATTGTGTGGTATAGCTGAATAAACACACTTGGGAACTGAATAGACATGACTTTAAGTCCTAACTCCCTCACCTTCCTGTTGCATGACATTGAAGAAAGTGACAGTTTTTTGAGGCTCTATTTTCTCATGTTAAAAGACTGTTCCACTACCTTCCTTCCGCGGGATCCTCATATGTTGTGAGGATCAAAGTAACATGGAGAGCATCTGACACCATAGCTATCTTCTCATGAGTGGTAGGTTCTCTGTGTGAAAACAAGTTATTCAGGGACTGTTGCTCTAGAACAATGTCCTCATGGATCTCCCAAGGTATCAGTTGAATCTAAGGTCTTATCATGAGGGCAGACTCTAAGACTTGAGCTATTCTTAGTTCTCACTAATATGTTTAGCATGTAAGACAACCTCTCTGTTTTTTCTCCAATGTAACATTGGATAATATACATTGATTGATAAGTGCAAGGACTATTTGAGAATTAACTAGATTTTTCATCATTACTTAAAATAATTAAAGGCACTCAAGCCTTGAGCTCCATATGACAGCTGGGCATTTTAAATAACAAATATGTTTTAAGTGCTTATAATGTTCCAGATACAATTTTAACCAATGTGGGTGGATATGTGCCCATTTCTATATCTCATGTGAGTTAATCTTCATATTAGCCTCATAAGGCAGATGGGAATAGTATCTCCATTTAACAGATGGAAGAACTGAGACTTGGAGGTTATAGAGCTAATAACTGGTGAAGCCAGACATTGAACCCAAGGAGTCTGGCTCCAAATGCTGTTAATCATTGCAATAATCAGTCCTGAATCTGACTGAGGGTTTCAATCAGAGTAGATTCAACCAGAGGTTAAAAGAGCTAACGACCCTGATGAAGCCTGGAGCAGCAGCTATGCTTACAATAAACCTTGTTAAACAATGAGCATTTCACAAAGATTTTCTCCACTTGATGAGGATCCATATTCCATTAATGCATGGAAGTGACAATGTGCCCCTTAAACCTAGCCTTTGATGATGAATTCATTTATGATGAATAGGTTCATTTATTTGTGCCATCAAAGCAATCTAACTATGCAAGAGTAGAATAAATTGTGAGGGGTACATTCTCAGAGTGGTATGTAAGTACACCTAGAATTTCCATCTGCAGGCATTCATTCATTCTCAGATAAAGAATCACGGTCTTCATTATTTTATCAACAACTGCCCTAGGGGTTGCCCATTTCCTTCTTCCTTGCGAGGGAATCACGTGAACATAACTGGCAATGTCTGGAAGGTACAGCTCGCCTTCCTTCCGTTAACTCCTGGAAACCCAAGCATAAACTAAGACTAGTTCTAGGAAAGCATAAACCCACAGGATAAGTATCTGGGGTGGGTGCTCCGCCTTTCTGGGTCCCTAGACTTGAGCACCCAATATCATCCTTAAACTCAGGTGAGAAGGACTACTGCCTTGAGCTCCATGCTTTAGAGGATTCCTCATATCATAAACTGGAGAAGGCAATGGCACTCCACTCCAGTCCTCTTGCCTGGAAAATCCCATGGACGGAGGAGCCTGGTGGGCTGCAGTCCATGGGGTCGTTGAGAGTCGGACACAACTGAGGGACTTCACTTTCACTTTTCATTGTCATGCTTTTTAGAAGGAAATGGCCACCCACTCCAGTGTTCTTGCCTGGAGAATCCCAGGGATGCGGGAGCCTGGTGGGCTGCTGTCTATGCGGTCACACAGAGTCGGACACGACTGAAGCGACTTAGCAGCAGCAACATATCATAAACACGGAAACAGAAAGACTTTTTTTTCTTTTTGTTCTTGAGAGTTTTTGAAAGGTTAATGGCTGGTTGAACATCATGAGGAAAAAGGAAAAGGACACATAAGGCAAACGGGGCTGTCCACATCAGAGCACAAAGGTATATGGGGTCAAGGGCAGGAGCAATGAAGGAGAAAACGGCAACTCGTGATGTAGGAAACCAGAGAAAAATGGATAATTTTGTTTGAAAGTGGCCTCCCCAAGTCACTCTAAGTGAAGGGGTTTAGCAGATAGTTTTTCTGGATATCCGTACTCTCTCACTGTATTCTACTTGAATGATGTCATTTTGGAAGACATGGAAAATTGTGCAGGAACCTCAAGTCACAGAAACAAGCCGCTGTGGGGTGAGGAGCTTGCTGTCCTTGGCTTCTTCCCCCTCATCCCAGTTTCAGGTAGATCCAGTCTACACCCAGGAATTCTGAGCCCTGGGCTCAGCTTCCACCCCAGCTCCCCCTACCCTGCCCCAACAGGGTATAGCAAATCCCCTACATATGAACAAGTTCCAATCTGAGAGCACATTCATAAGTCCAGTTTGTTCATGAGCCCAACAGAGTTAGCTTAGGTACCCAACTAACACAATCAGCTATATAGTACTATACTGTAATATGTTCATAATGCTTTTCACACAAATAATATATTAAAACAAAATTAAAGAAAACATTTTTAACCTTATACGACAGTACCTTGGCTCAGATGGTAAAGAATCTTCCTGCAATGCAGGAGACACAGGTTCAACTCCTGGGTTGGGAAGATCTCCTGGAGGAGGGCATGGCAACCCATTCCAGTATACTTGCCTGGAGAATTCCATGGACAGAGGAAACTGGTGGGCTACAGTCCATGGGGTCACAAAGGGTCGGACATGACTGAGTGACCTCCACTTTACTTTTACCTTGAAAAGTACAGTAGTACCAGCTACATCACCACTGCTTTTATGCTTGCTTTAGAATATCCTGGGCTTGAAATAAAGGTACTGTACTACTGTACTCTATACAGTACTGTGCAGTAAAGTACACAAAAGCATAACCACTTGTAGAGGATACACACACATGACAATATATGCCAGACACATGAACTAACTTATATGGTTGGTTGTGCGAACACACATTCACATCTTTGAAAGTTCGTATGTAGGGGACATACTGTATGTGAAATAGATAATCTCATGTGTGTGCCCTCAGGGAAATGAAACTCAAGAACTGAGAGATTGATTCGCCATAAGCACCTAATTTACAGAACTCTGAGCCTTATCTCCCAACAGTGAATCTCTGCCAAGAATCCCCTACCATCCACAAGCCAGTGAACTTAGAACTTATGCTCTGTTGGGTGTGGGCCCCCACTTTGTGCTGTTCCTTTCTCATAAATGCAGCCCACTCCAAACCTTCCACAGACTCCCCTGTAGTTTACATTTCTTCAACTGCAATTTCCCTGCCATTTCCAACTAAACTCAATTTCTGGTAGCTTGAGCTTATGTCCATTTATCTCTTTATACACAGACCAAGCCAAGGCATATCTTGCTTTCCAACTTTGTAACATTTAGATGTGTGATATGCAGCCCTCCATTTGTACTCTTGCTATGTGCCCTCAAAAAATTAGGGGTGAGCCTGTTCCTATCTCTCATGGCCTAAAAACATAAATGCGCCTGTCAAAATGCCCAGTTTACTCCTGGAGTGTAGGTTTTTCTGAATATGCTAGGCTCATACACTGTGAATGCAGCTCTTCCAATCACCTATGGTGCTATTTGCCTGGTGAGGCAGGGTTGAGGAGGGAGATTTTGCACACTAATAGAATCTCTTCCTGACTAGCTGAAACACTACAGAAAGTTAATCAAGTATCCAATAGAATGGATACAGTGATGCTCCCATCATTCTTTTGGTAAGATTTTTATCCCACTGCTATCTCTCAGAAGTGGATACAAGCTACTCCAGAGAATCTTCCCAATAATCTTGCATTTTTTCCTTTATCCCATAGATATTCCTTTTTACCCTATCCAAAGTAAAAAAAAAAAAAAAGAAGAAGAAGAAGGTCAGAGGACACGGTTAGGATAAATTATAGGTGTGAAGGGGCAGCGATAGAGAAGTTACTCAAAATTTTCCTTCTCCTTTCCATGCCCACTGCCACAACTCACCCTACATCTGGTCAGATCCTTTTCAACACTAGAGGTTGTCTAAGAAAGATTCTCTGTACTCAGCATTCCGAAGTACTTCAGGAGACCTGCTTTCAGAGGCATGGCTAGAAGCTGAGACTTAAACATTCTTCCACCACCACATAGTGATGGTTCTAAACTTCACATGCAGGTCTGTCTTCTCCATGACATTCACATTATATGCTTGGCTAAGTACCAGATAGGAGAGAAAACAGCTACACTGGAGACTCCTTGAACCAAAGCAAGATGCCATTTATTTGCCAGTATGTGTCTATAGGTGGAATGAATGAGAAGTCTTTCAGAATCTTCAAAAGACAAAAATAGATAAGGGATTTGGCAGGTGTTACTTATCTGGATTTCAAAGGGCAATCTGAGGCCATATCTTCATGATAGACAAACAAGATGCCACATAGAAAAGGACCTCTTGGAGTGGACAAAATTGCTTAGCGACCTAAGAAATCACTGCATAATCAAGAGACAAATCACAAAAAAGAAGAAAGGCAAAGGTGTCAGACCTCTAGAATAGTTATTACAATTTACAAGGAAAATTTTTCAGACAAGGGCCAGTCAACTGTTCTGAGATTAACATCACAAAAGGGCTTATATTCAGAGTACTATACTAGACACTGTTGGCAGAAACAAAAGTTCTCTTTCATTCTTTCCTTTTTAAAATTTGTAATAGCCCCTAGCAATGTGAGACAAGTTAGAGGGCAACATTTCAACAAAAGGTAAAATAATATAGTATATGCTAGGTACATATGGCAGAGAAGGCAGTGGCACCCCACTCCAGTACTCTCGCCTGGAAAATCCCATGGATGGAGGAGCCTGGTAGGCTGCAGTCCATGGGGTCGCTAAGAGTCGGACACGACTGAGCGACTTCACTTTCACTTTTCACTTTCATGCATTAGAGAAGGAAATGGCAACCCACTCCAGTATTCTTGCCTGGAGAATCCCAGGAATGGGGGAGCCTGGTGGGCTGCCATCTGTGGGGTCTCACAGAGTCAGACATGACTGAAGCCGCTTAGCAGCAGCAGCAGCAGGTACATATGGGCTGTAGAATTAAAGGAATTAGAAAAGCCTACAGCTTATTTTTGTATATGAGTAAACTAATCATAAAATGTAATGTCAGGGACTTCAGTACTGAGGTCCAGTACCTAAGACTCCATGCTCCCAATGCAGGGGGCCTGGGTTTGATCCCTGGTCAAGGAACTAGATCCCACATCTGCAACCAAAGATCCCAAGTGTCACAACTAAGACCCAGTGAAGCCAAAATATATAAATCAATTAATTAATATAATTTAATAAAATATAAAGTCAAAGAAATGCTGGGCTGGATGAATCACAAGCTAGAATCAAGACTGCATGGAGAAATATCAACAACCTCAGATATGCAGATGATACCACTTTAATGGCAGAAAGCGAAGAGACATTAAAGAGCCTCTTGATGAGGGCTGAAGAGGAGAATGAAACACCTGGCTTAAAATTCAACATTCGGAAAACTAAGATCATGGCATCTGGTTCATGGCTAATAGACGGGGAAAAAGTGGAAGCAGTGGCAGATTTTATTTTTCTGGGCTCCAAAATCCCTGCGCACAGTGACTACAGCCACGAAATTAAAAGGCGCTTAACTCCTTGGAAGAAAAGCTATGACAAACCTAGATAGCGTATTAAAAATCAGAGACATCACTTTGCCGACAAAGGTCTGTCTAGTCAAAGATATGGTTTTTCCAGTAGTCATGTAAGAGTTGGACCAAGGCTGAGCACCAAAGAATTGATGCTTTTGAATTGTGGTCCTGGAGAAGACTGTTGAGAGTCCCTTGGAATGCAAGGAGATCAAACCAGTCAATCCTAAAGGAAATAAACCCTGAATATTCACTGGAAGGACTGATGCTGAAGCTCCAATGCTTTGACCACCTGATGCAAAGAGCTGACTCATTGGAAAAGACCTGATGCGGGGAAAGATTGAAGGCCACAGAGGATGAGATAGTTGGTTTACATCACTGACTCAATGGACATGAGTTTGAGCAAACTGGGAGATAGTGAAGGACAGGGAAGCCTGGCGTGCTGCAGTCCATGGGGTCGCAAAGAGTCAGACATGACTTAGCAACTGAACCACAACAACAAAGGTCAAAGTGCATATAAGACCCGTGCCTGTCCATCTTCTTCTCCCAGGCACATGTTAAGGCCCATATGTGAAAAGACACTTCCCATTCCTCTTTGCTTTCTCTGATCCCCAATCTCCTAATGGGCACGCTTTCAGACATAGATGAATATGTAGCCAAGCACACCCACTGGTTTTCCTTCATCTCTTAGTAGATGAACCCTTTCCTTCCCCACCTCCAACCATTCCAGGTTTCTCACTGTAAACTGGCTGCCTCATTCATCCTCTTCAGGGATCCTTTTTATTACCTCACCAATCATGGTGTCCAGTGGTCTCTGTTTCTTACCCTAATGATGTGGTAATTTCATGCTATTATTTAACATATCCTGCTGCTGCTGCTGCTGCTGCTGCTAAGTCACTCCAGTCGTGTCTGACTCTGTGCGACCCCATAGACAGCAGCCTACCAGTCTCCCCCGTCCCTGGGATTCTCCAGGCAAGAACACTGGAGTGGGTTGCCATTTCCTTCTCCAATGCATGAAAGTGAAAGGTGAAAGTGAAGTCGCTCAGTCGTGTCCGACTCTTAGCGACCTCATGGACTGCAGCATACCAGGCTCTTCCGTCCATGGGATTTTCCAGGCAAGAGTACTGGAGTGGGTTGCCATTGCCTTCTCTGTAACATATCCTAGACTACCGTAATACGTATTTTGAAGCAAAAATACACCCCATGATCCAGTGGCTAAGACTCTGTTCTCCTAAGGCAGGGGGCCTAGATTCAAAGCCTGATTAGGGAGCTAGATCCCACATGCCACCACTAAAGATTCTGCATGCCTAAGGATGCACTAAGACCCACTGCAGCCAAATAAATAAATACTTCAAAAATGCACCCCAAAATTGCAGAACAGTGTCCCAAAAACAAAGCCTCCAGTTGGATTTCTTAAAGATTCTCACTGTCCATGTTGTTTCTCTGAAGTCCAGACTGCTGTTTTCCAGGCCCTAAGTGAGTCGAATTCTGTACTTGCAGTAAAAAAACCTTTACCATATTAGGTGATTTTAACACTCACTGGCAGCCTTAAATAAACTTGTTCCCCAAAATGCAAAGATAGTTATCCTAAGAGTTAGTAGCAGACCTCAGTAGTCTATATTTAGAGATTTTAATCTTTGGCTTATTAAAAAAGATAATCTGATTCTCTGGTCATACTTCACATTAGACTAGCTAGACTGGCTTCGTGAATATTTAGAAGCAAATTCCCTCTGGGAAAATAAAGAGAAAAAACTCATTCAAGATCATTACTTCAAAACAGCAAGACTTGTTTATTTCAGATGATAGAAGCTTTGGTCTCACAAAGGAAATGCCTGTGTTCAATCAACAGTTCCCTCCCCCTCCCCCATTTTTAAACATTGTGATACCTCATTATTTACTTGATTCTTTCCTAGGAAGCTTGGAAGTTTTACTTTTAAAAAAATCACAAATTCAGATTAATTTTCATTAAGGAACCTCATGAGAGTCCTTGGGATGACTGGAAACATCCTGGAGTTTTCTAAAGCAGAGTACAAAAGCCTTGAGGCAGGAGACCTAGCTTTATGATTTCAAAAAGTCACCTTGTTGCTCTGTGCCTCCATTTCCTAAACTGGAAAATGAGTGTATTGAATATGATGGTCCCTTCCTGTTCCAACAGGCTGTGATTCCCAGAACTGTAAAAAACCAGGTAGGAAATTCAATTCAAGAACTGTTGATTGCATCTGACCCCACTGACCCACAGAGTGCTAGATATGTTAGGAGGGGAAAGGACATGTCTTCCATGCTACAGTAGTAGGGGTGATAAGGCAATGCAATCATTCTGGAAGGCAGAGTATGATAAGTATCTCAAAATGTGTGAGTCAACTTTCCTGCTTTCTCAGATTTCCAGGCTAGTGACCATCACTGAGAGTTTCTTTGCTGACTGAGAATCTTGCAAGCCTCAACATCAGTGAGCTTTGCTTAGACTTGGAGACACAGATGAAGGGAGAGATAGAGATGATACGTTCCAAGGTCAGGACACAGCCTGGAAGCTTATCATTTACCTCTGTCCTTAGAATTCAGAACAACAAACGTCCCCATTAATAAGAGTTACAGGTTGATCAAAGTTTTGCCACATCCATATATGTAAATATCTCATCAGTCCTTATAGTACCTGGAAAAAGCCTGGGGAAAATTCCTACTAATTAAGAATTTCTGGCAGTTGGATTTTGATTAACTGAGGTCTGTTTGTTCATCACAAGCCTATTATATTCCTCTCTACTGTTACTGCTACTCAGATGCCCTTTGCCCAAAGAAAAGTACAATCAGTTCAGTTCAGTTCAGTTGTGCAGTCGTGTCCGACTCTTTGCGACCCCATGAATTGCAGCACGCCAGGCCTCCCTGTCCATCACCATCTCCCGGAGTTCACTCAGACTCACGTCCTTCGAGTGAGTGATGCCATCCAGCCATCTCATCCTCAGTCGTCCCCTTCTCCTCCTGCCCCCAATCCCTCCCAGCATCAGAGTCTTTTCCAATGAGTCAACTCTTCTCATGAGGTGGCCAAAGTACTGGAGTTTCAGCTTTAGCATCATTCCTTCCAAAGAAATCCCAGGGTTGATCTCCTTCAGAATGGACTGGTTGGATCTCTTTGCAGTCCAAGGGACTCTCAAGAGTCTTCTCCAACACCACAGGTCAAAAGCATCAATTCTTCGGCGCTCAGCTTTCTTTACAGTCCAACTCTTACATCCATACATGACCACTGGAAAAACCATAGCCTTGACTAGACGGACCTTTGTTGGCAAAGTAATGTCTCTGCTTTTGAATATACTATCTAGGTTGGTCATACCTTTCCTTCCAAGGAGTAAGCATCTTTTAATTTCATGGCTGCAGTCACCATCAGCAGTGATTTTGGAGCCCAAAAAATATAGTCTGACACTGTTTCCACTGTTTTCCCATCTATTTCCCATGAAGTGATGGGACCAGATGCCATGATCTTCGTTTTCTGAATGTTGAGTTTTAAGCCAACTTTTTCACTCTCCTCTTTCACTTTCATCAAGAGGCTTTTTAGTTCCTCTTAACTTTCTGCCATAAGGGTGGTGTCATCTGCATATCTGAGGTTATTGATATTTCTCCCAGCAATCTTGATTCCAGCTTGTGTTTCTTCCAGCCCAGCGTTTCTCATGATGTACTCTGCATATAAGTTAAATAAGCAGGGTGACAATATACAGCCTTGACATACTCCTTTTCCTATTTGGAACCAGTCTGTTGTTCCATGTCCAGTTCTAACTGTTGCT
>NW_024070207.1:32339132-32339569 GCF_014754425.2 Oryx dammah | reverse complement strand
GGAAAATTCTGAAAGAGATGGGAATACCAGACCACCTGACCTGCCTCTTGAGAAACCTATATGCAGGTCAGGAAGCAACAGTTAGAACTGGACATGGAACAACAGACTGGTTCCAAATAGGAAAAGGAGTATGTCAAGGCTGTATATTGTCACCCTGCTTATTTAACTTATATGCAGAATACATCATGAGAAACGCTGGACTGGAAGAAACACAAGCTGGAATCAAGATTGCTGGGAGAAATATCAATAACCTCAGATATGCAGATGACACCACCCTTATGGCAGAAAGTGAAGAGGAACTAAAAAGCCTCTTGATGAAAGTGAAAGAGGAGAGTGAAAAAGTTGGCTTAAAGCTCAACATTCAGAAAAAGAAAATCATGGCATCTGGTGCCATCGCTTCACGGGAAATAGATGGGGAAACAGTGGAAACAGTGTCA
>NW_024070207.1:31929423-32339032 GCF_014754425.2 Oryx dammah | reverse complement strand
CATGGGAAATAGATGGGGAAACAGTGGAAACAGTGTCAGACTTTATTGTTTTGGGCTCCAAAATCACTGCAGATGGTGATTGCAGCCATGAAATTAAAAGATGCTTACTCCTTGGAAGGAAAGGTATGACCAACCTAGATAGTATATTCAAAAGCAGAGACATTACTTTGCCGACTAAGGTCCCTCTAGTCAAGGCTATGGTTTTTCCAGCAGTCATGTATGGATGTGAGAATTGGACTGTGAAGAAGGCTGAGCGCCGAAGAATTGATGCTTTTGAACTGTGGTGTTGGAGAAGACTCTTGAGAGTCCCTTGGACTGCAAAGAGATCCAACCAGTCCATTCTGAAGGAGATCAACCCTGGGATTTCTTTGGAAGGAATGATGCTAAAGCTGAAACTCCAGTACTTTGGCCACCTCATGTGAAGAGTTGACTCATTGGAAAAGACTCTGATGCTGGGAGGGATTGGGGGCAGGAGGAGAAGGGGACGACAGAGGATGAGATGGCTCAATGGCATCATGGACTCAATGGACATGAGTCTGAGTGGACTGTGTGAGATGGTGATGGACAGGGAGGCCTGGTGTGCTGCGATTCATGGGGTCCCAAAGAGTTGGACATGACTGAGCGAATGAACTGAACTGAAAGATTTGGATATGTGAGCACTACCAAGAGAGTGGCAAGTACTTTGATTATGGTTTTTGGTCCTCCCATAGTGGGGTTAACTGATCATCAGCAAGAGTGCTGTGTTCAAATTTATGTGCTTTAACTTGTTTGCATGCTGTCAGTTGTTCCAACAGTGGCAATTTTGGCTCTCCCTATAACTGGATCATTATTGAGGACGGGGCAGGAAGGGTACTGTCTCTTTCCGAGCTCAGCATTGGCAGGAAGTGTGCCCACCAATCTTAAGAATGGGGACACAGGGGACTTCCGTGGTGGTTCAGTGGTTAAGACTTCTCCTGCCAATGCAGGGCATGCAAGTTCAATTCCTGGTCAGGGATCTAAGATCCCACACGCTTCCTGGGCAAAAACCCAAAACATATAACAGCAGCAATGTGGTAACAAATTCAATAAAGACTTTTAAAATGGTCCACATCAAAAAAAAAAAAAAAAGAATGGGGACACAGAAAATAGAAGACTGGGTGAACCTATTTGAAAAAATGTTTTCTAAAAGATACACACACACACACTTGTAGAGGTAAATAAGAGGGCAGAATCAGATGCAGTGAAATCTCAGTAATGTTGGGTCTTAGATTAAGAAATGAGGATCCAGAGACCCTGAAGCAAGGGACTGGGCCCTCTAAGAAGATACTATAGAAAGCTTCTTAATGGCCATTCTTAAGTGCCTTTTCATCATTACTTATCTCTTCAACAGCTCTGAGAGCCCTTTTCACTTCTCTTGACCTTATTTCAAACTACTGCCTGTGCTTAACTGGAGAACCTCCTACTCAATAAATAAATTGCTTCTCCTCCCTCTTCCCTGGCCAATATAAAATCAATTGTTTGACAGACTGCTTTGTTGCCATTTTCTCAAAGTCATGAAGGAAAGAAACGCACCTTATTTGTACACACATTAACTTAATTTCAGTCTCACCCACTCAAGCACAGCACAATTCTTCAAACTCTGACCCTATCCTGTTTGCTACTTGGTGTCCATGGCAACCACCGCCAAGCTGCTCAGAGAGAGCTTCAAGGAGTGGCAGTAAAGTGCATCTCCCAACAGAGCCATTAGCTCTTAACTGAGGGCTGCAGACCCATCTCCGAAGCCTCACGCATTGGCTTTCATTAGGGGAGGGTAGTGTTGTCCAGGGCTCCTCCCTGGAAGAGTTATGGGCTGCTTCTCACACTCAACCTGTTGAAGATAGAGCACTAATTGTGAAATATTGAAACTAAGTGAAAGTGATAGTCGCTCAGTCGTGACTCTTTGTGACCCCATGGATGGTAGCCCATCAGGCTCCCTTGTCCATGGAATTCTTCAGGCCAGAATACTGGAGTAGGTACCCATTCTCTTCTCTGAGAGATCTTCCAAACCCAGGGATCGAACCCAGGTCTCCTGCATTTCAGGCAGATTCTTTACCATCTGAGCCACCAGTGAAGCCCAAGACTAAGTGGGAGGGCAGATTATGCCCAAGACAACTTCCCCAGTAGTATTCTTCTCCCATGATTCTGTCCACTGCAGCTCCCACCACCCCTTGCTTAACTAACTACAGTCACAGATCTCAACACTCCAAGAGACAATACACATGAATGCCTAGCCACTTTCTAGTGGTCCCTACCACTTGGTGACATACAACTCATTCTCCTCACTTTCTTAACTCATATCAAGAATGCATGCATGATAATCTTGCCATGAAACTCTTTTTTAAAGAAAAAAAGCCATGTTCATAATGGTCCAGGAACTGGAGGATTTATGAGCCAAGAGAAAATGGTATTGTTTCTCCAAATATAGAGAAAGCCATTCAGTCTTCAAACTGTTTTCATGAGTTCCATATTATTGGCTTTGCTCAGGGAGCTTAGCTGAAAAGTTGTCAGATGGAGATAAATTTCCCTTTACTGTACTCCAGAGGAAGATGGGGATGGTTTCGTTTGCGATCTCATTGCAACAGAACCCAACACATCAAACAAAGTTGTTTTTTTTTTTTTTTTTTTGCATACAGAGGACTAGTTCAGACTTGGTTTTTTGTGGAAACTGGAAAGAACCCATTACTCAAGTGTTCTCTTCATAGAATCTGCATAAATAAGAATAATATTTGAAGTGGCAGAAACAAGTGAATAGTTTTATCTTAGCTGCATGAGAAAAGGAAACAGAAGGCTCTTATGCACAATCCTTTCCAGTAGAACTGCTGAAATGTAAAGATATGGTTTCAAGCTGTCCTTGAAAGCAAGACATTCCTATGTGTGCTGCCTGGGTCTGTCGTCCCAGATAAAAACTAGTAGCAAGTTTAAAGAAAAAGTGAAAAACAAAGAAGACATGGTTCTAGCCTCCAAGGAGCTCATGAGTTCATAGAGAAGCAGTCAAGTAGACAGATGATCATGATCTAACTGCAGTGACAGAAAGGAACAAGATCCTAACAGGAATGCACAAGAAGCATGCCTGACTTAGAGACCCGGACAGCTTGTTCCTGATGACTTGTTGAACTGAGTCTTCAGGGGCCAATAGTTCACCTGGTTTGTTGAAAGGGGGTGGAAATTTGTATTTGCATAGATATGACAAGCTCCCTTGTCAGAGTGAATGCTAATAAGCAGTGCCAATGAAGAAACGGAGAGTAACTCAGATGTTGTAAAGCAGAATGGTTGAAACTTGATACCAATAAGAACACAGACTATATTGGCCAGAACACAATTCTATCTTTCATCACGACTTTTTGATCCTCAAGAAACAGAATTTTTCCACTAGGAAATATAGTAGCATAATATCTGAAATGAGAAGGTTCTGCTTAGGGATTAAACTACCCCATCATTTTATGATGAAGAAACTGAGTTGCTGAGAGAGACTAATACATCTAGCAGCCACACAAGCAGTGAGTGCAAGAGAAAAGATTTAAACCCAGATCTGATTCCAGTGTCCAGCTTCTTTGTGTCACACCACCCAAGACTACACCAATACAGGGACAAACAGATATCTACATATGGACGCCCTGGAAAAGGCCACCTGCCTTCTCACCGCCATCCCACCTCCCACCCAACGATCTGGAATTATTAGTGTTTAGGTTAAGAGTCCATTCGTAAGAAAACATACTATACCAGAAAGATGACATTTGAAGTCAATATAAAGTCTCATCTTTTTTTCCCTTGTATTTGGAGTCCTCTTTTTTCTCATCATTCAAAAACATTGAACACCTGCATACAGAGCACTGTGCTGAATGGTATACACACTAATTAGTTTAAACTGGGGCCCTGCCCTCAAGTTCTTTGAGTCTAATTGGGACGACAGAACATGTGCCTAGTTTGGGTAAATGATCAGTAGTCTGAGGAAAGGATGAGAGGTAAAAACCATGTAGAAATTTACAAGTGGGAGTGATCACCAGACAAGCAAAGTAGAATACAGGCTTCCTGAGGGCAGGGTGCTTTATGTTGTTCATTTCCATATCCCCAGCACCTAAAACAGTTTGGAACCTAGTAAGTGCTCAATAAATATTTGTTGAATTAAATAAATAGCTTCTTGACATTTTTCGGGGTGGGGGGAGGGTAGTCCTGGTATGTATCACTTGGAGAATAATTCCCAGTCCTCGGTGCACTGCGTACTGTGGCTTTTGCTTACGGTACACCACACAAACTCCCCAGGGAGATGTGTAGTAATGAATGCACAGCCTATGGCTTAAACCTTTGCAAAATCCTTGCAAAGCTGTGCTCTCTGCCACTCCATACCATGGATGCATGTTTCCCAGGGGTGAAGGCTAATGTGGAGCCAGGGCTTTTTGTTTATTTGTTCCTTATGACCTCAAGCTCTTTTCAGCAAAAGGCACAGCCTTTTGATAGCAATGCAATTCTGGGAGACACGACTACATTATGTGCTGGCTCATCTAACAAGACAGAACGCAGATTCTGATTTAAAAGCAAGCTCCTTTAATGAGTTTTGGTTAGGCTTAAAGGATAAATAGTTGTGATTACTGTCAGTCAGCATAGGTTGTAAATCTCTGTCTTAGATGCTTATATTCCATTAAGGGTGACTCAAAAGGGCATCACAGTACAATTCCCTTTAAAAAGTGGAATCTGGACCAAAAAAGCAGCTTCAGAAACAGTCATTTGTGCATCCCCAAATGGTCAAGTTCTTGGTCTTCCAGGGTTTTGTACTGGGTTATGAGTTTTTCACTTATTTTTATCATTGTACAAATTCTTATTACTGTTGGCTGCCAGAGCTTGGGAAGAGATAGCTAATTAGAACATATCAGAACAGTGAAGGGAAACCAAGTATTCGCATAAAAAATGAGAAGTTGAAGCCATCCCACTCTCACTGTGGCTTACACTAACCTCGTGGTACCGCAGTGCTGTGCCAGCATGTAATTTCAAGTCAAAGATTTATATTAACACGAGTGGAGACAGATCTGATTTTGTAGTGCAAAACGCTAACCGTGTGCACTCTGATTTCTTCCCAAAGCTCACAAAGCCGAAATCCCTTTCAGCTCTCCAGGCGCACCTCCTAAGAAATTAGAACATCACGTACCATCACACAGATATGGTGCTGAACATCCTACCAACTGTCATCCTCTCACCTCTCGAGGGGTGTAGTTCAGAAGGTACTTGGTTTATGGCAGAGTAGAAGGAAAACATAAAAAGAGGAACATGCCTAGCATACCCATATACTCTAAAACCACAATTCTGATTAGGAAACTTTCCTGGATTAAAGCAAGAATAAATACCGCCTTGTAGAGCTTTACATATTTTTTTTTTTTCAAAGCAGTTTTGCACAGCATCTTCTTCGATCCTCTGGGGTTGGTAGCATTCATAGTGTTTTCTCCATTACATAGATGAGAAACAGACATAAGAAGGTTAAGTAACTCGTCTGAGATCACATAGGTAAGAGCGCTGAATTCTCCTTGTTTCCAAAAGAGCTATGCCCACTCTATGTCTAGAAGGACACATTTGGACAGCAGCCATGGAAGTCTTGCTATACCATCTTAACTATGTTCCGCCCCAGTCAGCTCCCCTGCTTTTGGAAAGATATGGCAAATAACCTTTACTTTAGGCTTGGGCATTTCTCTTTCCCCCTTCATCACTCTGTTTCCTGAAAGAACAATTAAGATCCATCTGGGACTAATTATAGCAATTCTTGAATTTGAACCTGCAGCCATTACCCAACTGAGGTCACTTATTTTAAATTAACTTGCCTGGTCAGAACACAGGTTTGGTTATCTTCAGAGCCCAGTGCAGATAGGGACCAGCTCACTCAGACTTTTAATTAACCAGCTAAATAACCTGCACTGTGACAAACTGCCTATGATGTGATGGAGTCGTTCATTTGCATTCAGACAAGGATCAAAATGCATTGTCAGAGCTTCAGGGACTGAGTCCTAGAAACCTTCACACAGTCTCTTGTTCAAGGCTGTGAGCCTCTTGCCTTTGGTTCCTTCTAATTAGTTTTCCTGTGCTTTTGTTCAGATTATCCAACATTCATCACAAGTGCAGCCTGTGATTAAACAATGACAACTCGTGTCATATGCTGATAGGGAATTGAAAATTGGAGTCATAATCGTACAAACCAAGCCCACGGCTTTAAGAAATAATTAGGGGAAACCAAAGGAAAATTCCCAGGGTGCCCCACAATAAAGGAGAATTTCCAAAGATTCAGGCTAAAACTGCTCCTCACTTAGGTAATAATACATAATAACAGGAGGTGCTCAGTCTTTATTGAATTGAATCCATAGTGGGAGCTGATCATTCCACAGAAACCATGATAGCTCTTATGATTAGTAATTATTATTATGGCTGCTCACACTTAGCGACTGGGCTTGGAGTCAGACAAATCTGATTTCTACTCCAGGCTTCACCATTTTCTGCCTATGAGGCCTCAGGCAAATCAGCCAACAGTTCTTTGTGCTTCAGTTTCCTAACATGGAAGATGGAATTAATAATAGTGCCTAACTTGCAAGGTTGTGGTGGGGATTTGATGAAATAAAACATGTTAAAAAATCACTCTCCACAATGCCTTGTACAGAGTAAGTGCCTAATAAATGTTAGTTTATGTTCGTCTTGTGTCCTGTTCTACAGACCTTGTCCAGGGCGTCTTCCCACCTGGGATCCTCCTTCCCTTCTCTCTGCCAAAAACAATTCCCCGCATCATTCAACATCTAGTCTAAAAGATATCTTCCTCCCCAGGGGGAAAGTCTTCCAGCATCTGAACTTGGTCAATGCCCATCCCCTTTACTTTTCTAGATTTTATATTATTTTAAATGGTACCTTCAATCGACTGCTTCATGGGCAATGTGGACTTTTCTCCAGGGTGTACTTAAGCCTTCCATGTTAGAAACATTAAGTACCACATTCGTGCCATACAATGGGGGTACAAGTTGAGTACAGAGAGAGGGGTGGGGGCTTTCTGGTGGCCCAGCGGTCAAAACTCCATGCTTCCAATGCAGGGGGCCTGGATTTGAGCCCTGTCCTGTCGGGAAAGTATGATCCCACATGCTACACAGTGTGGCCAATTCCCTGGTGGCTCAGAGGTTAAAGCGTCTGCCCCTAATGCGGGAGACCTGGGTTTGATCCTGGGTCGGGAAGATCCCCTGGAGAAGGAAATGGCAACCCACTCCAGTATTCTTGCCTGGAGAATCCCATGGATGGAGGAGCCTGGTGGGCTACAGTCCATGGGGACGCAAAGAGTCAGACACGACTAAGCGACTTGACTTAACTTACAAAAAAACAGAGACAGAGGCATAAAGGGAAGTAATATTGCTTTAGCCCCCTTCTATCTCGAGCCCTCTGCTGGGAATTCTGCATTTATGCCTGACAATAACCATAATGCAATAGGTGTCATTATGAGCCTTACTTTACATATGTGGGAAGTGAGGCTCAGTGAGGGAAATGACTTGTCCAAGGTCACTCAGCTACAGTGAGGAGAAACTGGTGTTCTAGGTCAGTCTGACTCCATAGGCCGCTCCCACCACCATCACACTTTACTGCCTACCTCATCATTTTTATCAATTGCAGTGATGCAAATGAAAGTAATATGTAGATAACAGAGTGCAACATATGTGACATAAGGTCACTGCAGTTACAGCAGATGCTGCCGGTGCCCCCCTTTGTTGGGCATTTGCCTTTTTCATACATGCCAACAGCACCCTATTGTCAGCACGTGCTGTTCTCACTTGAAGTCAGATAAATCAGATGTGTTGGGAAGGAATTAATCCTCCTGACAGAAGCTACCAGCCAGTGGTGAATGGGAACTGAAAGACACAGACTTCAACTTCCTGGCCCTGCAGATGGGTGAGCAGCAGAGCACTCCCAGAGGTACTCAGACCCCCCTGTCCATCTGTGCACCTGTGCTGGCTTCTTTCCCTTACTCCCCTACCAGTGCATCCTGGAATCACTCCCCAGTGAAACCACTGGTCCTCTAATCTCTGTCTCAGGGTCTACCCAGAAATTCCCTCTTTGGCACCTTTCCCAGGCGTCTGCACAGGTGTCTTCAGGCTGGCCCCTGCCTGCCCAGGGCTTCCCAGGGCAGTTCTCCAAGGGTGCACCCCATAAGTTCAATATCTCCCTTCCTACTCCTTTTCAGGAGACTCACTCATGGACGATCCTGCTTTTAGTTTTTCAAAGTGCATTTATTATCATACGGATAGCTAGTTCTTTAAGTTCAGTGCGCATCACAGTCAACGGTGTGTTAAAACGCAGACTCCAGGGTACTAAACCAGACTCTGAATCAGACTCTCTGAAGAGTGGTGCCCGGGTACTTGCATCTTCACAGACACCCCAGGTGATCCATGCTGCCCCAAGGTTGAACCTCCAAGGAAGGTGGATTGTGTTCCTTAGTGTTCTCTCTACCGCCACAGCTTCTGTGGATTCAAGTGAGAAAGCCTAGAATAGCCATGCCTCCTTGCTCCTGAAATGAAGCGTAGATTGGCCAAGTCCAGTTGTTACTGTCAGAGTGGGGCAATCCAAGACCCCTAAGTAATGGTGTAGACATCCATCTTACTGACCGTGCCGAATTTCTGCTCTCACTCTTCTCACTGTCCCTCCACCCCCATTCTCTTCTGTGGCAGAAACACTGAGATGCCTACGCATGAAAATTTAGGTTCTTTGTCTGTGGGCAGAACCATCCCCTGCCTCCCCACACACATCTTCCGAGACATGCTTTCTATGTGGTTTGAATTCATGGTCCTGATCAATGTTGGAGGCAGGACAGTGGCAGGTGGCAGTGTGAATTACCTTGCTGTTGGTTTACCCCCAGTTCAATTCACCCCTCTGCTCTAAGTGCAAACCTCAGCTCCTTCCCTGTACCTCCAACCCAGAGCTATCCAGACCAGCGCCCTCGATACCCTCCACACCAAGTCCTGATGTCTCTCCAAATCCCTCACCCCATAGCAGCGGGAAACTACATCTCTCCATTTTAAGAGTGAGGACATAAAATCAGGGAAGGCTTCATGGAGGATGCTGCTTATGAGATGTGCCTTGAAGGATAGATGTGATTGTCACAGAGAAGGATAGATAGGGGAAACATCACAGTAGCAATAAGGAAGGGAAAATGTAACTAAGATAGGTAGGATAAGCATTGGGTACTGTGTTAGGAGCTGTAGACACTGATACAGCATTTCATGTATTCCTCACTGCAATTCTGTGAGGTAGGTACTAATGATAGACCCATTTTACAGACAGGTTCATTGAATCAGAGAGTTTAAGTTAACTGCCCAAAGTCACATAGCTATTAAAGGGCAAAGTAGAGACCTAAACCCAGGTACTAGCCTATACTCTTGACCACCCTACTTCACTGCCTCTCAACTATTATGTTCCCCGTTTTACAGCTAGAAAACTGAAACTGAGAGGTCAAGTAACTTGCCTAATGTTTCACAACTTGGACTTGGCAAAGCTAGGATGCACTGCCCTTAGCAGATCACCTTTTCTTTACTATATAACCACTTACACCCCTTCTAACTTAGCTTTTCCAGTGGACCATATCAGTCACAATTTCTTATGGAGCCAGCCCTGGCTTACCATTACAACAAATGCCTATAGTTGGTCCAAATAAAAATCTTCCCTCTAGTGTGTAAGCACTGTAAAACAGCAAGACTCTCCTGAAATCAAGAGAAATCACCCTCTGAAATACATCTCTCTTTGTTTTCAAAATAGCATTCTCTTTAAGTCACCTGTTTGTCAGGCTCCCACTTATAAAAACCACAGGAAAAAAATTCTTTAGTTGGAGACAAAGTCCTTTCTATCTCTAGCAGGTTATGAGTTAATCATTCTCAGTATGCTGTACATATTTCTGTTCTCACACTTCTCCTGATGGGTTATAGTTGTCTCTTAACTTGGCAATCTTTCCTACTCTAATGGTGGGATCCTCCAGGCTAGGCACCAGGTTCTGGTGACCTCTGCCTCCCCAGTGTCTGGACCCAGGATCGGTACAGAGCAGGCCTTCAACAAATGTTCACTGAAAGAAGGAATGAATGAAATGTGGTTAAAAGAAGCAGCCTTTCCATCCACTGAGTACTTCTGAGTCCAGTGGTATGCAGGTAAACTGACTTTCAAGGTGAGGTGGCAGGGGAGTCCTAATTTGTAGTGTTGGCTAATTTCTGTGATGTATTGGATTACCCCCAAAAATTCATTTGGGCTTGTGCATACCATCTTACAAAAACTCACACTAACTTTTTGTCCAGACCAATAAATATTTCCACCATGGCTGACTTCAAGCTACCAATAGTTTATTGTATCAGCGTGATCACAAAAGTGCATGAGCTATCAGATGAGGAAGAGAATGGAAATTCAAATAGCAAAAGTGAAAGACCAAACCACACATTTGTGAATTAGGAGAATTCTGTGTTTTATAGCCCAGAAACTAAGCTTCTATCATTTGTCATCCATTTGCAAATTGAGATAAATTTAAACGACACGGCTCCCAGAAGAGAGAGAAATTTGCCAAGTAAGGAACTATCCTGAAAACCAAAAGCCCAGGAAGCACACTGGGTTTCTGAGATATATTTTCTTTTATTTGAAAATGAAGACATGTTTACTTGCTTCCTTCAGCAATCAGAAAATTTCCCAGCATAGGGTGTCAAATGTTGGAAGCATTGCACAGACAGAAAATGCATTCACAGAGGCAAAATCAGGGAGTTCGAAGGAGAACATCTCATTTTCCACACCCCATGTTTCTTCCTTTCCCCTCCCAGCTTAAAGAAACATCCTGGGATGAACCTGGGTGTCTAAAACTCTACCCAACTGTCCATGGTTTGGCTTTGCACAATGTAATGGAGCTAATAAGTAAACGGTAGGATTTGAATCCAGAACCACCTGACTTTAAGGTTCACAGCTCTTTCTAGAACAGCATCTTTAACAAATACTTCTTGTAAGCTTTCAAGGTGATTCATATCACATCTATGAAGAGTTTTAGACTCTTACAAGTTTCAACTCTATCATTTCAGGTGAGATACTAGCATTCTTGATCCTGATAAATATCTACAGATGGGAAAGTGTGGGTCCTGGGCCAGTGAAGGAAGTCTTGCAATATCCCACCCATATCCACGTGGTTGTGGCTGGAAAAAAACACATGTTGGAGTGACTACTCAGCCTTATGCCAGATGATGCCTTTCCTTTTTCTTTAATCCAAGTAACGAATCCAGTGGCACTGCCAAGCCTTCTACTCACCACCTGTACAGTCCTTCAAGTAGGTCTTCAGATTCAAGATTATAGAGCTTTGGGTCCAATTTTACAACATCTACAGAGAAAAGAAAAAAGATACAACTTGATATTTAGCATAAAGTTGTAAATATTAAAACAAAAGTTGTTGTAAGTATGAACATAAAATAGTTGACAGTAATCTTCATAAAAGTGCATAAAGGACACTGCTATTTAAAATATATTGTTTAAAATAAGTTAACAGTGATTTAGGGAGATAGGTGATACAAAATGCAGGGACTACAAAAGTCAGACATATGGCTATGTTGAAGAGAAACTAACATTCTTTCTTGCTATATTACTCTGGGTTGAATACTAGTTTAAATCACCCATACCTCACCTCTTGGGAAAAAAACCTAGAGTACTGCAAATAGAAAAGGTGCTGTGAAAGGTCTTCTAGATGAGATACTTTAAGAAAAGACACAGCGTTTGGAAATTCATCATTTTACTGGAAGTTAGGCTGATGGAAAAGTCCAGATGTTTTAAGTATTTATTATTTGCCCTATGACCAAGAACTCTAGCTGATCAAAGCTGCTAGGCTTCCTAGGTGGGGCAGTACAAGTAAATTGCCTTAGGAAAGCCTTTGTAAGTTTCCACATTTGTCATTTGTACGCAGTCTTGAGCATTATCTGCTACCTCCCAAACTGCCCATCATCTTGCTCCCTTACAAGACTCATGACCCTTTGAAAGTAGATGAGGATACTCTTTAGATTTGAACCATAAGGCAAATAAAACTTGTTTAGTCTGGACAGGAAGACATGGTCTGTATTCTCTTCCCTAAAGACACAGCTGCATTAAGGCAATATTCACCACTCCTGATGGTACACCAGAGAATTTGCAGTGACACCTGGATGAATAGATTTTGTTTGCACACAGTTGTATTTATTTTCTTGTATGTAGTTTCATGGATATTATTGCTTTGGACACTGCTAAATTTAAGTAAACAAGCAGCTATAGAGATAAATATCAAGAAAATGATAGTATTGTGGTATGTGGATAGATACAAATCGTTAAGGAAATTTCTGAGGATATGAAATTTGAGAAATAATGTTTTAGGGTTAATACAATGAGGCATTCTCACCAAGATCAACATGTGTTGAAATGGTCTCTTAGTCCTCCAGGCAAGAATGATCTGTTGCTCCTGTAACTTAGTAGTGGCCATTTATTGCCTCTTATTTGTAGGTTCTCTTTGCCTCTCCTGCTATTTAAATCTTCTGCATATTCTATTCAGTCACAGTGAATGTAATATTGAAATCTGGGAAGTGAAACTTCCCAAAGACATGTTCTTGGGTGAAATCTTTGTCCTCTAATCCTCGCATCCTAGCATTTTATTAGATGCCCTATTCAATTGCCTTCTCTCTGCATAAGCTTTCCCTGTAGACAGTATACACGCTGATGAGAATTCTCGGTTATCCTCCCATTTTCCTTCTTTATGAAAAGCTTCAGCCTTTCTTTTCCCATCTGCACCCTCCCCATCGCCATTGGACTGACTCTGGTATGGGTGACTGACTCTTTTCTGCTTCACTAATCCAGCACATTTATTCAAGTCAGATGCCTGCAATATGAATTCCTGACATTCAGTGTGTGCAGATTGAGATTATTAGAAAAATAATTCTAAAGAAATTGACTTCTGATATATGTTTACTAAGACTAAAGCAATTTAGTAGCTTGAGGTTTTCATTCAAGAAAATGAACGGCTTTTATCATATCTGATGGAAGGTTTCTTCTGGTAAGTCTGGCATATTCTGAGGCTGATTTCTGCTACATATATCAGAAGTTAATTCCTTTAGAATTATTTTTCTAATCTCAATCTGCTGAAATTAGATAGGTTGCCACAGGATAGCAGTATCTTCTTGTAACTGAGGAAGCAGAAAAGGGAGGGCGACTGAAAAAAAGTGTCTTCTCTTTGAACACACACACATACACACACACACGTGGTCTAATAGTTTTTTCTTAAACAGAAAATATCTATATAATGGGTAAGTCTGTTAATGGTAAATTAACACCAGAAACCTGCTTCATCTCTCTCCCCAGCCCTCCAAACATTCTCAGGATACCTAAATCAAAGAGAAACAGATTAAGGTGAACAGCAAGGCATGTTCTGTACTCAAAGTAAGATCAATCTTTATACATAGATCGCCTGATGTAGAAAACCCAAACATGAAGATACTTAGGTCTGCAAATAACCTAATCTGCATACCAGATGGATCTAAGGGGAAAAAACATAGACATTTTTCCACACATACATTTTTTTTTAATGTGAGCATAGAAAAACAGATGCTTTTGCTCCCAAAGGGTCTGTGGGCCTCTCTCAAGTAGTCTTATGGAGCAATTTAACTTCAAATCTCTAAAATTATGCAGATTAAGCATTAAATTGGAAAAGAAAGGGCCTCTAGAAAACCAACTCAACATTTTCTGAATTATTTTTAGCTGCTCAATAATACCCAGCCCCCAATTTCACAGAGAAGTGGATGGGGGTGTCAACAAGGGGACATCTACCCACAGTGGGTCGACTATGATTCACTGACTTCTGTAACAAATAATTCAATGCTCTGCTACATGCATGGTTCAGTGAGTTCGTATATAAGAGCTTTTTCTTCTGTGAATAAAACTATTGTCTAAGTCTCACTGAATGAGGATTGTGGCCCTTTTTTCTTTCAGGTCTTATTTGTGGGCATAAAAATAAATCTCCTTAAAACAATGAATTTTATCTACATTTCACACTTGTTCCCTTCTTGCATTGATCATATCTGCCATCACATCAAGCCATCCATCTTCTTCAACAAATCTTAGAAAGGCACAGCGAATACACAGCATGGATTTGGGAACTGGGTATTTCCTCCTGAAATTTCACAGTAGACTGTAAAATGGCTTTTATACTTGAAGTTCTGAAACTAATTCAGGAAGAGCGATTATAATTGCTATAAAAACAAAGTTGAATATTCTCTTGGTTACCAGAGTCATTAAAGAACTGAGGGTACAATTTATGCCTTGTTCGTTTGTAACAGATGGAAAGAAAAACGATTTAAGACTAACTGAACAAGAACCGCTGTCATTAACTAGTTCATTTGTGCACAGTATTACGCACAAGCCTTCTATCCCACCCTTCTTCCCACAAGCCCTGCACCAAAAATTCAAAAAAAGGAAAGACCAAGAGCAAAACATGACACTTTTGGCAGTGAGGCCTCACTTAGCTCATATCCATAGGATCGTTGCTGTCCTACGTAAGTAAGATTTTGAGATAATTGAAATGTATTATCTTAGGTATTGGGAATTTGAGCATTTCTGATGGAAACCTTCCCTAAAATATATTCTAATTTCCCCAGGTATTTCAGCAGAAATTACTGAACACAACAAGCCATACTCTGATGACTCAGGCACTCAGAATGAACATCCATGATTATACTGTAGTACAATGTCGGCTATTTTGTTTTTTTCCAGACTCCTCCTTCCTCTTTAAGTCAGTCCATCACTTCCTCATTCTAACATCACTCCCCTCTCTCCATAGACACCTCCTTCAATTTGTAGCTTTTCATTTACTGTGAACTGGAAAACCAAGATTGGTAGGAACTGTAAGTTAACTAAGAGTGAAGAAGGCACTGAAAGTAAAGATGAAGAAATAATTACAGCCTTTAAGTCTCTGTGACACCTAAAGGTTCCTATCTTTAGATAACTTTCTCATCTCTTCCAGTTTAAGCTTAATTTCAAAAGGGCAGTACTGTGAGAGAGCTACGTTCAAATAAGTGAGTTTGTTTGACACAGACCATCTGGGCATGGGTTAAAGTGGGTATTCTAATAGCTTCAAGTTTTTCTGAAGCAGAAACAATATCTTAGTAAATGACCCCTCTCCACAGTTATTTAACCCCACATCATTACATGATGCACATCCCAAACCCTTTTACAGATGTTATTCAGTTCGATCCTGACAACACTGCTGAGATAGGAAAGGCCAGGCTCATGGTCCAAGATTACAGATAAGGTGATGAAGGCTGGAGAAAGTTAAGTGATTTGCCTATAATCAAGCTGAGTATGTGACAAGGTTGGGCACCTGGGTTCTCTTTGAGGGGGCTCATCTAACAAAACTTATGTTTTCTATGGCTCCCTCTTGTCTTCCTGATTCTCCAAAGGAGACTAAAGCCTGTGTCTGGCGAGACAGACTTGCTCTGTTTCCTTTGGGCTCACTTCTTTATTTCTCTCCAAGCTCTCCCAGATGTCTCAGGAATCTGACTCATTTTTCTAACAGAACTCAAACCTCCCTGATTTTATCCTGTTGAGGGTTGTCAGGGAATTAAAAATTCAACAAATGTATGGTCCCAACTTGCCATCAAAAGTTAACAGATGTCACCAAAAAGGATGTTTTTTGCCAGCGGACACTGAAGAATACATCCCAGCAGATACCTAACAGCTCATTTTATGTCATGGTGGTGTGAGAAATCACCTCCTCAAGACAATCATTAACCTTTCATTCCCTCCATAAATAATCAGTTAGATATGTGGCTTATATTTTAAATTAATTGAAATCAGCTCTCTCCCTCTCTGGACTTGAAATGACTGAAAATAAGCATACTATTTACATATGTGTTTCCATTCCTCTATCCGTCCCAGCAGACTATGGATGTCTCTTCGTCCTCTTCTCCAAGAACCTAAAGTCATTATTGACATTTGATATTTAGTACATATTAAGAAACCATGTAATGTACTGCCAAGAGTGGGTTCTGGAGGTACACAGACCTATGTTCTAAGTCCAGCTTTAGTATTTCTTAGCTATATGGCCTTGGGTAAATTACAAAAATTCTCTTTGGTTGAGATTCCTCATCTCAAAATGAAACCAATGGTACTTAAGCTGTTAAATTGTTCCAGGGGATACAGCACCTAGCATAGTGCTTGACATATATTAGGCACTCAGTTAAGGGTAGCTGGTTTTAATATTATCATTATGGCCCTTTATACGTAGTTCTGGTTTGAGATGTACACAATATTGTTGTTTTCTCCAGTTGTTCTTAGAACCTTGACAGCTGTGCCCATAGAGGAATGTATGATGAAGTTTAATGGCCCCTTATTTGCACAGGTTCCAAATACGATATTCATACTTTTGTGTTATTTTTCTAGAAGAGGGCTCGTAAAGTGAAATTAGCTTCAAGCTTCTGTAAAACCTGGTTCTGCCTCTGGTAGTGTGTCTATTTTATCCCCCGCCCTGTTCCCACTCCCATATACTACTCTGCACATAGTCAGTCCTCAATAAAATGACATTTTATAAAATCCTTAATTAACCAGAATTTTTCCTTTACTTAACTGTAAGGAAATAAGCTTATGTCAGGTATTTCGTCAAAAACTTCCAAGTGCCAACTGATACATTTAGTTGGAAAGTATTCAATCCACTTATATGTTTTCAGATAATAAAAATGCAGTGTGTGAACTGTAAACCTTGGTGTTAATACAGTGTTTCTCATGAAAATTAGGCTAACAGTGATGACCTTAAGGCATGGCTTCTCAACATCAGCACTGCTGACACTTCAGGCTGGATAATTCTTTGTTGTGGGGGCTGCCCTGCGCACTGTCACCGCTTCCAGATAGGACAACCAAAATGTCTCCAGGCATCACCAGATGTCCTCTAGGAGAAAAATCCCCTCCCCCACAGCCTAGGGTGTCAGTCAGCACCAAAAGAGGTGCAGATGTTCAGTATTTCATATTAAGGTAGGAAAAGGCAGGCATGCATTTTAGGAAAGTGTTTTTTTCCCCTCAAATCACTTCTGCTAGAAAAGTTTTCAATAAGCCAAAGCAACCTCGATTAACCTGAAAATCCCATTAACCCCATTCCTTGTGTGTTCTATTCCCTAAGCATTCCAGATAAAGAAAGAAAAATGTACCATACATTCTATTTTCTAATTTGTATGCAAAGTTCAGCCCATTTTCTGGCTCATCAGCTAAGTACAGAAATCCAGTTCATGGGTGAGGGCTCATCAGCTTCATCACTTTTGCCATCTATTTTAAGTGACACTGATGCTACTGACCTGGAAGTTTAGAGAGCTTCTTTTGCCCCTGTTGTTGACATTTTTAACTTTCATATTAGCAGTTCGTCCGGTTATCCTTTGCCTGAAAGTAAAATGCAACAAAAAGCCATCTGGCCAAATTCACTATGATTTACTGTGTATAAAAGACCTAACACTTTGTCAATTATTTAAAAGTAATTCGCTGTAACCATCCTAATGATTGTGCAATTGAAAAATGTCCTTGAGTAAGCGATATTTATTATCTTTTATTTCTGCAGGTTGTGATCCTGGGGAAACATTCAAGAGGTTACCACTACATGCTCGCTAACCTGGTAAGAACAGCAGAGTTCAAGTTTTCTGGGGCATTATATCCTGTTTAGTTTGTGTCCCCTGTAATTATCCCAAAAAGAAATATGAGAGAAGCCTAATGTGTTTTTTAGACACTTGGAGACATGAGTCCATAAATACAAAAACCTGAATGCAATAGCCTGTTCTCAACTATGCTGTCTCTGTTTTAGCTGTGAAGCTTATATTCTCTCCTCATTTAAAAAAATAATAATTTGATATGATTCTTCACTGATTATTCTTAGATTTAACTTGGATTTGAAATGTCAACCATTTTAATCAGGTTTGAAATGTAAAACAAGGAACAGAGGATACAAGAAACAGACTCTTTCCCCCAATTAATCCAAGCGTATATGTACATTTGTACTGGATTTGTCTTTGTAGAAACAGTCCACTACCACATCTTTTCAAACCAGATGTGAAAAAGTACGCTTGAACAAGGAACATTCAGTAATCTTGTCAAAGGGTATAGCCTCCTTTCTAAGTATAGTAAAATCCAACTTGAATCTTTACCTCCAAAGTCCCCATGCCTTTAAACTTTGTAATATTCTAGAAATTAGTATTTCATTAAGGTTGGTTTATAGCTCTTCTTTCTCTGAAAGGACAATTGGTTTAGAATTATAAAATGGGTTCTAAATCGGTAATATCTGTTTGGCAGTGCTTCTGAATAATACTATCTCCCTGAAATGAAAGGGGAATGCTAAATTATCACTGATACTAAGAATCTATTAAATTATTACATAATATGAGTTCTAGCCCCAAATTTATTTCATTAGCACAAGAGAATCATTATAGAGCTCTTAAACCAAAAGAATAGAAACAAAGGTGAGAAATCATTGTAATTATATTCTTAGATTTCTTAAAGAAAAATATCTTATTTTGTTTTAATAATGATTTTTTTTAATGGGTAAGAAAATATTACTTAAACCTTCTTCTTAAGAAGTGTGTGCACTCAAACACTTTGGAAGATGAAAATTAGAGCTACTGCTTTGAAATGTTGTACGCCTCTTCTCCAATAAATTGCTCAAAGTGGAGCACTTCAGTCCATTGTAGGGACAAATGGCTTGATTCTTTGGGGAGGAGAAATCTTGATTCTTCATTTACATCTGAGTACATCCAATTTGTTTTTAGGAAACTGATAAGTAAAGGATGTTTGTTGACTCACTGGGGGTTAGACCAGGGCTTGGCAGGAAACATGGAAGTTACAGGAAGGTACCTGAGGCACTTACTGATGGATTTTTACCATTGCTTCCCCACCCATAAGTATTTTGCTTTCTCTCCTTCCTTCCTTCCTCCCTTTCTTTCTTCTTCTCTCTCCCTTTCTCCTCTCCTCTGCCTAGGGTTCACTCATCACTGATGGTACATGAGATGACTCTAGATATTGCACACACAAACTTTTTTTTATTATAATGGTAAACGTGTTTATTTACTATGCATTAGAAAACCATAAAACTAGCACATCAAAATCCAAATTCTATGGATGGTGTTACTTCATACAGGGTTAGAGATTTAACAACAAAGGAAATAAATTTTTATCTGTCAAATGTATCAAGTAAACAATAGCATGTTGCTATAAACAGATACAGCAAAATCTGTTTAGGGTGTATGCAGTTGTGGTGCTACATGGATGACTGAAGTTTGGGGAAGAGCATTGAACTAGGGGTCAGAAGGTTTGGATTGTCATACTGACTTGGCTACTAGCTAGCTATGGGACGTTGAGTAGGTCACTTCACCTTTGATGACCTCAGTTTCCTTGCTATAAAACTCAGATGGGAGTGGGGAGTTCACTGATGTATTGGTTGGGTCCTTTGGAAGCAGATACCAACATATAAGTGGAGGTACAAGACAATTTATTGGGAATAATACCTGTGAAAAATAAAAGAGAGAAGAACACAACACAGGTCTGATACCAGAGAAGGAAGGACGTTTCATAAAAAGATCTTCAGACCATGGGATAGCACAACAGGGAGCTCCCCCATTCTGCCCCTAAATGGCAAGCCATTGTACCCTAACCTTGCTAAGCCATTGTACCCCAACCTTGCTCAGCCATTGGCTGGCAGCTGTCTGGGAAGCACACACCTCTCGCCTGAGAACTGAGGCAAACCCTGAAGGCAGCTGAAGCTGGAGACTGTTGGCCAGCTTAAGTCCTGGAGGCAGTTTCTGTGTTAAAAGATCTGAGCCTGAACGAAGGACATCAATGACTGTCTCAGCTGGCCGAAGGTGACTAGATGATCTCTAAAATCCTTGCCCATCCTGGATTTCTAACTGGGCCTCCCTAATCCTACTGACAATCCTTCAGCACTTTGGTTTCCATTTGGAGAACCAGACCTGAAGGAAGGGGAAGAGTATGGAGTGATGGAACAGCAAGAGAGAATCATTAGGACAAGGCTGGGGAGAAGAATGGTCAGCTGGGTGCCTACCACAGATCTCAAACTTGTGCAACCATGGAATGATGCCTACTACAGGAATAAGCAAAGTCCATTTCCTCAGAAAGAACGGAATATATAGTGTCATGTCAGTCTGGATGAGGAAAACGTGAATTTGTTTGCCATACTTTCAGCAGCCATTCCTTCTCTTCCGCTAGTGGCCTTCTTTCCATTTACACCGAGCTACGTGTTTCCATAAGCTCCTGTTCTCTATATCAAATTTCATACGGTCAATACAGATAGGAATTGTTACTCATCTCTGATAAAATATGAGATGCATTATCTCTTCTGTGGTTACCAGATTTTTTAAGCAGATAAAAATACCCCAAAGACACATATACATATAAACACATAGCAAACCATAACAATTTAGACACCATTTAGATAATCAAAACCAGGTAAGTGGAGCTAAGAAGGTGTTTCCTTTCAAGATGAGCCAGCTGAACAAAAGTTGAGGACACACACAAGGGAACAAGTTCTTGTCTGAATCTTGGAGCAACAACTATACAGAACCACTCCCGCCTTCTACAAATGCAAAGTCAAAAACACTCACACTGCCTACCTAAGCTTTCCGGAACCACCTGCCCCAGAGCTCCAAACATCCCCTTTGCTACCGGGTCCTATCTATCTGGCAAAGACTTCCATGTGCTTTTACATGGACCTTTCCTGGTAGCAATCCTAAAATGAGAAGACTTGGATGTTCTGTGATTGCTTCAAGTCAAGGTCATGGTCACAGGTCAAGGTGTACATTTCAGAATGAACAACAGGATGCAAAAACTAACTTGTTGAAATCCCTGGAAGAAACAAAAGATTTCGGAGCATAGGCCAGAGATGTGATCTGGTCAGGGCAGAAGTGGACATGCCAATAGCAAACGAGTAAGTCTCTAACAAATTCTGTATCAGATGGTGGTGTCATTTCTTTTTTAAAAAATTTTAATGGAGTATGGTTGCTCTACAATATTGTGTTAGTTTCTGCTATACAGCAAAGTGAATCAATTATACATAAACATGTATCTCCTCTTTTTTTAATTTCCTTCCAAATTAGGTCACCACAGAGCATAGAGTTCCCTGTGGTATACAGTAGGTTCTCCTTAGTTGTCTATTTTATACATGAACGTGAAAGTGTTAGTCACTCAGTCGTGCCTGATGCTTTGCGATTCCATGGACTGCAGCCTGCCAGGCTCCTCTGTCCATGGGATTTTCCAGGCAAAGATACTGGAGTGGTTTGCCATTTCCTTCTCCAGGGGATCTTCCCGACCCAGGAGTCGAACCTGGGTCTCCTGCATTGCAGGCAGATTCTTTACCATCTGAGCCACCAGGGAAGCCCAATTTTATACATAGTAGTATATATATATGTCAATCTCAATCTTCCAATTCATCCTGCCCTCCCTTCCCCTCTTAGTGTTCACATGTTTGTTCTCTATATCTATGTCTCTATTTCTGCTTTGCAATTAAGTTCATCTGATTGTTATTTCCTCTTCCAGAACTCTTTTTATGGTGGAAATGTTTCTCTACTTTAGTACCAGAGGTAACCAGCATGTATACAATTTGTCAGTCAAGCAACATCTCTTTCTTTCATGGCAAGGTCCTGGATCAGGATCCTTTCCACTGCATTCCCAGGCATGTTGAGTATTGTGATTTGTTTCATATATATCAATAATAGTATGCAAAACCCTAGACTAACCTAGGCATAATGGGGGGGAAGCATTAGACCAGGAGCTCAGAGGAAGGTTTGAGTCCCAAGAACTGATCTGACTAGCCTGTGACAGTGAAACCTCTCTGAACCTGGTTCATCTATAAAATGAACAAATAGACCAGATCAAGGTTCTCCAAAGTATATTTGTACATGAGATGATTTTAGGTAATACATAGCAAACTTCTTAGACTGATTGGTTTTGCATCTATATTAAGTGTGTATTAGAAAAAGATTCACTCTCCTGTCAATTGTGTGAGGCTAAATTAGGTATTTAGGTTAAAAAACTTAGTCAACATAAGGAAAATATATGAGGTAAATAACAGTTCAGATGATCTACTTATATGGGAAAAAAACTGTAAAGGTGGTATGGTGGTTTAGTCGCTAAGTCATATCTGATTCTTTGCGACCCCATGGACTGTAGCCCACCAGGCTTCTTTGTCCATGGGATTTCACAAGCAAGATTACTGAGGTGAGTTGCCATTTCCTTCTCCAGAGGATCTTCCTGACCCAGAGATTGAACCCAGGTCTTCTGGATTGCAGGCGGATTCTTTACCAACTGAGCCACCAGGGAAGCCCCCAAAGGTGGTATATTAGAGACTAAAATTTGAAAAACATGTGAGGTGACTTCCAGCTCCTCATTTCTTCCCTCCTAGAGGGTCTGTTTGGACCAGGGAAAGCCTGGAGTGAAAGTTTAGGCACAGCAGCTGGGTGGACCCTGAGGATGTAAGTGGGGGAGCACAACCAGTGCATCATTAGCCTTGGAATATCAAGTCACCAGGCAGACTTCAAGTCAGTCCAAGTGGGCAAAAGCCAAGAGAGGTGTTGAGTGCCCTTAGTTACAATCTAAACAGAGCTGCAGCTCTGAAGGATCCATCAAAGCTGTCTAACAGTTCACACACACACACACATACACACACACCACACACACAAACGATCTGGGTTGAGATGGTCCAACAATAGATATTCAGTACCCAGCCCCCAAAATAAAACAAAAATCTCCAAGCATCTGAGGTGCCCCTGGGAGACTGAGACATAGTGGGACTCATTGAGTCCTGCACCAGTTAACTCAACCGTGGAAGACACGACAGTTTCCTTGCCTAGGCTGAGACTGATCCCAGGGTTGGGGACAATTGGGAGCCGCACAGGAGCAAGTAATGCAGTTTTGGTTGCAAGTCGTAAGGGGCCGTGGGAGCAGGAGATCAAGTTAGCCATTGTGCCAGGGGAGAAAGGGGAAAGGAAACTATCTGAGATGTCACCCTGCTGTGCTACATGTTTTATGTAGACTTTCTCTTTAATCTCTCCAGTGAGAAGAGCCTTCTTACCTACTCACTTCCCCAAGCTTTTTAGAGACTGGGAAATGGCCTCCAAAAAGACACATGATTTGTCCAGAGTCTCCCAGCGAATCCATTACCAAGCTAGGTTTCCAATCCACGTTGGTCAGACTCTTTACCAAGAGCACCTTGCTCTTCTCATTTTACCCATTCAAGCATCTCAGTGAGACAGAAGGACAGCCTCACAAAGGTCACAAAAGAACATTTGCAAAGACATACATGTATATGAATGATGTATAAACTATAAATTTATGAGGGTGAAGTAATCAGAAAGGCTGAAAGAAAAAAGGACAGCATCTCTATCAGTCCCCACGATACATTCATTTCTTATTCATTCTCTCTCTCGCTCCCTCCCCTCCTCTCCCCCTTCTCTTTCCCTCTCTCTCTAACACACACAGTCCTCTCCCCTGCTTTCTCATCCCCCTCCTTTCTCTTGCTCTCTCTTCTCTCTTTCCTTCCCCATCTGCCCCATTCATATGATTAGTTTGCCAGGAAATAATGATGGGGATTACTAGACTGTATCTAATTTTTCTAAAATTTTACTAAGACATAGCATTATTCAAAAAATTGAACCCCAAAGAGGAATCCAGGAGTAACCTAAGCTTGAACAAGTGACCTCTGCAGCTTACCAGATCTTGGGATGTACCTGAAACAGAGAGGGCCCATTCTGTTTAAAGAGAACACAATTTTGAATGAGACTGGGTCATGCTGTTTTGCTTGCCAGTAACAACTGTTCCCTTCTGCTCCCTTCCCCTCCCAGGCCTTCTTGTTCTGTTCTCTACTCTTTCCCTTCTTTTGTTCTTCCATTTTTAATATTCTAAATAAAAAATTCAAATGTTTACAGTCACATGTTGTGATCTCTGACACCTCAGCAGATGGCATGTAAACACAGAGCTCACTCGGCTGGAGCCTGGCCTTGCAGGCAAGGGCTTGAGCTCCCTCTGGTCCCCAGTGCCAGGAGCCCAGTCACCTACCCTGGGTACACAAGTGCTCTGGTGGTGCAGGATTGATGTTCTTCTCCAAACAGAGACAGGACGCAACAGAGTATCAAGGGAATGAGGAACCAGGACTGGGTGGGGGTCCAATGTCCTACTGTGCATTTAGAAAGGTACAGGCTGTTGTTAGCTTGAAGTAGCTAACTTTGCAACTCTCATTTCCCCTGTCCAAAAACACCTCCATTATAGTCATCCCTTTCTCCCCCTGAAATTAACAAGGAAAGATCACTTCCTACTCAATGTTCTAGCAAGATACATTGAAAGAATTCTATTTTCTCCCCCAGGGCCCCACATCATATCCTCTAAAACAGTGTTTCTCAAACTATCTGTAAAGAAAGGCCAGATTTCCCCCCAAATACTCACACAATAAAAGCACAACAAAAACAAATGACTAAAAAACATAAAATAAATGACATAAAATAATGCACAATTATTTAGTATTAGATTCAACAGCCATATTAACCTGGCAAATTGTTATAAAGGCTTACACTCAATTTCTTTCCTTCTATCATCTCACACTGATAACATCAGACCAGCACCAGTCTACACATACTTGCAGAAGAAAAAAAAAATGAACATTTTGGACAACCCAATTTAAAAAGAGAGAGAGATCAGTGGCTATTTTTCCCACTAATTGCACTTATGTCAACTCATAATTATTTGTATACAAATAACTCTCACTGGACTTAAGTGTTGTGAGGATAGGACCAATTTTGATATGGTTCACCATTGTACCAACAGATAGCACTTAGGTTTCAAAGTATGTTTGTTGATTGGATTAGAGAATAAAACAGGGAGTGAATAATACAAGCAACCTCTAATCAAGCGCTAATTTATGTAGCGTAATCTTTAACTCCATACATTACACCCTCTCAGGAGGATGTGCCTGCTTCTAGAAAAAGACTTGTGTCTCTCATTAGCAATCTGATAACTTGAGTCACCACAAGCACTATTCATTTCCCTATCAAAGCATCACCCAGATGAACAATTCAGATGGCACTAAAGGTACAGCCAGCCTTCATCCAAATTGTGAGATAGATGCTTGTCCTTGGCAGCTTTCCACCCTTCATTCTACTGCTTTTATCTTTCCTATAGGCAAGCCACCTTTCTCATTTCTCACCCATAATCTACCATCAACTCAATGAAAGTCACCCAATTTATCTTGTCTCTGCTTTCCTCTCTGTACAAAATGTACCCTAACAATAACATTGCATAAAGGAAATCTTCACATAATATCTTAAAATGAAGTACTCTAAAAGTAAGCCTTGAATATATTTATTTCCAAATCTTAATTATCTACACTACCAGAAGGAAAGTGAATTGCAGTATTATATGAATAAATCAAGGGAGACAGGATAATACCAGAGTCATTTGAATCTTTGGAAGACTGAGTTGTCTGGCTATTCTCAAATCAGGGACACTCTGTGTTTGGATGTCAGTTGTAGAACTAATGTTTTTGTAAAAGATGACCTTGGAGAATTAATCAAACATACCAATAGCTTCTGCTGCTGCTGCTGCTGCTGCTGCTGCTAAGTCACTTCAGTCGTGTCCGACTCTGTGTGACCCCATAGACGGCAGCCCACCAGGCTCCGCCATCCCAGGGATTCTCCAAGCAAGAACACTGGAGTGGGTTGCCATTTCCTTCTCCAATGCATGAAAGTGAAAAGTGAAAGGGAAGTCGCTCAGTTGTGTCCGACTCAGCGACCCCATGGACTGCAGCCCACCAGGCTCCTCCATCCATGGGATTCTCCAGGCAAGAGTACTGGAGTGGGGTGCCATTGCCTTCTCCATATCAATAGCTCACAAGCCCTGAATTGGGCACAGAGGTCATGGTTGGTTTTATACTGTTGGATTCAGATGTGGGCAACAGTGCACTGGCTCATAAAGAAGTGATGTGACTGAGAAGCAATCCAACTGATGAAATATAGCAAAACTTACAAATCTAACTTCTGGAGATGATATTCATATTGTCAACAAATCTTGCCTGCGTTGCACAAAGGCAAATAGTCAAGTGTACAGATACTTAGAACATAGGAAGTGAGAAAGTCGAGTTTCAACTTGCCCTACCTGTGAGCAGGATTGCCTCCAACCATTCTTTACCTTCTCTCATCTCCTTTAATCTCTCCCTCTGCACATAATTTACTGGACCAACCAAAGGAAAGGAGACCACCATGGCAGTGAGCAAAAAACAAAAACAAGAAAATAAAATACAATTTCAACCAAACAGAATTGGTAAAATGCAAGGAGCACTAGAATTTGATATCTAGTCTAGACACAAAAAATGTTTGAGTATCTGATCATCACATCTAGTTATTAAAATCCCTATTAAATAATAAAATGGGCTCAACAGAAATTCCTCTTAGTACAGCAGGGGATTTGGAATCTTGCAGTCACTTAGCAATAAGATTGTGGAGTTTATACATAAGTGTATTACATGGAAAGCACAGGAAGACATGTGACAATGAAGGAGGACAAGAGCCCATAAGCAGTTAGGATGTGCCAGAGCCTATGTAATAACTAGCAAAAGAGGGGCACAATTGGCCTTACTAACTGGTAGCAAATACAGAGGCAACTTTAAGATGTTTCTTCATCATTATTTACTAACTGAAATGGTACTTGAAGAGTGAAACTTCAGTAGACACCCAGAGCTCTAAATGATGAAGTGAGGGCCTTTGTAGACAGAGGAAACAAAAATACAAAGGTTTAGAAGGGCATGATGTGGCTAGACTGTGAAAGCATGAGGCCTGTTGAAGGAAAAGGTGTGGATAAGGCCAAGAGAACTAAAGATAACAGATAATGGAAATCCTTGAAGGTCAAGCCAGCATATTTCAGATGTTACTATGTCTGTAGAAAGTAGGGAGTCATTGCAGTGATTTCAGGAAAGGAGTATTATGCTCTAATGGGTGTTTTAGGAAGATAAATTTATTATGCAAAGAATAAACTGGGAAAGTAAAGAACTAGAGCACCAGCTAGGAAGCCAAGACAATGATCTAGGCCAGTGGCTGTTAAGCTCACTTGGTGCTTCATTCATCTGTTGAGTTTTTTGTTTTTTTTTTTAAACCAGGTGGTTGGGTCCCATACCCAGTGACCCAATTGGCCTAAAGTGCCACTAATTGAAAGAAAGGGTACAGAAAGAGGAAGAGATTTTAAGGGAATATAACAGTTTTTCTTTGGGGCACATTCTTTTTAAGATGCACTTGGAATAAGGAAGTTAATTTAGTGGGTAGACAGAAAAAGGGGTTCTACAGTATAAGAAAGGTTCTAATTGGAAATTCATTGGTATCTCATGCAGCATGAATTTGACTTGAACATTCTAAAAGAAAACAAAATGAGTTATCCTTTTCCACAAAAATATTAAAGAAATCTATTGGAACACATTTTGTCTTTGGTAAAAATATATTATTTTAAGGTATATAATTTTTAATAGCAGGTAAAGTTCAGTGAGGAAAACAGAATTCACAGTACAGAAATTGCATTTGAAGACAGAAGCCTGGCATGCTACAGTCCATAGGGTCACAAAGAGTCAGACACAACTGAGTGACTGAACTGAACTGACATTTAAATGCATGTATTAAATAAGAAAATACATGTTTTCTGCCCTTTTATAAGTAGTTGCTATTGGAAGACGTACTTGGGACAAGCACTTAAAGCCTGAAACAAATGTGAAAACAAACTAAAAAGGCTTAAAGAACTTTAAATGTTAATTTTGTTCTGAACCAAAGGTATGAGTTAAAAAGTAAAAACTTGTAAACTTACTTATCACGTATTTAGCTTGGTAATCAAATGTGAGAATAAAAAAACTCCATCTGTATTCACATGTATTGCTATCTGGTCACTGCGTTACTTCTGCTCACAGCAGGACTCAGGGGACAGGGTCAGAAATGCAAGATAAACAGGAAGCTGGGCCTGTGGTGCTGGATGAAGCCTGAGTGGGGGTAGTTAACATGTGTGGGGAGGCCTCATGAAACTGCTCAGACATGGCTGACTGAGAAAACTGTCTTACCCATGGGTGTTTCTGTCAGGGAGGAGTGAGGATGGAACTTTCTGGAAAAGGTCACATGATAAAGATCAACGAATAAGTAGCAGCTCAGGAGTGGAGTCTTAGATAGCTGGCTGTAAGAATAATTTGACAGCTAGTAGGATGCATACTTTATTACTCCCTAACCCTTGCAATCCCATCTTTTTCCTCTTTTACTTTTTGGGTTTGAGTGTTGAAAGCCTAACTCCTTCATTTGATTTTTACAGAAGCTTTAGGCAACTAGGGATTCTAATTTCCCAACATAGCTGATTATGGGTGACCATCCCCAAATACTGGACATGGGGGATTAGGAGGCATAAAACATCTCCTTTTAGCCTGAAGCGCTTTCCTAAAATATCTGTCTCTACATATTACCCCTGCTCCTTCTTTGTTTTCCATTTTTACCTAATAGCTTTTAGGTGATAAAATCTGTGTGCAATTTGACCAAAGCTTCAGGGAGGCCAGACAGAGACTTCAATTCTTAAAAGAACAAACAGAATGGCAAAGTCCCTCTTGTAGATCACAAAGTGAGAGAAAAAAAACTGGCCAGGAAACTAATCATTCAGCCAGAGGTGCCCATTCAATATCCATTTTCACTCTCCTTACTCCCGCAATGCAGAAAACACAGATTCAACCCCTGGGTCGGGAAGATCCCCTGGAGGAGGGCATGGAACCCACTCCAGTATTCTTGCCTGGAAAATCCCATGGACAGAGGAGCCTTGCTGGCTACAGTCTATTGGGTCACAAAGAGCTGGACACGGCTGAGCCACAAAGCAACTCTTAGAGATTGGTGCTGGATGGCTAAACCTGTTACAATCAGTTTTTTAATAAGGTTTATGGAGGTCAGGAAATCAAAATTCCCCAAAGTATAGAGTTTGGGTGAAAAACATCAACTGAAGATCACCAAAAGGTAATTAAAAAAAAAAAAAAGACCAGGAAGCACTGACTTCTAATACCTCCCATCCTATCACTCCCTCCCCTTTATCATTTTTTCCCCTGCTACTGGATCTATGGCAGTCAGACTAGTTTCCACCCCCCACCCCACTTTGGCAGAATCTAATCTATGAGGAAATTTTTTAATTGGAGGATGTTGTGTTGTATATCAACATAAATCAGCCATAAGTATACATATGTTCGCTCCCTCTTGAGTCTCCCACCACCCACACCCCACCCCTCTAGGTCATCACAGAGCACCGGCTGAGCTCCCTGTGATATACAGCAACTTCCCACTGTCTATTTTACACATGGTAGTGTATATATGTCAAAGCTACTCTCTCAGTTTGTCTCACCCTCTCCTTACCCTCTGTTTCCACGTGTCCATTCTCTATTTCTGCATCTTTATTCCTGCCCTGCAAATAGGAGAAGGCAATGGCAACCCACTCCAGTACTCTTGCCTGGAGAATCCCATAGACGGAGGAGCCTGGTAGGCTACAGTCCATGGGGTCGCTAAGAGTCGGACTCGACTGAGCGACTTCACTTTCACTTTTTTACTTTCATGCACTGGAGAAGACAATGGCAACCTACTCTAGTATTCTTGCCTGGAGAATCCCAGAGACAGAGGAGCCTGTTGGGCTGCCATCTATGGGGTCACACAGAGTTGGACACAACTGAAGCGACTTAGCAGCAGCAGCAAATAGGTTCATCACTGTGGTCAGACTGTTTCTAACTTCCATCATCCTGCCACTATGTCCCCCTCTATCACCATCATTTTATTGCCCTTCTCAGACACTCTGGCTGTTGTTTGGCCTTTTGTCTGTGTTCTTGCCTTTAGGTTGGTTTCAAGGATTCACAGCTTTAACTTTACCACTTTGACTGCTGTGAGTGTCTTGCAAAATGAAAATTATTACAAAAGGAGTTCCTGGAACCAGACACCTCCAACCATGGATCTAGATCCTCAGTCCTAAAATAACTGTGATTCTCAGTTTATGCCTTTTACACTATTTTAACAAATAGTCTCATGCTTGCTAAATGTTTTGTGGTTGCCTCTCCCCCATCCATGTCATTAATGAGCCTATGGGGAAAATCAGGCCTCTGTTTACAATCCTCATAGACTGGACTCTTACAACAATAGAATGTACTAGAGAACAGACTTGTGGTTGCTGGCTGATGGGGGAAAGGGATGAATTGGGAGTATGGGAACAGCAGATGCAAACTATTATATATAGAATGGATAAACAACAAGGTCCTACCTTTTAGCACAGGAAACTATATTTAATATCCTATGCTAAACTATAATGGAAAAGAATAGGAAAAAGTATATATATATATGTGTGTGCGTGTGTATGTGTGTATATATATATATATATATGTATGTATATATGAAAGTGAAAGTGAAGACACTCAGTTGTGTCCGACTCTTTGTGACCCCATGGACTGTAGCCTGCCAGGCTCCTCCACCCATGGGATTTTCCAGGCAAGAGTAGTGGAGTGGGTTGCCATTGCCTTCTCCAATATATACATACATACATAGGTGAGTCACTTTGCTGTACAGAAGAAATTAACACAACCCTGTAAATCAACTATACTTCAATTAAATTTTTTAAATAATCATAAAAAATAGACTGTAGCAATTTGTGAAGGAAACAGTATCTGCATTAACAAACTGAATGCAGATGGAAGGACATGACTGAGCAACTGAGCACAGGAAGGTGGTCCTTCTGTGCAAACCTAGCACATAGCTAGAACTTGAACCTCAACTTGAAATTTCTATAACTGCCTTTCATCTTTTATTTCCCCCTTTATCATCCAGATGGTTGAAGGTCATTTCTGTTGCATTAGGGTCTGCTTAGAGTTTTAGACAGACATAGTCCCATCTCACGGTCTCAATGTATGGATGAATAAGATGTCTTAAAATAATCACACAGGTCAAGAAAGTGAACCAGGAGCCAGCCAGCTCCTCCCCTGACTCAGGACATTTCTCCTAACTTCCCCTATCATACCAGAATACTCCTTGCCAGCACCATTTTTTCCCCTGTCTTATATACCCGGCATGGTTTGTTTTCGTTTTCAGTGTCTTTACTTGGCTTTCAGGGATACACAGCCTCAATATAAACACCATGAAGGGGTATGACCAGCTCAATAACTAAAATCCAGCAACATATTCTAGGAAAATGCAGTGTCTTAAATTTAGATAGCAGAGAAGACCAGTAGCCTGGCACCTCTTACTTTTTAGCCAGAATCCATCTTTTATTAACACACTATCAGTTCCTACCACTCCTCTTTTTTTTCTGCCTCCTTATTGTATGTTTGCTGGTCACCGTTGTTGCATTAGTTATTTCACTGAAGCTGTGTGTAGCCTTAAGCCCCAATTCTCAACTATGGTTTTACATGATAATAGACTCTAGAAACATTTTCTAGAAATAAGCAATGGGATAAATATTGGAGGTGGACCAGGAACCAGCAAAATCTCCCTTCTTAGCCATCTCCTCTCTCATAATTTCCATCTTTCTTCCACTGACTCTCCCCTTTACCATCCATGTTTGTTGATCATTTATTTTGTGTTAATGTCTTTTGAGAGGTTTTAAGAAAGTCAGTCTCAACTTTCCCACCTTGAAGACTGTGATTCACCAGCCTAAGGAAGAGATCTAACCAGAGGTAATGAATGGGTGAAATGCTTTAAAATAATGGGATAATCTCTTGAGTCCAAATGTCATTATTATAATCTTTCCATTTCTGTGTCTTTGGTTTCTATTTGCTTTGTCAGTAATTGAGAAAGATGTGTTAATTCTCAGTTTGATTCTTAAAAGTAAATTTAGTACTATTGGTTTCAGTCATGTCCGACTCTTTGTGACCCCATGGACTATACAGTCTATGGAATTCTCCAGGCCAGAATACTGAAGTGGGTAGCCTTTCCCTTCTCCAGGGGATCTTTCCCAACCCAGGGATCGAACTCAGGTCTCCCACATTGCAGGCAGATTCTTTAGCAACTGAGCTACAAGGGAAGCCCAAGAATACTGGAGTGGGTAGCCTATCCCTTCTCCAGTGGATCTTCCTGACACAGGAATCGACCAGGGTCTCCTGCATTACAGGTGGATTCTTTACGAACTGAGCTATCAGGGAAGACCTTGGTCTTAAATATAATAATAATAATAATAATGGGATAGGAGAAGTAGGAGCAGGAGAGCTAGCCCCTGCCCCTCAGTCCATACTTCTCTTCTAACATCCATCTTCGTACACTTTTTCATTGATTCCATTTTCCTTTTTGGATGTTGTATCATCACCTCTGCTGTGTGTCTTTACATTGGTTTGGGGGGATTTTCAGCCTGCTTTTAGTGTTACAAGTGTCATAACCATAAAAATCCAAAGATTATTATGGGATGCTGCAATGCCTTCAAATGGGAGAGGAGGAGAAAGACCAGAATCCAACCAAAACTGCCCTTTAAATAGACCCTCTCTCTGAATTGCCATCAGCCTTCTCTTTCCTCCTTTCCCCTCCTGTGTGTTAGATGTCAGCTCTGCTGCATTAGTGAATGTCTGAAGAGGCTATAGAAAGAATCAAGCTTTAATTTTTACAATCCTGTGAATTGTCAGTGGCATTTGAATCATGTAATTTAACAATAGTTGATACCAAAAGAAAATTCTTTAAAAAATAAATGTGTTAGAAATAGATGGACAATCAACTCCTGCCTTTAGCCAGAACAGCTTTCTTTATATCCCCTTCTTGCCTGATTTCTCTTTTTCCCTTTTATGTCCTTGATAATTGTTGGTTAGCTCTGCTGCATTCGTGTTTTTTTCAGAGGGATTAGGGAAAATCCAGCCTTGATTATCTCAAACTTGAGAACTGTGACTCACTGCATCTAAACACTGGGCACCGGGGCAACATTCAAGCTGTAGAATCTGATAAGAGATCACAAACAAACTGTACACAAATAGGACAGAGGCAGAGTTAGGACCAGGAGCCAGCCTACTTTTGCCCTTTAGCAGTAAGATCTCTCCTTTCATCTTCCTAAAAATCTATTACCTCCTTTTTTTGTTTGTTTTTTATATTATTTTGTTTTGTTTTTGGCTGCACTGTGCGGCTTGCGGGATCTTAGTTCCTTGGCCAGGGATCAAACCCGTGCCCCTTTGCAGTGGAAGCACAGAGTATTAACCACTGGACCACCAGGGGAAGTCCCTCTCCTTTCTTTTTCTACCATACTTCTCTCTCCATTTTGTCGATGGGGCTGTGTTAGGCTTTCTGCCCATGTGGATGGGTTTCAGCCCTCAGGGCAGTTGGCAAGAGCTAATGTTGTGGAGGTCTTGCCAGATGAACAAGCCATTTGAGGTGACCTTCCCTGGGTTGATTGGTGCTGCTGAGGATGCATTCCAGGCTATTCCAGTCTGTGAAGTGCCAGAACATAATCCCAGCTATGTGTGTCATAAAACATGGGCTGACTGAGAAACTTCTAGGTCCTCAGTGATATGGTTGCTGTGAGGTAGAAACATGAGTGCAGAGTGTTCTTATGGAGATACTTCCAAATTATAGTATGTTTAACAGGGAGGAAGACAGCCAAGCGGGAATACATGGGGCCTATGTGGCAGAGCAGAGTAAATGGAGGTGATCGGTGAGGTAAATTTACGTTGGACCCCTCTTTTTAGTGTCTCTGCTGAGAAAAAGGTAGTGAGGTAAAATGTTTCTGGGGGGTGCTGTGGTGAGTAACAAGACTGAAGTGCTGGCTTTTATGCCTTAAGGCAGATGTGAGATTTCTGGGATCTTTTCTCTCGCCCTTCCTGTTGTTAATCCTGTGTTGCCATTTTAATATGCTATAGTATGAAGGAAATGGGAGTGTGAGGCTTATCCAAAGTATAAATGGCACAGAAAATACTATTTCCTAGGGCAGACAATGGCCATTGACCCTGGGGACCAAAATGGTGGCAGAAGCTTTCTTAATCCTTTTCTTTCAAAGAAAGGGGCTCCCTCTTTCAGGCCAACACAAGAGCCCCCACCAGCAGACAGATGGACAGTTTGCCATACAATGCCATTGTTTGCCATACAATGCTCTTGTGTAATACTTTTTAACTGGCAAATATGGTTTGGCACAGCAAATGACTTAAAGCCATTTGTTGAAGTTTTGTCCTCGGCTCTCTATTTATATGTATGTTTAGGGGGTAAGAGTTGGGAGTTGGATAATAGTTAGGCTTAAGCCCCATCTGGAGCCTCTGTGAGCCTTTACACACAAGCAAGCCTTTCTGCTGATTGTTGTGCAAAGGGGAACAAATGGGAGAAATCAGAGTCTTTGTTTATTTCAGGAAGGAGACCTTTGGGAGAAAACTCATCCTAACAAGTTAATGTTCATTTTAAAAACATCTTGTGATCATTGGAAAGGAGGAATAGTTCTCAGTGATGCAAACTCTTTGGCTCATATTCCACATATGAAAGGAAGAGGAATGGGGTGAAGAGTAATAACTGAAAACGCTGCTTCACTAAAATATTTTCTATGATTGCCTTGTTGCCCATACTAAAGAAACAGAGAATTAAAAGAAGCAGGCATCAGAATGGTAACTAGAGAGGCATACAAGAGCAGGGCTTCTGGGTATTAGTTACATTCATGCGTTCAGGTTGTGAAAATTCATCAGCCTATACTTAAAGATGTGTGCAATTTTCTATATGATTATTATACTTCAATGAAAACTTAGAATGCAAAAATAAAAGAGAACTTTTGAGAACTAGTAGGGATTTAAGTAATATAGTGTATGCATTTATCAACCCATTGAGTGGTATATTTAAGATCTGTGCATTTTATTGGACATAAATGTTATCAAAAGAGAGAAAGAAAGGGGGGTTTCCCTGGTGGTTCAGTGGTTAAGACTTTGCCTTCCAATACAGGGGATGCAGGTTCAGTCCTGATTGGGGAACTAAGATCTCACATGTGTTGGGCCCAAAAAACCAAAATGTAAAAAATGAAAGCAATATTGTAACAAATTCAATAAAGACTTTAAAAAGAAAGCCTTTATTTTTTTCAATTTTTAAAATAAATTTATTTATTTTAATTGGAGGTTAATTACTTTACAATATTGTATTGGTTTTGCCATACATCAACATGAAAGCCTTTAAAAAAAAGAAGCAGCAGAAGAAGGAAGGAAAGGAAGGATGGAAACTTCAAGTGCTGAACTCTAGTTAATGACCTACATGCTGAAGTCTTTGGTATGAAGTATTCTAACATCTGAAACTTTCTTTGAAAAGCATCCAAAAATATGAAATGGACTGATGGATGGATAGAAAAATGTTAATTGTGAAATCTGAAGTGACTACTTCATTTTCACTGTATAATTCTTTCAACTTTATTTTTGAAACAATTTTATATGTAAATGTTGGGGAGGAGAATCTAAAGGAAGGGGAAAGAATTCTTTAAATTTATTTATGAATATAAATATTGGCTCCAACCCACTGAGGACCTAAGGGCATCAAAAGCAACTAGCAAGAGACAGTTATCCAGCAGAAATAGCAGGAACTCCTGGGAGAAGTGTCTCAGAAAATAGCAATGCCCACTGGAACTGGTGATACCCAGGTGAAGATGGCATGATAGGAACATGAAGAGATTCCTTCAGGAGGCTTAGGTGGCAGAGACAACAGACAGACACCAGAACAAAAGAAGAAGAAAATGGTGGCTGCTATGAAGTAGATGTCAAAGCTCATTCATGGACTCATGTGAGACATACCCTGGGGGTTGTACCATCACATACAACCAAGCTGTCAGTTTCACTCTTTGGCATTTTTGTAAATTACAAATGTTGAAATTACTCATCATTCAAATCTGAAAAGCAATCTGCTGTCTTTGGCATGTTAGCTAGGGCCAACTTTTTAAACAGTTTCCAGTTATATGAATCATTGTATTTGTATTCATTGAAGAAATATTAAAATATATAGGTAAATGAAAGAAATAAAAACATTCACTTAAAATTGACTCTGATGTTTGTCATTTCAGCCACTACACCAAATAAAAACATGGGCACTAAAATGGAAGGATGTATATTTTCTCCATCATGCCTGTAGTTTCAGAGTGCCCTAAAAATTAGTCGGTATCAGGGGTTGTTTGGTTTTTGTTGAGATATAATTGACATGTAACCATGTGTCCAGGGTTGTTTTTTTTTTTTTTTTTGATTGCTAAAGAAGGATCTTGGGAAAGAAACTTTCATTTCTTCCTTAGCATTGTAACAGATACAATGAGTAAGAATGCATGACCTCTCACAATCACAATTCTCTCTCAATCTCTTTCTAGGGTTTTACTGATATTTTGCTAGAAAGAGTCATGCATGGAGGAGCCAACATTACAGGATTCCAGATTGTCAACAACGAAAACCCTATGGTTCAGCAGTTCATTCAGCGCTGGGTGAGGCTGGATGAAAGGGAATTTCCTGAAGCCAAGAATGCACCACTAAAGGTAATGTTTCACAGCATGTAGAAACCTTAGGCCAGCTTTCCAGAGCATCTCAGTATGGCCTTTGTATATTTATGGCTATCCAGTGATCAAGTGGTTGTCCCTCAGAAGTGTTTCAAGGATGCTAAAACACAACTGCAGGTGATGCTCCTGCATTTGAAAACTAAATTCACAAATAAAGAAGCTATTGAGAAGGAGGTCTTTTAAACCCAGTGTTTGGAAATGGTAACTTAATTTTTTAATGAATTTCATTTTTAATATGCTTATAACTTACAATTTTACAAGAACCTAAATTGGACAAAAGGTGGGGGCAGTGGGAATAGGTAAGGAAAATTGATAGTCTGAAATGGAAAATTAGATTTTACATTATTGATGTGATTGCTTTGTGTTAGTAAGTTTCATGAATCTCAGAATACCCAAGTGAATTAGGTTCTAATACAGAGTATGTGTTGCCCATGCATATATTGAATGGAAATATTTTCCTGCCTACAAAAGTGTCTTTAAATAATTAGATTACCTAAGTTGCTCGTTTTCATGAAATCAAGATAAGAACATTAAAAGCAGAAAGCTATGCTTAAAGTGCACATTTTTCATTCGTGTTCCCCTATGGCTAGAAATCCTATTATTTTAAAATCAGGAATTAAAACAGATAAATGGGGGAAAGCTATTCATGTTACACAAAGGATGTTTCCAGTGAATTTTAAGTAACCCATTCCCTTAGTGCATTGATTTAAGCATGAAACAGACTTTAAATTCTTCCTTCCTGATACAGTGAACGCATGTATGTACCATGACTGTGGGATCCTTGTGATCTAGATGAGGAATCAAAGTAGAGCCAAGGTTCAAGGCCCTTCCCTAAAAAAGGAAAGGGGAGAGGACATTTCCTGTCTTATGGTTTCGAGATGCTCATCCTCACATCTTTCCTCCCTGGGAAGAATACAATAAAGAGGAACAATGGGCACATAGACAGGAAAGAGATACATTCTGAATAACCCATGCAGGACCACCCTGTATGGGTCACATCAACATAATACAAGTGCGACCTTACCTGGTGCAATTGATATATTCTAGAAAAGTTGTAAGTTATACGTTAAACACCTTTTTAAAAAAAATAATTTAAGCCATGCAGTAGTTAAGTGGTCCTCTGTGATTATAGTGATTACTTCATACATGCCAGATTTTTCCAGTGGCCTCATATGTTTCAGTAAATATGGCCACAATTCCTATGATGAATCGTTTGTAGTCAAATCTCTTTTTTAAGATGATGATTTTATTTTTTTATTGAGGTACGACTGACATGTGACATTGTATTAGTTTTAAGTACACAACATAATGATTTGATATAGGTATATATTGCAAAATGATCACCACAATAAGTTAACATTACCACCACAGTTAGTTTTTTCTCATGATGAGAACTTTTAAAATCTATTCTCCTTGCAACTTTCAAAAATATTTACAAGGCAATATTATTAACTATAGTCACCATGATATACGTTACAGTCCGAGAACTTATCAGTCTTATAACTGGAAGTTTATACCTTTTGACCATCTTCATTCATTTTTCCCTGTTCCCCAGCCCTCACCTCTGTTCTCTGTTTCTAGTGAGTTCATTTTTGGGGAGGATGCACATATAAGTGAGATCATATAGTATTTGTCTTTCTCTATCTGACTTATTCCACTTAGCGTAATGCCATCTGACTATCAAAAATTGTAGGATTTCTTTCTTTTGATGGATTACTGAGTAATACTGCATTGTGTTCTGTGCATGCGTGTATATGTTTACTGAAATATAGTGATTTTATTTCCTTCAGATATATGCCCAAGAGTGGACTTGCTAGATCATATGGCAGCTCTATTTTGAAGTTTTTGAGGAACCTCCATATTGTTTTCCACAGTGACTAGGCCAATTTACGTTGCTGTCAGCAGCGCATGAGGGTTCCCCTCACATCCTCACCAGTACTTACTGTTGTCTTTTGACAACAGCCATTTTCATAGGTATGAGGTAATATCTCCCTATGGTTTTGATTTGCATTTCTTTAATGAGTCAAATCTTTTTATGGGCTAAATCTGCCCATACATCTAGGTGAGCTTATACAAACATATTTTCATATAACTGCCAATCCACTGTTTTGCCATCCTTAGATTGAGCAGGCAATAGGTAGAAGGAAACAATTCATTTAGTCAATATTTTAGGGGTATCTACAATGTGTCAGACACTATATTAGGCACACAAAAAAAATGGACAAGAGTAAAAGTCTGAAAAGGGTACTAAAGAGTCATTTATGCCTGTTTAGAAGCTGTAGAAGTTCTACAAAAGGAAAAGAAGACAATCTCAGCTCTGGATTATCCGTTGGTAACTCATAATATGTATAGTGCAAAATTCTCAGAATTTACTGAGAAGAACTGTTCAGGCTTATAAGCAAAACCCTTTGAATAACTTAGGAAAATGGAATATTTCAATAGATGGTTACAACTTTCAGATTACTTTGACTTGCAGTACCCATTATGGAACCTTGCTCTACATCAGTCAGACAAAAAGTCTGCTTTAGAAAATGATGGACAATATATTTGATTAGGAAATAAAATTGTCTAGAAATTAAAATTCTGATGCTTAATTTAGTCTATATTTTATGAACATTTCCTTTGGGAGCTTTTTTTAGATACTCACACATTAGTAAGTAGAAGCCGAAAAAGGAGATTATTAAATAGCTCTTTTGGCATGGCTTGGAGAGGACTATAGAAAGATTGCTGACAATTTATGCAGTCAGCTGGAAAAAAATCACTGCCATGGTAGCTGGATGTAGTGTGCAGATTGTTTTTTTTCATGAAAGAACATATGTCCCTTGTTACTGTCATAATTGATATAAGAAAAGTAACATGAGAAAAGTCAGAAAACTAAGTTGATAGTTGTAAAGATGACAATGTATTCACTCACAATTGTATAGGGACATACTATATAGAGAGACAATTCCCTCTAAGGCATTTTTAGTTCCATTTTTTAAAAAAATCAAGAGTTCTATATTCTACCAGTATTTGTCACCCCTGCAAAACAGGGGCCAGCTTATTTTAATCATACTTTGTTGATTCAGTTAATGAAAAGGCATCCACCATGTCAACTGCAGATACTCAAATCCCTTGTGTTAAATGACTGGCCTCATCCTTAGTAGAGCATATCAGTACAGTTTATCCAAGGAATAGACAGTAACTGTTCTTGAAACTGTTCTTGCTTGGAAAAGGTAGCATCATGAAGCATTGCCTATGAATTGTCAACATTATCAGATTTAAAACTCAATAACAATTGTAATTTTATACCATCAAAAACCAGCTTTAGATTTCGCTACCCTCCCCCCCCCCCCGCCTCCCCCAGGAAACAAAAACTGATTTATTGCTGGCCAGAAGTCCCAGTTCACCAGAAACATGGTCCAGACAGAAATGATTAATGTTTCCCTCCAAATTAATTTCAAGCTGTCTAACTTAGCTATTTCCATTTTCCCCTAAGTAAACACCAGATCTGAATTTTCTATTAGAAACAGCAATAACCCAACCTTGCTTTAGGATATGCTATTTCCTCTCCAATCTACATATGCCATGCTTTAACTTCCCAGATATTTCACTCTCTATAAAGGACCTGGCCTCTTTAGTAGTCACTCACTCAATACAAAACACAGCATTGAGAACAAGAGAGCGATTCCCTTGAGCCATTTGATCTCAATAATCTTAACCTGTGTGCACATGAGGTAAGCTGCATCATTCTAGAATGGATCAAAGTCAGGCTTTCCCAGAGAGATCCGTTGATTCAAATAATTAAGAGGGTGAATTCATAGAACAAGAATTGGAAATGAATGAAAATAAGGAACGAGGCAAATTTGGAGAGCCTCATTTGTCATGATATCTTGTTTTCCATACATCCATTTCAGTACACATCTGCACTGACGCACGATGCAATACTGGTCATAGCAGAAGCTTTCCGCTACTTGAGGAGGCAGCGAGTGGACGTGTCCCGGAGAGGCAGTGCTGGAGACTGCTTAGCAAACCCTGCTGTGCCCTGGAGTCAAGGAATTGATATTGAGCGAGCTCTGAAAATGGTAATGCCCACAATGGGTAATTGGGGTGGGAGTACCTTAAGTAAAAGTGAAAGTCTTTGAGTTGTGTCCAACTCTTTGCAACCCTATGGACTATAGCCCACCAGGCTCCTCTTCCTTGGAATTCTCCAGGCCATGGAGTGGGTTGCCAGTCCCTTCTCCAGGGGATCTTCCCAACCCAGGGATTGAACCCAGGTCTCCTGCATTGCAGGTGGATTCTTTACCATCTGGGCCACCAGGGAAGCTGGGGGTACCTTGTAAAGACCCAAAAGGCCCTCAATCCTGAGAAAAGACACCCTAAAAGGAAGAGGATCAGAGTCTATAGACTGTTCAAAGTGTACATAAAGATAAGCATCTATATTTATTCATCAAAATCTAGGCCTCTAAAACTAGAAGCTTCTTCCTTGAAGCTTAAGAAATGGTATCAGTAAATTTAGGGCAAATGAATGTTTCATTCTGTACTATGGTGTGGAGAGTAAATCAAGCTCAATATCCTTGAAAGTTGTGGATTGAACATGAAAATGGCTTTCCAAAAACTCAGACTTTCCAGAAAATGATATTACTTAGGGGGACTGGGGTATTCTCTAGGAAGCTCCTAACTTCAAGGTAGACACTACTGGCATCCTGACTTATCAGCCAATTATTATCCTGGATGGACTGTCGAATAGAGCCAGTGTGATAGTGTTTCTATTGTCAAAAAGAACCTGTAATACTATATTCTACAAGGTGAGAGGCAGGAATATGATCCCTTTTTACGCCTACTTAAGAGACTTTTCCCCAATGCCTTAGAGAAAAATCCTAAAGAAAAGTACAAGGAATCAATGGCTAGACAGTCAAATAGGTCATTTGTTTTTAGTAGTTACTGGGTGGGAGAGCATTTCAGGCTTTGAGCAGATTCCATTATTCACACTAGGAGGAGCATCACCCATTCAGTGCAGCTTTCCAAGCAAAAGATCTTTCCTGAATATTTTGCGTTCTGCTACATATGCCTGCTTTCATTAAAATGAGCCTTCAGCAGTACAAGACTCTCTTATTTCTCCTTCTTTAATTATCCTGATGTTTGGAGTATCCAAATCAACAAAGAGATCAACAATGATAAGAGAATTCTGTGCACAACCCAGCAACGAAGAGCCTGTAATGGCCTCATAACATATATCATTTTGTGTAGTTGGCTCTCTTACTGCTGCCTTCAATTTGCCAAGTTGGAAGCATTCAATCAAAAAGGGTTAGTAGCCCCTGTGTGTCTCTCCAAGAAAGAGATATGACTCATTCTCCCATCATGCAGATTTTTATGTCATTATGTCAGTTCCCTAACAAATGCCCTGAGTGTAGTTTTATGGAGGTAGCACTGCACAATTTTTGAAGAGCAGTTAATTAAATTCAACCTTCATAGCTGTTACAAGATTTGTATTGTCAGGTGAAACATAATGATGAGTGAAATATAAAACTCCCTTGGAGTGAATCAAAAGGAGTTTTCATCAACAAAAACCTCAAGGGGCAAGTGCCAGCATCTCCAGTTGACTCCCCATTCATGACACAAATGACTCTCTTCCCCCAATACAAAACTAGCTACCAGAGTGAAGGATGAAAAATGAATTTGGCAAGACAAAAATTAGATTGATCATATTATGGCACAAATTGTTTCTGGATGTCTGACTCACTGATAAAGCTCAAGCTGTAAGCCAGGTAAGTAACCTTCCTCCCCAAGCCCTCATGATCAGACACTCAATAGGAAGGATGTTTTTCCTCTTTCTATAGGCCAGCCTATGGCTTCAGAGGGGCTGGAGAGTATCAGCTTCTTCCCAAAGTACCTGTTACCTTGTGACAAATGATTGGTTTTCAGAGGACTACTAGAGAGGATGGCCTAAAGCACTAAAGACTTGATCGTACTAAAAGAAATTCCATTTTATTTAAGTTAATTAAAAGTGAGAATGCATGATGTAAAAGCATCCCTCATTGTGACTAGCACATAGTTGTTACTCAATCAATCATTCTCTTCCTTCAAAGAAATCTGGCAAACAAAATCATTGCCTGATAGAGGCTCCGAAGGGGCCTGTTTTAATGAATAAATAATCACACCATTCATTTAACAAATATTTACTGAGTACCAACGACTATGTATCAGGCTCCAAGTTAGTATGCAAACATGAAATAATATGAGGAAACTCATATTTAAATTGCTAATATGTAAAGAAGTGAAAACCTGTTTTGAAAACCTTACAGCCACTTGCAGATCGGGTAATGATTATCCTTACAGTCTACCAACAGTGCAAAGATTAGCCTCAGCATGATCTACTGAAATATGTCACAATTCTAAGTCATTGAAAATTGTCCACTGGTTCAGTAAGCATTTATTGAACCTCTGCTTTATCCCAGTCTCTGGATTCGTTGCCAAGAACACAGAAAAAGAATGCCTTTCCATCTTTAGATGCTCCCAGTCTAGCAGGGGAGGCGGAAATACATAGATGATTTAAATGTTATGGTGAAGTTCCACATGGAGTGCTAAGGGAACCCAGAGGAGAAGCACCTAATATAGCCTGAGGTGCAGGGTGGAGAGGATTGGGAAACTGTCACTGACATTCATATCCTTAAAAATAGACTTCTCTCAGAGTGGTAGTCCAATTCGACTTGTGCTCACCAAAAGTTCTAATCAGTCTAGGCTGTTGTCCAGTTTGCAGATCATGCTCAGATAGGCTGAATCTTTAGAAGTATACAATTCTTAATGAGACTGGAAGCCTTTGCTATTTTCAGCAATGAAGGATTTCCTTAATACGTTCCTCTGCCAGTGTCTCTACCCTACCTATCTCCTCTCCCAGAGTTCAATGCTCAAAATAGAGTGTAAAGAACCCTTCATGCATCACAGACCCATCCCTCATGCATACATCAGACCCATCCCTCAACAAAGAATCTTTTCTTTAACTGGAAGCATGATGTCACCTTCTCTGCAAGCCTAAGCTGACAGTAGTGCTTAGGTTTGTTGGGTCAGTAGGACAATCGTCTTGTCTTCAGGAAGTCACATGGGGGCATTTCTCCTTCAACAGATATTCCATGGTCTCCTATAGGTGGTGAACAAGGCCCCTCCCTTTAAAAGGATGCTCACTACTATTTGCCGTCAATTTTCTCTTCTGCCGCACAAGCCTATTACTACTTCTGACCTGCTTAACAAACAGCTTGTCATTTTGCTACAAGTGATGAAAAAGTATTCCATCCTTTCATCGTGGGAGAATAAGACAGATTCTTTTTCTCTGAAGCAAATTCCTTGACCCATACTCACCAGATGAGTAATTCAAGTGGGTAACAATAATGCCATATTTAGAAAAGGTCTTTCATCCAGTGTCCTTGAACTGTAAAAAATAGGTAAGGAAATATCTCCACCCATTAGAGGTAGCCTCTTATTAGTTCATAATATGGGACCCAGACCAAGGAAAAATCATGCTATCCACGCCTCTGTATTTGGCATCCCAACCAGATATTCAGGCTATTCCAGCACCTCTGTTTTCTGTAGCATTCAATACTCCTGATTCCCTTAACTTAACAAATTTCCATCAGTCTACAGATTATCCCTCCATGACCTAGCTCTCCATACCTGTCTGTAGCTAGGAATAGGTTAAATAAGAGGAAAAACTCAGGCCTGTTACTCTGGTAGCTGGCAAATGTGCAAACCTCTCAAGAATTAGAAACAAAACTCATTTTGATTAATAATAATTATTATTATTAATAGAGCTAACATGTATTGCAATGCTCAGCACATGCCAGACACTGATCTAAACATGACATATGGATAGCTCATTCAACCTCCCAACAATTCAGTGGGATAGGTAACATGAGGCTTTCCCATTTTACAGATTAGTACACTGAAGTTCAAAAGCATTAAGGAACATCCCCAAGGTCATACAGTTAGTAAGTGATGAAGTTATGGTATGAATCCAGGAGCTTCAGAGCCGTGTGACTGAAATCAGTTTATGTTCAGACACCGAGAATACTAAGATAAGACAGTCACAGTCCCCAAGGAACTCACAGTCCAGAGGGACACATTATCCTAGTTAAGAATACTCTTTGGGATACTCTTTTCAGAAAAGACTGATGGTAGAAATTTCAAGTCCTTGAAAAAGTAGTAGCAGGGCCCTTACTGTATCATATAAGAAACTGCTTGTCAAAAGAAAAAATTCAGTATCATATATTAACACATATATGTGGAATCAAGAAAAATGATTTGGATATCTTATTTGTGAAGCAGAAATAAAGACACAGATGTAGAGAACAAATATATGGAGACCAAGGGGGAAAGGGGTGATGGTGGGGTGAATTAGGAGACTGGGATTGACATATATATACTATTGATACTATGTATAAAATAGATACCAAATGAGAACCTACTGTATGGCAGGGACCTCTACTCAACAATCTGTGGTGAGCTATATGGGAAGGAAATGCAGAGAGAGGGGATATATGTGGATAACTGACTCACTTCGCTGTACAGCAGAAACTTACACAACATTGTAAGGCAACTATACTCTAATAAAAAAGAAACTGCCTGTTACACCACTAAGAGTTTCATTAAAAGCCATACTTACAAAATATTGGGGGAGAAAATGAAGATCTGTGCAGACTTGATCTGGTGGATATAGCTCATTGGCTCAAGATAAATGTTCTCTAATATTCCAAGATCTGTCCATAGACCTCATTGCAAAGAACTTAGAAGGCAATATTGTGGTGCTATTCAAAATTTTTACATTTTCCCCTTTCTACCAGGTCCAAGTACAAGGAATGACTGGAAACATACAATTTGACACTTATGGACGGAGGACAAATTATACCATCGATGTGTATGAAATGAAAGTCACTGGCTCTCGGAAGGTAAGTAACCCAAACAGATATCCCAGTGAAAATTTTCCCAGCAGGAAAATACGTGTTAGGAAACACACCCAGAGCAAATTCCCACACATCCTATTTGCCTTTCCATTCAGTGAATAGTGCAGCTACAATGCAGAGCTGTCTTCTAATCAAAGTGTTCCATCTACACATTGTAAAAGGACTATTTCTCTCTGAGGCTGGTTCTTTAAAAGTGATTGACTCAAGAGTTATTCACAGCTTCCTACAATACAGGAAGGAATTACAAATTTTTTAGCATGTTATTTAAACCAGGGGTCCCCAACGTCCAGGATCTCATGTCTGATGATCGGAGGGGGAGCTGATGTAATAATAATAGAAATAAAGTGCAGAATAAATGCAATGCACTCGAATCATCCCTAAACCATCCCCCCTCCGCCTGCTCCATGGAAAAATTGTCTTTCATGAAACCAGTCTCTGGTACCAAAAAGGTTGGGGGCAGCTACTTTAAACAGAAGCTGCCAAGATACACATGATTTTAGCAAAATAATTAGAAAGTAGGTAATCTCTCCATTTTGCCAGCTCACCTACCAAAAGGACCCTGGACAAAGTACCTTTCTCTACAGCGAAATTTCATAACCACTTTGCTTCTGTCATACTAATAGTCACAAGGTGGGAATTTAGTAGTCACTTGATAAAACCTTAGAATATAAAATATCTTGTACCACTTCTACAGGATACTCCGCTGGTGGTTTCTCACCCCACCCCATCCCCCACACTCCAGATTTCCTTCAGTCCTAAGGAAAGGATTCTTCTTCTATCTGAGTTTAAAGAATCAAAAAGCCTGATCATTCTCCAGTCGGCTAACTTACTTTACCAAATATCAGTAAAAGCAAAGCAGGGATGGGAAGCCCCAGGATGAAGGAACTAGCACACTTGTGTGTGTGTCAGTGTTGTGGTTCTGGTAGGGTGTGGCAAGACAAAGGGAGAGAGGACCTCAATCCTTGGAAAGCTCGAGCAACTAAAAAAACCTTTCATTCCACAAGAGCACTTGAATTTCAGGCAGCACTTTTTGAGTGAAAAATAGGCAACCAGGTCAAATGTCTGCTCTTTGCAGGCTGGCTACTGGAATGAGTACGAAAGGTTTGTGCCTTTCTCGGATCAGCAGATCAGCAATGACAGTGCATCTGCAGAGAACCGGACCATAGTCGTCACTACCATTCTGGTAAGTATAGAGAACTAGGCGGGCTTTCTGTACAGCAAGACTTCTGTTTTCTGAAAAGCAGTATTCAGCCAGGAGGAAAGACCTCAAGTTCAAACAGTGGAAACTTTCAACATGTCAACTTAGGAACCTTTTGAAATATCTTGCCATGATGAAGAAAGAATGTCATTGTTAAAAAGACAAAGAATAGGGAATTTGCAACAGTCTTAGATGTCATTATCCTCTTAAACAAGGGCTTCCTAGGGGGCTCAGTGGTAAAGAATCTGCCTGCCAATGCAGGGCACTCGAGTTTGATTCCTGGGTTGGGAAGATCCCCTGGAGAAGGAAATGGCAACCCACTCCAGTATTCTTTCCTGGGAAATCCGATGGACAGAGGAACCTGGTGGGCTACAGTCCATAGAGTCGCAAAGAGTCAGATATAACTTAGCAACTAAACAATAATAATCCTTTCAAACACCCTATACCACGGACTGATGCTTCATCTAGGCCTGAAATGGAATACTTCATTGTAGGGGAGACAAAAGGAAAGAATAGTTCAGAGCTCTAGTATTAGCCTTGTCACTAACCTGAGTTTAACGGTACCAATCGCAACTTCTCTGAGCCCCAAGTTGTATTATTTTTTAACTTGTGGAATAGGCATAATAATAGCCTCCTATTCATGTCATAAGATGTTTCAAGGCAATATTCACCATGTAAAGCTTTTCTGAAAAACTTAAAGCACTACTGAGATATGAAATATTTTCATTTATTTTGAAATGTTTTTCTAAAAATGTTTCATTTCTGAATGAAGTACAAACCCAGATTAAAAATGACTATTCCACTAGGTCTGAAATTGTGATTAACTGAATGGAGATTCAGCTAAAGTTTACCTTTCATTTAAACATACAAATCAAATACTCACTTTGGGCTAGGTACTGTACTAGGCCCTGAGGATATAAAAATGAATGAGCTACAGACCCTGGCCTCATAAAGATCACAGTGCTTCCCTAGGGCTTACCAGAGCTGGCTGCAGTTCTGACATGGTAAATCCCAAGAAATCAAAGACAATTCACCTTCATGTAACTGTGGGAAATACCTCTATCCAATTTGACCAAATCAAAGACTCTCTAGGTGGAAACTAATTCTTCTCTCAAACCCTCAAAAAGAACTTAAATCCTTCTCTACTTCTTTAAATCATTGATTAAGGACTCCAAGGAATATGTGCCCCCATGAACAGTCGATCGAGGCTCTTCTGCTTATTAAGCAAACATTTTTAAAAGCTCTCTTAACACGCCAAACCTCAATAGCCACAGGGAAACAAAACTTCATTATTACATTTATTATCTCTTAGAAAAATGTATAGCAGTAACCTATTGATCTTTCTTCTGGTCCCAAAGGAATCACCATATGTAATGTATAAGAAGAACCATGAGCAACTTGAAGGAAATGAGCGATATGAAGGCTATTGTGTAGATTTAGCCTATGAAATAGCCAAACATGTAAGGATCAAATACAAATTGTCCATTGTCGGTGACGGGAAATACGGTGCAAGGGATCCAGAGACTAAGATATGGAATGGCATGGTTGGGGAACTCGTCTATGGGGTAAGTTTTTTCCACTTTGGTTTCATTTACTTCTATGAGTTCCAACTAACCAAGATAGATGAAACTTAATTTTTAAGTACAATGCTTATCCAATTGTATCATCTTCATATGGCCTGTACACAAAACATTTCATTCTACAGTTGAATTCTGTAAAGGTAGCTTGTCAATAGCATCCTTTGGGCGACAGGTTTATTTTACTAAAAGGAAAGAGGAATTTGGGAACTTTATTTGGCAATATTAAGTACTGCCTTCCCTCTACTGAAAATCTGTTCCTTGTGTGTTTCCTGTATCAGGCAGCAGACTCACCACCTACTTAGTTGCCTAAACAAGCAGATCATCTTTCCTCATTACTCCCCTCATATCCAGCCAGTCACCATGTCCTTTCTTTTCTACTCTTCTGGCTCTCAAATCCAGATACACTTCCCAGTCCCATCATCATCATCTTAGTTATGGTTCTTACGATTTGACAGTCTTTACTTGACTTGCCTGTCTCTGCTCTTACCCTGGCCAATCAAATCAGCATTATTGTGACTTCTCACTTTAGAAATCAGGAGAAAATTCAAATTCTTTAGCATGGCAAAGAAGGCACTTTGTCTTCTGGCCCCCACCTACCTCTCTGGCTTCATCTGGTCCTCTTCCTCCTTCACACTCAATCTTCCAGCTATAGCAAACTATGCATTGTTCCCTGAAGGCAGGCCTGGGAGTACCTTCACCTCTCTTCAGCTGGCTACTGCCACCTCCAGTTCTTCAGAATTCAGAGATGTCAACTCTTTCAGGAAGCCTTCCCTAATCCCACTTACCCATCTGCAGTATTGTTAGCTGCCCCTGCTTTTCGCTTCTTTATAGTACTGGGCTTCCCAGGTGACGCTAGTGGTAAAGAACCAGCCTGCTAATGCAGGAGACAGTAGAGACAGGAGTTTGATTCCTGGGTTGGGAAGATCCCCTGGAGGAGGGCATGGCAACCCACTCCAGTATTCTTGCCTGGAGAATCCCATAGATGGAGGAACCTGGCAGGCTATACAGTCCATAGGGTCACAAAGAGTCAGACACGACCGAAGCGACTTAGAACACGTAGAACATTTTAATCTGTATTATGAGCTCAGCTGTCCCAACTAGACTATGAACTCCTTGAAGACAGAAGCTATATCTGGTTCATTTCAATATCCCATGGCCTGACACACAATGGAAGTCCAATGAATATGTTATGAATGAATTCATGAATGAACAAAATGGCTCTGGCAAGGGCTTGCCCATGGGTGAAGTACAGAAGAATTATACTATTAGGGCTTTTTAAAGGAGGTGCAGTATTACTTTCAGAGTTTCTCAGGGGCTTAACTTGAAAAGGTCTCTGATTGGGAATGACAGATCTTGGGCCACGCATTGAGGCACATGCAAGCCAGTGAAACTGGGCATAAGAACCACCCACTGGATGACCTAGTCACTAGAAAACTAAGCCAAGTGCTGCCAGAGGTTTAGTTCTAATAGACAATTATTACTTGCAATGACCAGTCCCTGTCTAGACAACAGGTTAGGGGAAGCAGAGGAATTTCAGGGGTAGACATTTGAGAAGAATCTGGCAAGAAGCAAATGTCCAAGTGAGCTATTGAACTGAGGTTTAGGATAAGGACTCCAGCACTAGAGACAGAAATCAGCAACAATAATAAGGTGTAGCTCTCCAATTGGAAGATAGTACTGGGGTCACTAAATAAGTTTTTGGAACCGGTCCTCAGGAACAAGCACAAAGGCGGAAGCTCATTTCTAAAAATAAGGGCCCGAAAAGGGAATTAAGGCTTAAAATGAGATTGGACCTCAAGCAACAAAACTAGGGCACCATCCTCCAGTCAGACTAGCTGCAAGGCAATTTGAACCTTAGCCCCCCGCCCCCCAAGCTGGGAGGACTGGAGCCAATTGTCTCTGGTCTTGGATCCAGGCTGGTCCTGGGAACTGGGGCAGGGCCGAACTGCAGATAAGAAGCAAGTGAATCCAGTTATGAGAAAGAAGAACTTCTAAGGCCTACGAGGAAGCCCAGAGCACTCATTAGGCTTCCTGAAGACCCTGAGAAGGAAGCCCTGAACCATCTCTTCTTACTTTACAAGTTGTTGATCATGTCTTCTGTTTCTCATTTGCCCTCATCTGTCCAACACTCAGGCTTCAAGAGGAACTGTCTTGCTCACACCTCTCCCCTGCTCCTTAGCACATTACCTGGTACTTAAGAGATGCTCAGTTTGTGCTTTAATGAATCACTGCCTGGCATGTAATAATGCCCAGTCAGTATTCACTAAATGGAGTTCATGGTGAGAGGTAAACCTATAACGGTTTTATTATTATTATCAGCTACCATTTGTTGCATATTTACTGACCACCAAACACTGTGCCAAATGCTTTACAAGCATTATGTAACTTAACCCTCAAAATATTATTGACATCATTCTATAGATGAAACAAATTGAAGCCAAGACCAAACAGCTTGTACTGACACAGTGATTTGAACCAAGGTCTCTGACTATGAAGTTTGTGTTAAGCATCACCCTCTACTGCCTAACAGTCAACATATTGCAGACTCATCCCATCCTAAAACATAGTTGAAAGGTATTGCAAAGGCCCTTGGTTCCTTAGCCATTCTCAGGCGGGGAGAGTGTTTGGCCACAGAAGCCTGGCAAGGAATTTAGAGTCTGTTTCTACTAGGGCAGAGTAACTGGCATGGACTCTACCAGCCCATCAGGGCTCAATTGCCAGACCTCTCTACTGTCTCAATAGAAAGCCTGTCCTGCACTGTAAATAGCTCAGTGCTCTCCTGGCATTGTACAGGACGTTTAACACAGCGATGTGGAGCAAGGCTGATTTCCTCACATTGTTCAAAGACCAGTTTTTCCCGTGCATTTTGGTTTCTCCTCAGACACGTACTCTCTACTGCACTCATTTAATCTCCACATTCTCTTCCTCTTTCCAATTTATGTATGTGTGAGTGAGGAAGCTTGAGAATTAGTGAGTCCCTTATTGGTTTAGTAATTCAGGAACCAGCTCTCGACTGCTGACTAGGCAAAAATTCTCCTGGAGGAGCCTACCCATTTTTTTTTTCATCTGGTGCTCTCTACTCAAGATAAAAGCAAGAGCCAGGGAAGGCTCTTAAGAAATGTCTTCCTCCATCCCCTAACCTAGAACAAGTGTCTGGTGCTTCCTGGGATTGTAACACAAGGTGATTCCCAGAACTGACTGCTCACCAACCTGTATGAGTGGACTGCCAAGTTCCACTTTCCTCTAAGGCGTGTGGCTGTGAAAAATGGATGTTCTTTTCGTGCTTAGAGTGAGAGCTGTCAGTGAGAGAGGGTGACCTAAGCTGAGTATGTCTTCCCCTTCATTTAGAAGTTTTCATCTTTCAGCCTTGAGAAGTTTACAACTTCTTGATCAATGATAGGAATGGAGAAAGGTGAAAACACGCACTCATTTCTGGCAGGCCTTGTCTCTTACAGTTTGTAAGTGGCTTAAGAAAAAGAATGACAGACACATACACACCCCTCCTCGGTAACTTCCCTAAGTGCTTAATAAGCAAAAGGATGGAGGACGTGGAAGTATTCCTTGAAATAACACAAAACTACACAGATAGACACTGCTTTATCATTAGGGCATTTTCTCCTAGACTTTTAGTATGTACAAGCAGATCAGAGTAGGAAAAAAATGAAGAAAGGCAAAATGAAAAAAAGCTTTGCAAAGGAGATTTCAGTATCTGCCACGAAGTCTCAAGAAAGAGTCAAAATGAATTAAACTTGTTAAGAAAGAGGCCAATCAGCCTCTTTTCGGATGAATCTTAAATGGTTTTTTTCCCACTGTAAAGAAAATCAAGTCAAGGTTGATGTTTGGGCCACCCTGTATCGCTAAGAAGGCTATTTTTGAAACAAGCGTCAGTAGGACACAATGTGCCCCATTATATAAGCTCTTCAGAACATTATGGACTTGAAACTCTCCTCCTGCTTTTAGAAGTTTTGATTTTGAGCTGGATGTCTGTAACATCACCACATGACAATTGTCCCCAGCTCAATTGTGGCCTATAGACCACAGGTTTGCATGGCTCCCAAATATCATGTGTTGCTAGCAGGGCTCTTAGATATCCTTTAGCCTACTTTCTCATTCATTTTATACAGAAATGTGAACACCAGCCAGGACTGAACTTTACAACTGCCCATTGGATAAACCAGGAAACCAAGGCCTGATATAGGACAGGAATAGTAGGGATTGTGATAAGGTCACAAAACCTCACAGCATGGCAGAGCTTAGACTATAACTCAGGTTTCATGACTCGCAGTCCAGTGCTCTGTCCACTGACTCCTATTGGCTCAGTTTACTAAGGGTGTCTGCTTACAGCAAGATAATCCCACCTGCCTTCAAGGGGCTTAGAATCTAGTTGGATTATGAGCTTTTCCATCTGAGATACTCATCCTGTTTATCTGTAGCCATCAGGATAATGATAAACAGGATGAGTATCTCAGATGGAAAAGCTCATAATCCAACTAGATTGTAAGCCCCTTGAAAGCAGGTGGGATTATCTTCCACCAGGATAATGTGGAGAAGGCAATGGCACCCCACTCCAGTACTCTTGCCTGGAAAATCCCATGGATGGAGGAGCCTGGAAGGCTGCAGTCCATGGGGTTGCTGAGGGTCGGACATGACTGAGCAACTTCACTTTCACTTTTCACTTTCATTCACTGGAGAAGGAAATGGCAACCCACTCCAGTGTTCTTGCCTGGAGAATCCCAGGGACTGGGGAGCCTGGTGGGCTGCCATCTATGGGGTCGCACAGCATCAGACCAGGATAATGTAATATACACCTCTATTTATCTCTTGAAATATTTGAAAACCCAGGTAGGCAGCTGAGGGTTTCTGCCCTTTGAGAGGAGACATGCTCTAATACAAAAAAGAGAGTCAGAACAAGAGCTGGAAGGAAATTGAGGTCCTAACTGACAAAATGATACATCCCAGTGGGCAGCTGCCATATTCCTTATGTTCCCAGCACTTAAAAACTAAGGAAAGGAAAGGCCAGACAAAATATTGCTCATATTGGCACCTCTGGTTTACAAGAGAGCAGAAAGAGCTTGGGGATGGAGATGGAGTGGAGGACAGGTGATTCCAGGTCACTTCCCCTGAATATTATCAGACTCCTTCACCCTCCCAGGATGAATGGCAATTTTATAGATGCTGTTCACACTGACATTTCTCTCCCTAGAAGAAATTATCTCTGAGGTTGTCACTATCCTAAGATAGATTCATTTTCCATTAAGAAAGACAGAAAGTCAATCTGTCCTTCCAGCTAAAAGGCAGAAAAGCAAGGATGAAGTAACAGATGCCAAATATTCTCTTCTATTCTTCAGGTGATTACACCAGGCTTTGGCAGGAGGGCTGATGGTTTGATCAAAGCACCTCTCTCCTTCAAATGAGGCCTGTGAACTCGAGGAAGGAGCACTAATGATGCATGGAAGTCTGCCCTTCTGCGCAGGCGGGGTGGGGAACTATTTCCAACCAAATTTAGTCTCACATGGCCTTTACCCAGCTCCAGGGGCACTCCTTTATCTTCACTTTGTTTTTAACCCTCTGAGCTCCCCAAGGACAAGGAGCCCTAACCAAGAGATCCAGACTGGGACATCTGTTCTGGATAAAGAAACGAGGAGATCCTGTTGTGACCCTGCTTGTTGTTGCAGAGATTTAAATAGACCTCATCCTTTTCTCCAGATCCCAACAACTGCAGACAGTAAATATCCCATAGAGTACAGTCAATAAAGCTGTTTCAGTCCTGGCCCCCAACAGGCAGCAATTATATTCCTATTGTCTAGCTTGATTCTGTCCCCCTCCTTTCTCTGACACATTTAAACTTTCCAAACAACCTGTCTGCCAAAGGCTACTAGAACCTTATGGCTGATACAGGGATGAGGGGCCAGGTCACGTCTGCCTCTTCTCTCAGTAATGTATAATATCTTATACACTATATGCCAATGCATTGCCTACCCTCCACCTCTCATCTCACTCCCCTCCTTGCTTTCAGCAAATGCTTTAAAAGCTGACAAGCTCCTGCTTATGCGTAGTCTCCAGGTGTGTCACAAGTTTGTATCAGATCTTTGGATGATTAAGCTATAACATAAGCCTTTCAGTTCAAAAAAAATGTTTTAAATAACATTTAAACCAAGTGTCATTTCTGTCTTCAACCTGTTAGACTCTTAAATGCATCACCTGCCATATGCATATGAGTTTGTTGGGTTTTAAGTTTTATGAAATTTATGACTTTGGCAACCCACCTATGAAAAGGATTATAAATCCCCTCAAGCTAAATCCCCTCCAATAATGCAGTTGCTGTGGGTTTGCCACTGGTGAGTAAAAAAAAAAACAAACCTAATTTGGTGTGTTTACTGAGCCCACACAGCTACTCTTAAGCCGCTTGATTAAAATCCTTTAAGTAGCCAAGACACAAGCAAACTCTCACTCTGAGCCCTTTCCATTGGCTGGTTTTGGTCCATCAGCCGGAGCTCTCTCACACCACCTACTTACCCACCCGCTGCTGCTGCTGCTAAGTCACTTCAGTCGTGTCCGACTCTGTGCGACCCCAGAGATGGCAGCCCACCAGGCTCCCCCGTCCCTGAGATTCTCCAGGCAAGAACACTGGAGTGGGTTGCCATTTCCTTCTCCAACTTACCCACCTAGGTTTCTGAAAATGGCCTGCTGACTGCCATTACTAGCACAGGCAGAGGCTTGAGGACAAAAGGATCCTGACTGATTCAGGACACCCCAAGTGAGGTATTGGAGTGGCCAAAAAGTCTGTACTTTTGTAAGTTCTTACGGGAAACCTGAACTTTTTTGGCCAACTCAATGCTTCTCTACTGTGTCCAAATTTCAAGGGCGCCCTAGCCCCATGGAGAATTCTTAACTCTCTCCCAGTCACCGCTGGCTTTCCTAAGGAACAGAGACCAGGAAAAGAATGCTATTTGGAGAGTTGCCTTTTTCACTTTATCATTCATGATAGCCTCCTAAATCTTTAAGTTGCCTTGAAAATGGCCTTGCCACTTATGTGCATGTCCCAGGAGAGCTGAATGGATCTTTTCTGACACTAGTTGGTTACCTGCTTCTCCCCATTTCCTGTAATCACCATGTTGATTGTTCCAGAGTCATGCCAAGCAGGCTTGGAGCTCTGAAACAAGCAGCCATCACAAGAGTCTTTTCATATGGACTAAGGGAGACAGGGGTCAAGGGTTTCTCTGGGGCTGGCCATGAGCTGATATGATGGTCCTGCTGCTAAGTTGTTCTCACCAAGCATACAAGACATGGGAGGGTTTGCTGGGTCTCCCCCCAAGTAGGTTGTCCTGAGGCTTGATCAGCAGCTCCCTTCTCCTCTACTGGTTAAGCTTTCTTCCACATACTTTGCTTGCCCTTTGTCTATTACTATTTCTGCCCGTAAGGTCTTTTCCTTTAATATTTATTTATTTACTTTTTGGCTGTGTTGGGTCTTAGTTGTGGCATGCAGGATCTTCACTGTGGTGCATGGGCTTCTCTCCAGAGCAGGTGGCCTCAGTAGTCACATCACATGGGCTTAGCTGCCCCTTCACATTTGAGATCTTACTCCCCTGACCAGAAATCTAACCCATGTCCCCTGCATTAGAAGGCTGATTCTTAACCACTGGACCACTAGGGAAGTCCCTGTATAGGTCTTTTTAAGGTTCAGCATGGTTAATCCTCAGTTTGAAGCCACATCGTCCACATCAGTGAGACTTAACTGAGCACAGATTTAATACTGTTCTTTGTTGAAGAAGCATCCTCAAAAAACAAACAAACTCTGCTACCTCTGAAAAGGCTCCTTGCTGCTGCTGCTGCTGCTGCTAAGTCGCTTAAGTCATGTCCAACTCTGTGCTATCCCACAGACGGCAGCCCACCAGGCTCCCCCATCCCTGGGATTCTCCAGGCAAGAACACTGGAGTGGGTTGCCATTTCCCTCTCCAATGCATGAAAGTGAAAAGTGAAAGTGAAGTCACCAAGTTGTGTCCAACTGTCATCGACCCCATGGACTGCAGCCTACCAGGCTCCTCCGTCCATGGGATTTTCCAGGCAAGAGTACTGGAGTGGGGTGCCATTGCCTTCTCCGGGAAAGGCTCCTTAGAAAGAAACAATTCAGCAAAGGTAGAAAAGCCAGGCTGAAGAGAAAAGGCAAGTGCCTGAGGGATGCAGTTTCTTCCTGTGGTCTCATGTGACTTCAAAAGTGTGTATGTGTTTCCTCAGTCATGTCTGACTCTTTGAGACCACATGGACTATAGTGCGCCAGGCTCCTGTCTCTGTCTATGGGATTTCCCAGGCAAGAATACTGGAGTGGGTTGCCACATCTTTCTCCAGGGGATCTTCCCCACCAAGGGATCAAACCCATGTCAACTTCAAAAGTACTTCAAACTAAAAATGACTTTCTTTGGGAATCTGTTCTTTCTGCTGCACATTCCTAGGAGCCAGACAAGAAGTCCCACTTTATCTAACCTCATCTTATTGGCATTTAGCTGTGCTTATCATCTAGTGGGTGTTCCAGTTACTGACTTAGGTTTTGTTCTCTTAAAGGGTGACAAGATTCTCCAAATCCTTTCTTGACCTGCTTGAAAAACAACCCATTCCCCTAGTTTCAATCCAGAGTGATTTTCTCACAAAAATGTCCCTTAGTTCTTCCTTCCAAAACAAACAAACAAACAAAAAGGCCATTTCTCTTAGAACTACTCAGGATTTTGACTTTAAAGATCAAAAACTAGTTAAATGAAGTAATTAAATCAAATAAGACCAAATAGGATATGATACTAGTGAGGCATTTGCATGTTCTTAGCAGGAGGTAAAAATACATTGGCAGGAATAGAAGGTGGTTTTAGCTGTAAATTCTCTTGGCATGAGAAAGCTCTTTTCAAGCCAAAAATTCCCACTAGCTTTCTGGCCAATGCTATCCTCTTCAGTTGCTTTTGTTTCTACGACTGGTTTGGCCCCAGGCAGAAAGAGTGAAATAGATTAAAATCTGTGTTTGGCTCTCCTCCAGTTAGAAATGTGGAACTGGTGATTCAGGAGTTAGCTGCAATGAGGGACGAGTTGAAATCATGGCAATTATACTGAAAGAAGAAAGGGAAGAACAGAACCTTAAAAGAGTCTTGCTTATTCCACAAACCTTCATTAATTATCTCCCAAACCAGGACCTATGATAGACTCTGGGGGTACAAAGGTACACCTTGACTGAGAGAGCAGAACTAGGAAGAAAAGACAGAAAATGAATTTCAGAAAGGTAGGAGAAGAACTCATAGTCTTCAGTATCAGAGAGTCAAGAGGGTCAACAGTGCCGAAGGCCAGTGGTGTCATATGAATCATTTGCAGAAAGGTCTTTGAGTTTTGATTACCAAGTATATAGTTCAAGAAGCAATTTCACTAAATTGGAGGGCTGGGGGGCAGTAGAAGTTCAAGCACAGGTGTTTAATAAGGGAAACTGTGTTAAAATTAAGAGATAGTAAAGACGACTTTTTCAAGAAGTTTGGTGGCAATAAGGAGTGATGTCATACGGTTAAAAGGGAAGTAGGAGCAAAATAAGTGGGTTTTGTTTCCTTTTTTTTTTTTTTTTTGGTCAGTAAACAGAATTACCTGAGTATGAGGTCATCGTTAATAGGATCTGTCAATGGTTTTCAAATTACAGCAAGCAAGATCACCTGGAAGGCCACCTGAGGCCCCACCCAGGTCTCTTGTGTCATAAACATGCGGTGGGGCCTGAGAATTGTATATCTACCAAGTTCTCAGGTGACTCAGATGCGCTTAGTCAGGGAATCAAACATTGAAAACCACTGGAATAGATTGAGAAGGAAAAAAATAGTCAAAGAGAATAAACAGAGCTCAGTTTTAAGAGAGAGAAGAGTATGAGATGCAAGGAAGATGTTGATTAAATCTTAGAAAGAAAGTTTATTTCTTGTGTGACGGGGATGACAGAAGGAATGGAAAAAGATACAACAATAGGTCGAGGAGGAGAAGAAAGACAGAGGTGATAGAACTTGTATCAGATGGCTTCCATCTTCTCCGTAAAGGAAGAGGCAAGATCATCTACAGAGAGGGCAGGACTGGGAAGGATTAGGGACTGGGAAATGTGTGGAAGAAGCATCATTCACAGACTTAAAGAAGAATCACCATTACAGTGATAGATGATGGATTTCAGTTTAGACATGTTGAGTTTGAGGTGGTACTCGGCCGTCAAGATTAGTTTGGTCAGCAGGCTATTGGCTTTAGTAAATGCATACATTCTGCAGCAGGTTTTGTCTGTCTTGCTTACTGCTTCATCCCTAGCACCAGGAATAGTGCTTGGTACAGAATAGGCGCTCAGATGCACTGGAATGGACTCAAGAGTCATTGGCTGAGGTTGATTATTGTATGTAAATTAACATAGAATACAAATCTGCAAGTATCTCTGGAATTAGAATATTGTGGTGGTTAAAAGAGTGAGCTTTGGCATCTGAAGACCAGAGTTCAATCCAGCTTCTGAGTGCCTCACTTCCTCCTTCTCTAACATGGAAAGGATCTTGTACCAACCTCAAGGCTGCTACGAGAATTAAATATGCATAAGGGGCTTAGCACAGCACCTCACATAGAATAAGCACTGAACCCATGTTAGCTGGCTGTTTATTACTGACTTTCCCCTTCAATTAATTAAGGAGAGTTTCTTAATCAGTTTGAGTCACCATGTGTACATCACAGCAGTAAAACATCATTTTTTAAAGATACACCCTGTCTCAGATTTCATCCTTCATCCCCTAAGTGAAGTGAAATGAAGTCACTCAGTCGTGTCCAACTCTTTGTGACCCCGTGGACTGTAGCCCACCAGGCTCCTCCTCCATGGGATTCTCCAGGCAAGAATACTGGAGTGGGGTGCCATTGTCTTCTCAAGGGGATCTTCCCAACCCAGGGATCAAACTCAGGTCTCCCACATTGCAAGCAGATGCTTTAACCTCTGAGCCACCAGGGAAGCCTTAAGGTAGGGATATTAAGGCATAACTATTTAACATAGAAAAAATTATCATCAAAATTGGTGTTTTCACTTTATACCTGATATACCAGTCAAAGCCTTTTCTTAGTTAGAAGCATTTTTCTAACTATGCATTCTAAGGCCTGGATCCAGACTAAAACCTACTACTGACGTAAGGGAACTATGGTGAAAGACAAATAAGTGTAAAAGTTATTAGTGCCTGTTTTCATGGGACTAATATAAAACATCGTCTGCCTTTGCCTAAGCTAATTATGCAGTGTGCTCCTGACACATTTATTTTATTGCTCCAGTACATGTGAGTAGTACACTGATATTTATCACTAGAAATGATGACTTTCTCTATAAATTAATATGTATTCTAATAACTGCTCTGCCCGTGCAGAATTCTTTCGTGTTTGCATATTTCATAGTCAATAATCAACAGCTTATTTTTTATGCATCTACAATTTCTTTAGGATGTTTTGCAGTGATGAATACAAAAATAGGAGATTGAATTCCTGCCTTTAAAGGACAATGTTTTTATAGATATACTCTCAAACCAATAAGAATAATGGCAAACACTCAAGTATTAAACTGAGTACTATGGTCCTATGTGGCACCCCATGGTGAGGAGGGAGGCACATATAAAAAGCATAGACTATTATGCTTTTCCCACAAGAATTTCCAGTCAGGTGAGGGAGATAAGACATAAGAACATGAACATTAAAATAAGAATATAAAAATGAAACAGTGATACAGAACAGGGGAATACAAGTTGAGGTGAAAAGTAGCAAAAAAAATTTTAGGAAAAAAATGGAATCAGTTGTCCTAAGTCAATATGCCTCAGAGGACAAAGTGTCCTTTCCGTCAAGTATTTTAGGACCCACTGAATGCTGCTGCTGCTGCTAAGTCACTTCAATTGTGTCTGACTCTGTGAGACCCCATAGACGGCAGCCCACCAGGCTTCCCCGTCCCTGGGATTCTCCAGGCAAGAACACTGGAGTGGGTTGCCATTTCCTTCTCCAATGCAGGAAAGTGAAAAGGGAAAGTGAAGTCATTCAGTCGTGTCCGACTCTTAGCGACCCCATGGACTGCAGCCTACCAGGCTCCTCCGCCCATGGGATTTCCCAGGCAAGAGTACTGGAGTGGGGTGCCATTGCCTTCTCCAGCACTGAATGCTACTACTTGTCTAACCAAAGGATTAACAAATCAGTTGGTTGTGGTGACTTAATACTTTATATTTTTACCAAAGAGGTATATTAAGTGGCAAATGACTAATGGAAATATTGTCTCTAATGGTAAAAAAAAAAAATGTGTGTGTGTGTGTGTGTTTTTTTCCAGAGGGCTGATATAGCTGTCGCTCCACTCACTATAACGCTGGTCCGTGAAGAAGTCATAGATTTCTCAAAGCCATTTATGAGCCTGGGTATCTCCATCATGATAAAGAAGCCTCAGAAATCCAAGCCAGGCGTATTCTCATTTCTGGATCCCCTGGCTTATGAAATCTGGATGTGCATTGTCTTTGCTTACATTGGAGTCAGCGTAGTTCTTTTCCTCGTCAGCAGATTCAGCCCTTATGAATGGCACTTGGAAGACAACAATGAGGAACCTCGTGACCCACAGAGCCCTCCTGATCCTCCAAATGAATTTGGAATATTTAACAGTCTTTGGTTTTCCTTGGGTGCCTTTATGCAGCAAGGATGTGATATTTCTCCAAGGTTTGTTTCCATGCCATACCCAATGCCTCCTTGCATTTCATGGCCATGATCCATTCATGTACATCTGGTATTCATTCATCTCAAGTCCAGATTTCTTTAACATTCCATCCAATGACAAATTATCATCAAGCCATTTTGTTTGCTTCCATCCATGAGGTGTGTTATCACTGTCGCTTTGAATGTCTTTCATGCCTTTGTGTGGCATCATCTATTCATACATATTATAGCAAACATTTGAACTGTGGATAAAGGCAACATTGCCAGCTAATATTGATATTATTCAGAGAAAGCTAACTCTAAATCTTGAACAGATCAAACAAGCATGGTGTCCTTATTGAGCTAAAACATTTTCTCACTTGTCCAGAGATTGAATCTAGAAAAAATTTAAAAGAAGACAGAACTCTTCTTTAAAACTCTACCTTCCCCTTTCAGGGTCCTCCATTTTTCATTTTTTCTCTGACTGCCTAGAACTATTTCACTATAGTACCTTATCCAAGTTTAATCACTAAAACTATAAAATTTCTAAAAGAAAGCACAAGAGGAAGTCCGCATGACCCTGGATTGGACAAAGAATTTTCAGAACACAAAAAGCACAATCCACTGTAAGAACTGATAAACTGGACTTCATCAAAATTCAAAACTTTTTGTAATTCAAAAAACATTATTAAGAAAATGAAAAGACAAGCCACAGTGGGACAAAATGTTAGGAAATCACACATGTGATCAGATAAAGGGCTTTTATCCAGAATATAGAAAGATCTCTTGCAATTCAATGAAAAGATAAGCAACCTGAATATAAAAATGGATGAAAGATTTGAATAGACATTTTTCCAAAGAAGACATACAAATGGTTAATAATCTCATTCAAAGATGCTCACCATCATTAGTCAAAGGGGAAATGCAAATTAAAATCACAGTGAGACACCTCTATCTAGCCTCTAGAATGGCTATAATCAAAAAGACAGACAATACTAAGTGGTAACGAGGATGTGGAATGACTATAGCTCTCATCCATTAGTAGTGTGAATGCAAAATGCTACAACCAGACTGGAAAACGGTTTGGCAGTCTCTTATAATTAGACATATACTTAAAATCACACAGCAATTCCACTCTTATTTACCTAAAAGAAAACATATATCCACACAAAGACTTACACACAAATGTTCATAGGAACTTGATTTATTATAGCCAAAAAGTGGAAACCCAAATGTCCATCAACAGATGAATGGATAATCAAAATGGTATATCCATGCCACATTTGGAATGGGAAACTATTGAGAAACTAAAAGATAAAAAAAGACTGATACATGCTACTACATGAACTTAGAAAACATGATGCTAAATGAAAGAAGCCAGATGCAAAATGCCACATACCATATGAATCCATTTCTTAAATTCCATTTATTGACTATCCCATATTATATTATTTCATTTGTCCAGAATAGGCAAATCAATAGAAACAGGAATCACATTAATGATTTCTGGGGCCTTGGAGGGAGCAGAGAGGGATTAGAATGGGAGTCAGAATTAGGGTGAGGCAAATGAGGCTGAGTACAGCAAGCACAAGGGTCAGATCCAGTTTTTATTTTTAAATTTGCTATTTTTTCATTATGAATTTTTACATTAATTTTGATTTTTAAAAAATATTGCAGTAAAATGCTATTTATCTTGATTAATGAGATTTGGGCACTTCCTTCAATGTGTGGGGGGCAAATGCCTCACTTGCCTCACCCTAGTCCTATCCCTATGGAGATTAACCACAAATGGACTCAAGGGAACTTTTCAGAGTGATGGAAATGGCCCCAAACTGGATTGTGGCAATGGTTGCACAACTCTAAATTTACTAAATCCATTCACTGCACACTGACATTGGTGGATTTTGTGGTATGCATATTTTATCTCAGTGATGCTATTGAAGATATTGAATGTTAATGTCCTAGGCTTCACCCACTTAAAGTGTTGACTCACCTAAACAAATGTGGTGGTGGATTCATAATCAGAAAATATTATAAGCAAATGTAATATCTATATAATCAGAAAAAATGAGTTTTTTCTTAAGTAAAAAGTTTTAGCTTTGGTAAAATTGAACATGAATCCAAATACTGACCAGAGTCAATTACACAAACATCAGTTTGGTTCAGTTCAGTCACTCAGTTGTGTCCAACTCTTTGCGACCCCATGGACTGAAGCACACCAGGCCTCCCTGTCCATCACCAACTCCTGGAATTTACTCAAATTCATATCCATCGAGTCGGTGATGTCATCCAGCCATCTCATCCTCTGTCGTCCCCTTCTTCTCCTGCCTTCAATCTTTCCCAGCATCAGTGTCTTTTCAAATGAATCAGCTCTTCGCATCAGGTGGCCAAAGTATTGGAGTTTCAGCTTCAGCATCAGTCCTTCCAATGAATATTCAGGATTGATTTTCTTTAGGATAGACTGGTTGGATCGCCTTGCAGTCCAAGGGACTCTCAAGAGTCTTCTCCAACACCACAATTCAAAAGCATCAATTCTTCAGCCCTCAGCTTTCTTCATAGTCCAACTCTCATACCCATACATGACTACTGCAAAACCATAGCCTTTACTAGATGGACCTTTGTTGGCAATAGGGATCTTTATTTAAACTAGGACTCAGGAGGTCACTACCATGTTTTTATAGAGTACATCATTTTGAGATTATCCACTTGGAACACAAATAGATTATCCATTCGTTTTTAAATATTTATGCATATTGCCTTCATTTAAATGAAGTTTCACAGTATAAATCACTGGTGACCATCTTCAGCAGCTTTTTAATATAACATGTGTGGGTCAAGCCTCATTTGTCTAAGTCATTCTTTTTTGCCACCCTCCATCTGCTTGGTCAGGTTTTCCAAATTATTTCACTCCCTGTTCCTTTTGTGCTTAGAATGTGTGTCATTTTGTGATACCATCTGGGAGTTCATTCTTCTTTCTTGTCTGATTTTTTTTTTTAATGTTCACTTCAAGAGACAAGGGTTTCTGGATGATCCTGTAATTGAATGATTTTAACATGACTGGTAATCTGTGTTGAGGCAATGCTAAAGACTTATTAAGGTTGGAGATTTTATTGGCTTCTGTAAGTGAATTTTCAAAACTAAATTTGTGATTGCCCCACTGGAGTGCTGCATACTACTGTGCATATTCAAACCAGGTCCTTAAAAGGTCATTTGTTTTTAGAAGTATTTATGCATATTGCCTTATTAAGTAATAACTTAAAATGATGGCCTAAAAATGACAAGCTGGAAAGATTCTTTATTTTCATTTTTTTGTAGCAGAATTTTAGCTGTGGCTCTTCTGTGGCACTGAAATATATCAGGTACTTTTTTCAAGGTACAGATTTTATTATTCTGCACTAAACACTGTCCTATAGACCAATGGCTTTCAAAAGTTTTGAGCATGGCCTTTGGTCAGAAATAAATTTTCCAACACAATTTAGTACACATATATGTACATAACACATGTTTCACCAGACATTACCCTTACAGTGTGCCATGCATTCTGATATTCACGATTCTGTTTCTTTTTTTTTCCTGAATGCTGGTTTCAACTCAGCCTGGCAAAGTAACAAGTATTATCCTTACTGTGCTTTTGAGTAATAAATTATTACCTTTACAAACTCTAAATTTTCTACCATATGAGTACTCTCTCCTTCAATACTATCTTTTATGTCCTTCAAAAGAAATTATATCTTTAAATCTCTTGATAATATGTTATACTTGTTAGCATACTTATTACATTCAAGTAAGGAGGGAACATGTTTCTCCTTGTCTTGAGAATGCTACTGGTTATATATTTGTGCTTAACTGTATAGCAGCAAAGGTGCTTTTCTATTAACTGATTTAGAAATTCCCAATAATCACATAGTTGCACTCTAAGATTCGCGGTTGCCTTCAGCTGCGAATGCCAGCATGATACTTTATTTCTGTTCAGTGGCCATACCTGGAATGCAAACTTTCCAGCAAGCCCAGAATGTGAGCATGCATTGTACACTCTGGCTTTTATCAAAATTGAAGCAATTGAAGGCATTATAAGAGACCACATTTTAAAGTAGAATTATCAAATATCATAGCAGGAGGAAATCTCAGAGATAAATTAATCCAACTGCTTCTGTTTACTGAGGGCCCAGGAACAACAACCTTCTCTGAGTTCCCTCTGCATCTGGGCATTTTACCTGTATTATAATGTGAATTCTAATCCTCAAAACACTGCCACGAGGTGGACATTATACTTATTTTTCAGGTGCAGTGATGCTCAGGTGAAACAATTTGCCTAGCCCTGCAAATAATGACAAAGCCAATATTCAAACTCTAGTTCTAAAATCCATGCTCTTTCCACTTCATACAGCTTTTCTCACATCATGACAAAGGAATAGTGCCTGGAGAGATAATGTCATGGAAGCCAAGGTCATGGGGTTTCTAAGAGCCAGCAAGCAGTACAATTATTTCCACTACCACACACTGCCTCCCACTATCGACCTAATGGTACACTGTTTGTTCCATTCTTTCCCTCATGCTCAGCCCCAAGAGCTGTTTTCCAGGGGAAAAAAACAGCTGGCTGTTAAAGAAAATAGGCAGTGAGCATTTAAGAATGCTACTGAACATGTGTTCACTCAAAGTAGAAGACAGGGAAATCAGCAATGAGACATCACCAGGAAAACTGAGTTTGATTCCATTGCCATCAAATAAAGCTATGAACAGAAACCTAGAAGCTTAAAGAGTCTATGTCAATTAGGTTTGATATTTTCAACTACCCCAGTTGTTCAGAGTGACCAATTCAGGTGATACCGAATCACCTATAGAGAGAGTAATCAATGTAATAAGCTAAGGTTGTATTCATACACGAATGAATTTCTAGGGGGAGTCAGGAGAAGAAAGTATGAGGAGATTGCTTGCCTTCAACCTTCTTCCCCCTTGATTGGGGTATGGGGAGATAGCCAGTGGGTATAGCCAGATGGAGGGAGCATAGTGATTAGGTGTGTGGGTGTTGGAGTTCATCTCACCAGATTCACAATCTGCTTAGTTGTTGTGTAACGTGGTACAAGTAACTAAATCTTGCTAAGGCTCAGTTCCTCATCTATAAAATGTAAAGCACAGTGCCTGACCTATAGTAAGTTCTCAATACATGGTAGCGATTATCATTTTTAAACTTGCTGCTCTTAACCATGCTGGCTTCACAAATATCAATAGTTCATATTGCATTTGCGTTTTAGTTCCTAATCCTCTTTAGGAATCCGATTGAAATTGTTGTCAGTGCCAGATAGCTGATTTCTGATGAGAAGTAACTGACAACATCCCTTTTTGAACCCCTAACGGGCTTTCCTTAAGGATTACACCACTTGCAAATATTTTGGGTGTATTATTCTGCAATGTCTTGCTGATATTGACAGGTGGTTGTAATTTTTTTTTTAATCTGAAAGGTATTTCCTTTGTAAAACGTTGATAGAACTGCTAAGCAGTCCAGAGTCTGAGTCCTCCCAGACAAATGCTCCCCCTGCTGACTTTCTCTAGAGCTGCAGGGACATCTGAGGGCCTGCCAAGTTCAAGATACAAGGTTCCAGGGAATGCAACAGAGAAAATGGAAAAGAACACGCTAACTTGAACCTGGTCGCTGTGTACACATTATTCCATGAGCATTATTGTCCTGTTAAGATTTGAAGATATTAATCCTTTGGAGAAGCGGGCAGGGGATCCATTCCAGGTTAGCTCACATACAGATCTTCTTTTAAAATAGAAAGTATATGCAGAAGAATAAAATATACAAAGGGTAAAAAATGAATGGGATCAAACATAACAGGAGCTCGGGGGCTCCATTTAAAGTAATAACCTTTCCTTTACTGATCCTACTGTAAATTCACTTCAAAGCAGTAGTGGAGTGATAATAAATTAATTGTAATAGCAGGATTTTTTATTACAACTATTTCATGTCTTTTCTGCCTGAAAGCCCTTGTTTTAAGTTTTGGGGAGATGGTTAGTTATGCCCATCACAGAAGACTAGAAGAGCAGAAGATTGATTCTGCACATTTAAAAAATAATCTGTCATAGACACAGCATTGAGTGGAGTGTAGGAATGATGCATACTTTGGAAGAAAGAAGGAAGCAAAGGAATGATGAAGAGTTGGTGCAAAAGAGAAGCAGTTTGTAGTTCCAGCTCTTCATCTTGTGAAGCTAGTAAAGTGCAGATTTCAAAATTTACTTACAGGATGAAGGTTACAGCACATTGCTCACTTTTATTATCATTTTAGAGGCCATAAAGTATATTTTATTATTAACTCAGAAACTCTAGTTTCTTTTGATTACAGATAACAGGAGCATTGTGTATTATTTTGCAATGTTTTTATGTCTGTGTTTCTCTTGTTGCTAATTTCCTTTCATTAACTTCATGCCTCCACTTACATTCCTTCAAAAGTATGATATGTTCCTTTAACACATTTATATAAATACTAAATGTGCAGCATTTTACAGTCATTTCATTATGCTAACCTCCAAATCTGTCTTGTGCAACAAAACTACTTGAAATGAATGTTAAGCATGTCGAAGCTGCATTAATGGAAGGAAAGATACTGAGAAATGACAGGTCTTTCTAACTCAACTATAAAGTCTTGTCTTGTTTTAATGGATCCTTTTAAAAATGTGATAGGGCTGACCCATCAGTCACTTTTTATATAGCCTCCATGTGAAATGTGGGTTTAAATGGCTATAGTTTCACTAATGAGAAAAGGGAAATGTGAGATTTTTATAGAGCTTCTTCCCAGTTAGTTCCGCTGCACACATTCTCCGTAAAAGAATGTAGGCATCACTGTCACACAAGGGAAAAAAGTGGTAGAAATTCCAAGACTCTTATCAAAGCTACTACTGTCTTAAGGGGAGAATGCTGAGTGCACAATGCTGATTCCCAGGAAGCTCCTTTTTCCATCTATGCTGATGCTTGTGGATACTATTTTACCATTTCTATGTGGATATTCACCAAAATTCTCTATGATCGTAGGTCTATTGCAGTATTAACTACATAACTGCCAAAATCAATAACCATGTAGACAAGAGGTCACAAAAAAGACCAGTTTGCTTTCTAAGTTTATTTTTGGTCATGTCAACAGACAATTTCAGCTGAGTCATATAGATCAACCACATGATTATCTGAGTCAGCTATTAAGGTGGCCAAAATAACCAGGTTATGATGTGCAGGCTTGATTTTAGATCACACAGATACAGTCATAGTCCATTAGCTGCAATAGCATGACACAAATGTAATTTCCATAAATTACTGTGTTGTTCTCCACATTTCAAATAGATAATACATAAACTACCATTAGTATTCACAGCAGCAGAATACACCCCTTTCCATACCAAACCATGATTCTGGAAATACTCCAAAATCAGTTTTCCCCTTGATCTCCATAAAACCCTATCATCCCAAATAAGGATGGCATTCACAGCTCCATTCCAAATGAACAACAGATAATAAACAATAATTACCCAAACATGTTTGGTTTTCCTGCAACGGTATTTCTCAGAGTTTGTAGGAAAATTGCTCCTTCTATAATCTACCCACCATTCTGGATTTTCTTATACAAAATGTGAATATTTTATACTATAAAAATATGGGCATGTCTTTCCTATTGTGTACATCTAGATGATTTATTTCCTATTTCTCATCTCTTTGCCTCAGTTATTTATCTGTAGAATGCCTCCATTTTCTTATCTGTAAAATATGACTTAAGCACAGGGATGGAGGATTAAAAGAGTTGACACATGTAAACAATTAAAACAGTCTGGCACATAGGAAGTGCTTCTTAGGTGTTAGCTAGTATTTTTTTTTTATTACTACAAATGCCACTTTGAACATTCATCTTTTATATGGAAAAATTATTTCCAGAGTCAGATCAGCCCAGAATAAATGAAATGTATATGTCAACAATGAAGAAAGACTATGAAAGGTACAAATTCATAATTGAAATATTCCATATACTTTTAGCATTTGGAAGTGTGACGTTCTTTCTGACTCATCCAGATGTTTTTACCTCTTCTTATTAAAAGGGAGATGTTCCCAGGTGAAATACTGAGAAAGTATAACTATTAGTTAGAAAAAATCTATTGCAAAGCAGATTTGCACAGCCAAAAAACTAAAAGTGACTACACTCAGAAATAAATATGGGTTGTTTGAAGCATCCGGGGACCAACAAAAATTACAGGCTTTAAAAAAACCAAGTCTTTTTTTTTTTTTTTACAATTAATCAATAAAGAATACTATTTATCAAAACATGTGCCAAAATGATTTGATCAGAGTGTAAAATCTAAAACAACTGGATTTTCTAGAGGCTCAAAAAAGGTTATCTTGGGACACAGGAATTTAACTTTGCTTCCAAGTGGTAGAATGCATGTACAGACAGAGAAGAGCTTGACTTGCCAGCTTTCAGCCCAGAGCTGCCCTCTTCCCACAGAGCCTGGAGAGGTGCCAGGCTCCTACGCCTATTCTTGACTCTATGACAGAGCGAGTTCTTTTCCTGTGAGCTTTTCTGGGCATGAGAGAACACAGCCTAACCAGGATGGAGCTATGCCACAGAGCAGAACTATCCTCAGAATAATGTGGCAATGTTTTATGAAACCTAGCGACCATATTTCGTTTCTGCACACAGAGCCAGCCTTCAGCAGCATTGCAAAGGAGGTGACGTTTCCTCAGGACAAGCCTGTATCCATCTTTAAGCATTTGGGGTTCTTACACTACCCCCTAACTCCCCGCAGACCCTATCCCCAGGTACTCTCAGGATGTAAGACTGTGGCTCTAATCCTGGCTGCACCCAAGGAGCTTTATGAACATGCTGCTACTGGGGCTTCCCTGATGGCTCAGTGGTAAAAACTCCACCTGACGATGCAGGAGACACGGGTTCAATCCCTAGTCCAGGAAGATCCCACACGTCGTGGAGCAACTAAGCCCGTGCACCACAACTACTGAGCCTGTGCTCTACAGCCAGGGAGCTGCAATGCCTGAGTCTGTACTGCAACTACTGAGGCCCAGGCGCCTGAGAGCCCCTGCTCCACAACGAGAGAAGCCACCACCAGGAGAAATCCACGCACCACAACTAGAGAGTAGCCCCCACTCGCTGCAACTAGAGAAATACCCGAGTGGCAGGGAAGACACAGCACAGCCAAAAATAAATAAATAAAAACTTTTCAAATGTTGCTGCTTAGGCCCAACCCCCAGAGATTCTGATTTCATTGATCTGGGGTGGAGTCTGATGCTGCTGCTGCTGCCAAGTTGCTTCAGTTGTGTCAGACTCTGTGCGACCCTACAGACGGCAGCCCACCAGGCTCTGCCATCCCTGGGATTCTCCAGGCAAGAACACTGGAGTGGGTTGCCATTTCATTTTTTATTTTTTTGGTCATTGTGTTTTGTTTTGTCTCGAGCTCTCCTGATGACATTGATATGCAAGCAGAGTTGAGAATCACTGATGGAGAACAGTATTTCTCCATTTGATCAGCAGACCACTGCCATCACCAGTGATGCTTAAGAAGTCCAGATTTTTGAGCACTCGGATATTCAGAATCTGCATTTTAACAAACACCCCAAGTTACATTCAAGAACAAGAGGTTCCCTGATTAAAACTTACGCATCATCTGTCCCATTCTCCACTAACTGGATATACTAATCCAGAATGATATGAAAACAGATGCTGTTGAAGTAAAGTGTGACATTTTGACCAAGCCTCCTGAAGAAACCTTGGAAGATAATCCCAATAGTAAGAATGTCTAGAGCAGACCAGTAAGGATGGTTTTATCTGTTTTGGTTATTTTGGTGAGGAAGCATACAGACAAATGTTTTAGTGCCTCTCAAATCCTATTACACAACTAGTTTCCAACTTCACTTGAGGCCTGTCCTATGTGCTTAGTCTCAGTTTTTAAAAGGGAAGAGTTTCAATCCCTGGATCAAAACTCCTGAGCCCCATTAGCCATTTATATGAAGACAATAATATTATCTCATGGCCCCTTGCCTTGTGTTAACCAACTTCACTAGAATGGCAACGTCTGTAGTAAATGTGTTAAACTCACAGTGAATCGTGCTCATTTACTAGCATCTACTCGTTTCTCCTCAAATACATAAAGGTTTTTGATTCTGTGTCTCCCATGACATCACCTTATATCCTTGTTTTTCAACCTTGACTGCACATTGTAATCACCTGGAGAGATTTTTAAAAATACATATGTCTGGGTTGCACCCCTCAAGTTCTGATTTCTTTGTTGGCTGGGTCTGAGCATGAGAGGCTTAAGATCCCAGGTGATTCTAATGTACAGGCAAGGCTGGGAACCACTTGCCATAAAGGAAACAGAACAGTATTCCCCAGGTGCGCCCAGCAAGGCTCACAGGAAGAGAATCAGTAAGTACAATGATTACATCTAAGCAGGAGCTGGCACAAATAAGGTATTTATTCCTGGGATTAAATAAATAATCCTGCTTTGAAACCCGTAGGGGCCTGAAGAGCATTATGCATGTACCATCCTCCCATGCCATCATGCCATGTGGTGTTGCTGTCAATGTGTCATTCTGTTTGATGTGTTCATCCCCTGATATCATTGACTTCTCGATTTCATCAGCTCCACTGAAATCATTCCTCTTTCCAAAAATAAAGATAAGGATTTCATAAACTGAAATCTGGCCCCTCTGGGTCCGGATGGGTCTTTGTTTTGTTTTGTAGATCACTCTCCGGGCGCATTGTTGGAGGGGTTTGGTGGTTCTTCACCCTGATCATAATTTCTTCCTATACTGCCAATCTTGCTGCTTTCTTGACTGTGGAGAGGATGGTTTCTCCCATAGAGAGTGCTGAAGACTTAGCTAAGCAGACTGAAATTGCATATGGGACCCTGGACTCCGGCTCAACAAAAGAGTTTTTCAGAGTAAGTGCTTTTCAGTTAATTGGGCCTGCTGGTTTTTATTTTACCACCTGCTCAGAAAGGCAAATTCATGGTGTTTTAAAGGAGGGTTGGGGAAGGGTGGAAATATCAAGGCAGAGCATCTTAAAGACAGAACTACTTGCTTGATGACCTAATTCATTGTCCTTTAGATCCAAGACTCATGTGTGACCTCACAAGTGGCATGGCAAGAGCACTGAGTTTGAACTCGCAGGTTGGAATCCCAACCTGGCACCAAGTGACTATTTATCCTTGGGCAGGTCATTTAACTTCTGTCAGCCTTGGTCCCCTTACTTGAATACTGAAGTCATTGAACTAAATATCTGTTCTCCTCTTTAGCTTTTACAAAGGCAGTGATTTTATGTCTCACCAGTTCACTGACGTTAGGTGATCAACTAAGAATCTGAGGAATCATGAACTATAAAATGACATTCTATTTTATACATTGGTTTTCTATTGAAATGTATTTCAGTTGTTTCAAGCATTCCTATACATGCAGAAAATTCAATTTTCAGGGAAACTGATAATTGTTTTAATTTCTTGAGTAGATTTATTGACCCCTTTCTGACCCAACATAGGCCCAATCTTAATAGGGGAAGCAAGTTGTTCACTAGCAAAAGTTAGTAAAGCATCAGCACTGTGGAGGAGAAAGAAGAAAGGAGATAGAACATTATAAAAGGATAATACAATGGACAAACCACTTTTACATAAAACATCAAGATCTTTGTTGTGTAGTAACAGGTCTTTAAAAAAGGCTATCGATGGAATGTTTAAGAACTCATGCATTTATTCAGCTGCTCTGAGAAAACTGACCCATTCTATACATACAACTGCCTGCTGACTGTTACCTGTTATAACCCAGGCAACTGGTTTTAACAATGATCCAGAAGCCACTTGTGTAGTTGGTAGAAAAGAAAAGTTTAGTCTTTCTCTCCAACCAAAAATTGAGTTATCAGATGGCAGGTATAATTAGTGACTTTTCCTCAAAGATCCACAGTAAACAAATGTTGGTTCTAAGCCAGCTTGTTTTAAGAAATCAGTAAGAAATGTATTTATAGGTATATTATCATGGGATGTATCAAATTGTTTTACAGGAAACCAGCAGGAGTACGTTTCTTGAAATTATAGCAATTAACTAAAAACTGTTTTCATTCCCTGAAGCAGAAAGAGTGAGTTCTGATACCCTTTCAAGAATTCTCTCGGAAGGGGTTGTAGGTGGAAAAAACAGAGGGGCACTTGATTTAAAAAAAAAAAAAGAAGTTTTAATGGCTTAGGATATCCCTCTCGCACCTCTACCACTTTTTATTGAGCAGCTCATAATCCCTAACCAGGGTGAGGGACTTGGTACTATTGGGGTTGGCCAAAAAGTTTGTTTGGGTTTTTCCACATGGTAGTACAGAAGAACCCAAACAAACTTTTTGGCTAATCCAATAGCAGCATCAAAATGATGTGAAGATCTTCTTGGACTAACCTGGCCTTGACCCTCACCTCAATGGCTGTTCCAGAAGCTTATCTGGGAATAATCCCCTGCCCTCATGAAATCACTCACACATTTCAGGGCAGGAAGCCAGGGATTTCCATCTGCTGAATAGTCAGCACACAATCAGCTCCAGGAAATTTGGTTTGCTGTCCAGCTTTAGCAGAGCCTATGTTCACCATCCCAACAGGCATCAACTTGCTACTAGAAGTAATTGACCACTTAAGCTATCAAGACACCAGGCTTGGACCCTCCAATCAGGGATCCTTGTTCTGGGAAGCATTTTTCCTTCAAGGATTAGAAATTAAGAAGGTGTGCTTTAAATGGTATCTGCTGCTGCTGCTGCTAAGTCACTTCAGTCGTGTCCAACTCTGTGCGACCCCATAGACGGCAGCCCACCAGGCTCCCCTGTACCTGGGATTCTCCAGGCAAGAACACTGGAGCAAGTTGCCATTTCCTTCTCCAATGCATGAAAGTGAAAAGTGAAAGTGCAGTCGCTCAGTCATGTCTGACTCTTAGCGACCCCATGGACTGCAGTCTACCAGGGTCCTCTGTCCATGGGATTTTCCAAGCAAGAGTACTGGAGTGGGGTGCCATTGCCTTCTCCAATGGTATTCGCTAGGTGGCATCAATTCCCATTAAGCTTTCTAAGGCCATTCATCTATATTCCAGGCAAAGGAGGCTCTCTAGGAAGATTTATTAGCACAAAGACTTGAAAGAGTGACCAATACTCATTGCCCCCATGCCCAGACTGCACCCCAACACATGTGTCTTTCTCAAAAACTAGGAAAGCATATACTAATCTATGTAACAATGGTTTCATTAAAGAACATCTTATTAATAGAGCCAATTTGAATCAACATTCAATTCTGAGCAAAGCTATTGCTACATTCTAATTGGTTTGCAGTTTCTAATGTTCACCAATTCCTAGTGACCTTTACAGCCAATAAGCAATTCGTATGAAAATGGAACTGTTTTGAAAATCTGATTAGAAAAGATGCTGGATATTTCTAGATATAAAGAAGTGCAAATCATTTTCTAATTCCCACTAGCCACTTTTCTTTTTCCTCAATTGGTTACTAGTGACAGCAGTAAGGACTCTGTGGGGAAGTTCTTTAGGACAGCTTACAAAAGATGATGATCTAAGAGCAGAATGAGCAGTATAGGACAAGCCAACTCTTAGCCTGATTGTACTGAAAATGTTATGTAAACCCAAAAAAGGGAATGCTTGGTATTCACATGATACTGAGGGGCCCAACCAATTGGTCTCCAAGCCATTTGTCCTCTTAATATCCTCTACTCAGGACTTTCCCAATGGTCCAAGGGTTAAGACTCTGCCTTCCAATGCCAGGAGTGTGGGTTCCATCCCAGGTAGGAGAGCTAAGGTCCCACATGCCATGAGGTGTTGCCGAATTTTTTTTTAATTAATATCTTCTACTCTTCCCCTCCTTGAACCCCATAAATCAGAGATAGCAACCAGCAGGAACACATCATCTCTTACTTGGGGACTTCACTGCCACAGCATGTCACTTTCCCCTCAATCCTCCATGATCTCAAGGCAATTTTAAGAACAGCAGCTCCTCTACAAAAAAAAAAAAAAAATTGAGGACCCCTGATGGCATGCCTTCTCAACATTACAGGCTAAAACAAGACCCCATGCAACATTTACAAACATAACATGAGCTCATTTCTACCCATTCAACCACAGGGGCTAAATAGTAATACCATAAAACAGCCCGGGGCCAGCCCTCTAGTCCTTCCACTAAGAGAAAAATAAAAGAAAATTCCTTTCTAATCGCCCTGCGGACATTTTTGCTTGTCCTGAGTAAGGCTGCCATTAAAATGATGATATCTTTAAGTGGTTCTTTTGTTTCTTTCATTTTCTGAACTATCCTTAGCTGTTATCTTACAGTCACAGAAAGTCACTGGCACAGAGAGGAAGGCAGGGAGGGGGATGAGCCAAATGCTTGCAGCTGGAAGAGACATCTGAAATATTACCATCAGCCCTCATGACTTGAAAACTGATTTCCTTAGACAGCAGCTCCAAAACTAAATGTCCCAATTGGAGTTGGAAGCACCCTTGCTAAAAAAAAAGACAAGTCGACAGCTTCATTGCCATTGCCCAAAGAAATGCCACTATGATTTGGAAAACTGCACCAAAAAGATCATTCTCCACCAGGTTTTTGTGTGTGTGTGTGTGATTTATTTTGTTTTATTCAGTAAACACATATTAGCACTAACAATATACCAGTCACTACGTTAGTCACTTTACAAATCTTATTTAATTCTAATTATAACCCCTTGAAATATATAATTATTTTATTTTATTTTTTTTTTAGTTGTTTTTTTTTTTTTTTTTACTTTACAATTCTGTATTGGTTTTGCCATACATTGACATGAATCCACCCCGGGTGTACATGCATTCCCAAACCTGACCCCCCCGCCCCCCCCCCTCCCCATGACATCTCTCTGGGTCATCCCCGCGTACCAGCCCCAAGCGTGCCATATCCTGCATCAGACATAGACTGGCAATTCGATTCTTACATGATATTATACATGTTTCAATACCATTCTCCCAAGTCATCTCACCCTCTCTCTCTCACTGAGTCCAAAAGTCCGTTATACACATCTGTGTCTTTTTGCTGTCCTGCATACAGGGTCATCATTGTCATCTTTCTAAATTCCATATATATGTGTTAGTATACTGTATTGGTGTTTTTCTTTCTGGCTTACTTCACTCTGTATAATTGGCTCCAGTTTCATCCATCTCATCAGAACTGATCCACCAGGTTTTGAAAATTTAACCTGATACAGAGTCATGTTAAAAAGTAGCACTGGGAGGAAAAGCAATTCCAAAATTCTCTCTGCCTTCAGACCCCTAGAAATATTAGAAGACAACTACAAATGCTTGTTTTCCAGAATACTGGAGTGGGCAGCCTTTCCCTCCTCCAGGGGATCTTCCCAACCCAGGGATCAAACCCAGGTCTCCCACATTGTAGGCAGATTCTTTACCAGCTGAGCCATACGGGAAGCCCTCTTTTCCAGATTCTTGGCCATATTCCCACTGAAGATAGTTCAGGGGATAAGAGGATAACATTTAAAATGAAATGTTAATGCTAATTTAAACCCCTTAAAAAATAAATATGAATGGAAAGGAGTGGGGAAAGACATGACTTGCTCCAGTGCCCCAGAAAGTGAAAAGTGAAAGTGAAGTCACTCAGTCATGTCCGACTCTTTGCAACCCCATGGACAATAGCCTGCCAGGCTCCTCTGTCCCTGGGACTCTCCAGGCAAGAATACTGGAGTGGGCTGCCATGCCCTCCTCCAGGGGATCTTCCCAACCCAGGGATTGAACCCACATCTCTTTTGTCTCCTGCATTGGCAGGCAGGTTCTTTACCACTAGGGCCACCTGAGAAACCCCTTTCAACACATATTCACATATCTCACCACACTTTATTCACATGACAATCCTGCCAGGCAACCCAAACAGGTGTTATTACACCTCCGTCAGGGAGGAAACATTGAGGCAAGATGACACTGTGACTTGAAAGCTGCTCAGCTCAGCGGGGACAAGCTAGAATTCTGAGTCTAGACGGGGTCCTCTTTCCATTCCATCTCAATGCCTTTCTGCTACGAGTGTTCATAGAAACATGGGGTACTATGCATGAACCAAGCCTATAGGGTAGAACATGTTAAGGCATCTCTATCATCTCCTGGTTGATCTTTGTTTTTATTCCCTCTGATGAATCAATTAGAAAAGGAAGCCTATATACACTTTTAAATTTCATTTTGCCATGCCCCCCCAAATTTCAAAGGGATAAGAAGGCAAAGAAAAGGAAAACATCCATAAAACTAGAGCAAATGCCACAAATGCAGTAGACTGCTATTATTCATGGCTTGTTATAGCTTCTGATATGACAAGGGTTATGTCATGATGTAGATAAAACTAGAAAGAATAAGAAGATGAAAATGATTTCTAATTTCACATTCACTGGTGACTTTCTTGTTTTTCTTTAGGTAAGGGTCATTTGGTCTCAGTTTCCTCATCTATCAAGGGAAATATTCCCTGCTCTACCTTCTGTATGGGGTTAGTTAGAAGGTAATATCAGAAAAAGCTCTTTAACGATATGAAGGGTTCTACAAATCCGAGGAGACTTAAAGAACCCACCAGTAGAGCAACTGAAGTATAGAGATTGTCCAAATAAGGCTCTGAGGAGACGTAAGAGAAGGGTATTTCTCAAAAAGAAAAGAACCTCTGCTTGCTCAATGGAAGAGAGTTGGGGGATGGCATTTCCAGCTTTGGGAGGAGAGAGAAAACTCATTTATATCCTTCCCCCATCCTCATGATCCCATTCCTACCCATTATAAAATATGACCTCATCTCTTAGTCCATCTCTAGCCATTCCTTTGTGGTCTGCAGATTCAATAACTTCACCGTGCACAGCTTAAAGCTGCCCTTGAAGACCACCTAGAAATTTCAGGTGCTTCCAAGGTGGCAGGCAGGCCATCTGTCCAAAGTGACCAACCATATGGATTTCATTAGCCTGTCTCCGTTAGTCCTCCCAGGTAACCTACTTGCTTATGAGAGCATGTCACAGCTCAGGAAGCCTTAGGGGGTTAAGTCTTTGTTATCTTTGAGGCTGCCAACTCTCTCAGACCACACCAGGATAATTAACATCACACAGGACTCCCAGACCTTTGTGAGAATTCTGAAACTCTCTTCCCTAGAGGAACTCACCACAGGACCTCTATCTTTTCTTGTCTAACAAAGTCAAAACACCTAATAGCCTTCTAGTTAGAGGATGGGGACCCATCTGTTCAATTAGACTTTCCTTGAATTCGCCTGGCAAGCGTGCACAGGTTGATTATTTACGATTCCTTTCTATCACCATAAGAAGCCTAAATAATTGATCACCTATTATTGATCAACAACAATCAACTAAAATTTCAACTGACTGAAACTCAGTTCACAAAAACATACAATTAACTAGAATGCTTGGTAGCACTCCACTTTGGAAAGGAAGAGGAAACTCACACAAATAAAACCTTGATGTGAATTTTTCTTTCAAAAAGCCTACAAGGGAGGCCCTGTGGTAAAGTTCGTTCCAATCTTCAACATCTTCCACTTTTTAAACCAGTGAGTAAAGCTATATTGAGTGTCTACTGTATCAAGTTAGGTACCAGGGATACAGTAGGGGAAACATGACAGAATTTGCCTGCCAACACAGGAGATGTGGGTTTGATCCCTGGGTCTGGAAAATCCCTAGAGGAGGAAATGGCAACCTATTCCAGTATTCTTGCCTGGGAAATTCCATGGACATAGGAGGCTGGTGGGCCACACAGTTCATGGGGTCGCAAAGAGTCAGACATGACTGAGCATGCATGCACACACGTTTTGTTGGAAGGAGAGAAACAGTAAACATATAAACAAACAGGTGCATAAAATAATTTCAGGCCCCAATAAGCACTCTGTGTATTATGATAGAGAATGACTTAGAGAGGATTGTTTTAACTGGGAGCTTGGGATGGAAGGGGTTTGGGGAAAGCCTCTTTAAGGAGGTAACATTTAATTAAAGACCTGAATGATAAGAGTTAGCCATGTGATGGAATAGTATTCCAAACAGCAGGAATAAGAAGTGCAAAGGTCTTGGGGCAGGAACAATCCTGGCATGTTTAAGGGACAGGAAGACGACCTTGGTAACTGAAGAATGGATTTATATGCTAGAGTTATAGCAATGGAGAGTATGTAAATTGGTCAGGTTTAGGATATATTTTGGGGAGAGAGTCTCAGAATTTGCTGATGCATTGGATAACATTTATGAACAAGGTGGAAGAGCTCAGATTTTTGACCTTCCTTTTCAGTGGTCACTAATGAAATCTATAAGTCCTACATTCATCAAATGATCCAAGGATACTTGTAGTAACTATGAACTATAGCAACAAACAAAGGGCTTCCCAGGTGGCACTAGCAGTAAGAAACCCACCTATCAATACAGGAGACGTAAGAGATGCAAGTTCGATTCCTGGGTCAGGAAAATCCCCTGGAAAAGGAAATGGCAACACACTCCAGTATTCTTGCCTGGAGAATCCCATGGACAGAGGAGCCTGGCAGGCTATGGTCCATAGGACTGCAAAGAGTTGGACACGACTGAAGCAACTTAGCACACATAGCAACAAAGCAAACTGTAGTAACAAGGGCTGAGAACGTACACTTACACTAGGCCTGGTTAGGAAATTTTTCCAAGTGGGAAAATAAGTCTTAAGGTTAATCATCAAAAAAATGAAGGCTCTAATGGTTCATGCCTTTACTGTATCTTATTTGGTCTTCTTAGAAGATGGTTTTATGGCAGAGGTATATTTTCACAGACAACTAACTCCATTTTGCAGAAAAACATTTCTTTACATTCCTGTTTCTGCTATCTCAATTTTGCCACCTGGCAGAAAAAAAATACACCCAGATAAATTCAGGCAAACAGTGACTTTCCAGTCATTTCAGGATTTTTCTCTCTTCCCTGTAATAATATCCAAGTTCCAGGGAGTGTACATGGTGTCATGGCATCAGGGCAGCCATGTAACCCCAGAGCATCAGGATCACTTCCAGCATCCACTGAGCTGTACCACCCAGCTTGGATGTCAAGTAGTCTTTCTCCTCCGCACAGACATTTGCTGCAGCATCCCTTCAACCAGGACACAAGACCTCTGCAGACCTCCATAACCCTGCACCTATTGCCGGGCTGTCTCCTTTTTTTCTCTCTTTCTCTCTCTCTGCTCTTGCACAGTTGTAGGGCTACTGGAATAGTCTGTTTCTCTCCTTCCACCTGTCTGGGACAGCTCCTTTCTCCTCCAGGCCTCATGTAGCCATTGCTATTCTGTGACACCAGCACCAAGCTAGACATGAGCTGTTCTCTTCAATTTATCACCCCTATGCTACACCCTAGGAAGTGAGACCCCATTACTTCTGCCCTGGGAGTGCCATCTTCTCTCCTCCTTTTGGAGAGCTGGGATGAGGTGGGGAGCAGGGCACAGAGACTTTTCTGTGATGCACAGCCCAGTCTGACTTCTCTTGTACTCCTCTCTGCCTCAGCTCTTATCTGGCCTCCAAGGGTAGTTAGTCTGGCTCATTATCGATCTGTTTTCCAATTTATTGAATATGACATAAACTTCATATTTCCCTTTTGGTCTTAGAATTTGGAAACTCAAAAACCTCTCTTTTTTTATCAGAAAGTTTGGTTCTTACTAATTGAAAACTTGGCCTTCAAGGTAGTGTTGGCTCTGCCTTTTAAAACAATTTAATAAATATACAATTAACCCATTTAAAATGTACAGTTCAATGAATTTTGGTATATTACATTATTAGTGTTTAAAAAATTATAATAAAATATATATAACATAAAATTTGCTGCTTTAACCATGTTTAAGTATGCAATTCAGTGGCATTAGATTTACAATGTTGTATAAACATCATCACTATTTGTGAAACATTTTCATCACCTCAAATAGAAACTCTATAACCATTAATCAAGAACTTCCCATTCCCTCACTCTCCCAGCCCCTAGTAACCACTGTCTACTTTCCATTTATATGAATCTGTATGGAATCATACAATATTTGTCTTTTTGTGTGTGACTTACTTTGCTTAGCACACTGTCTACATGGTTCACCCATCCATATTATAGCATGTGTCAGACCTTCATTCCTTTTTAGGATGAATTTATCTATTGTCTATCTATAGCACATCTTACTTATCCATTCATCTTTTAACAGACTCTTGGGTGGTTCACACCTTTTGGCTATTGTAAATAATGCTGCAATGAACACTGATGTACAAACATCTGTTCAAATCCTTGTTTTCAATTCCTTTTGCTATATACCTAGGAATGGAATTTCTGGATCATATGCCAGTTCTATCTTTTCTACTGTAACTTTTTGAAAGTCTATTTTGAAATAAAAGATGAGGGCATTTTCTGTTCTGTTTTCTTCCTAATCTTCTCTTAAGCCATTGATGCCTCCATCCCACTAGGAAGATCTGATACCTGGTATTGGGGGCAGAACTTTAGTTAACATCACAGAGAATTATCCTGATACATGACTTGAAGTTGAAAGGGAGTCAAAGTTGAAGGGAAGATATGCTATGTACATAAGTGTTGAAAAAAGACCTAAATTCCTATTGATTCCACACACCACACATATATACAGAGGGTCCTGGATATTTTAGCTAGTGATTTCATCTTGTAGCAACATCTTAGGGGAGCATCCTTCCTCTTTCTGTGTTTGGGCTGCAACTCTGATGCCCCAACAAGATGGCACTAGAATGCAGGTGATGAATGGTAGAATGAAACCCATTGCCCTCCTGTTCTCAATGGTTTAGAATGTTACCTGTTGGAAGGAAGGGATTTGGATGGAATTAATCTATGGCATTTCTTTCCAGTTGTTCTGATTGTCGGTATTTGTCTATATGCTCTCTTGATCTTCTATCTGTACACTCCCTGGTGCCCTAAACAAAGAAGCTCCTGAAAGTAGTCAGCTGCTATGCCTAGAGGAACCTGCATTCTGGAACTTATTCTTAATTCCAAGTGATATCAAAATTCTTATGTGGGCACAGCCTGATTTAGTTCACTCTCAATTTTATTTCCCTTGACCCTGAGAATGGATTACAGACTATTTCTTGTATCATTCAGTAACATTGATTTTCAAATTCAATGGGTGAAGAACTCTGTCCTAGACAGTCTGGGAAAGAATGGGAGGTGCCATTCAGAACCCTGAGTTCAGTATGAAGACAATAAAGGAGGTTAGGTGACTTAATCGGGAAAGGTCTCTGGAAAAGGAAGCATCTTGAAAATATTTGGAGAGAAAAGAGAATTCAAAATGAGTGCAAAGGGTATCTATTCGTGACCAAAACAACAAGAAGACAGGCCATAATTTTATGTCAAGTTAGACTGTGGCCTCTACTGACTGAAGAACTGTTAGTTCTGTCTAGTGTTCACACAAGAATTGTTTGCTCAAAATAATGTACGTAGATGTGTTTGGGGTGGGGAGGAGTTTATGGTGAAAAAAGTTTCCAAGAAAAAAGTATCATAGTAGAAACAATAGTATCATAGTAGAAATCAGTGCCTTGAGCTCTGTCTTATTTCCAGTTTTGTAATTCACATCTTGCACGTGAAGATGAGGTTCATTAATCCAAAGAATACCTTGCTTTTTCCAGAGAATATTTTGCTTCTTTTACATGAGTTTGAGGAACCAGTCTTGAAAATCAAACTCCATCTATGCTTTGGCAAATAATACCAAATTGAAATGAAAGAAAGGGCAGCCATCTAACCCCAGATCATCATGAAAGAGCCCTTCATATTTAAAAACAACCCCACTATATTAGACCTCATTTCACCTAAAATAAACAGCCCCTTTCCTGATGTGACAATATTAATAGAGTAATCATGAACAAAAACATATTAAATCCCCTTTACACAGAATTCTAATGTTTAATTTCAAAATATTTGTATCTTGCCCCTTTCCTGTAGCCTCTTTCTCTCTCTCTCTCCCTCTCTCTCTCTCACACACACACATACACACACACGTGCAGGAGCACCCATACACATACCCCACAACTTGGATAATTGTGATTAGCAAATAATTAAAGTTTATTATATATAAAAGCACCAGGAAGTAAACTGCTCCACTGACTATATCCTGAAAAATGCTTTTCCTTTATTTTCTTGGCCTGGGATTTCAGCCAGTTGTAGGAACGAGAAGGTTGAGAATAGCATAGTCAATGATTGAGAAGAAATAGAAATTAGTTCAAGGAGGCTTGGATACATGTGTACAATATGGATCCAGAGAAAGCTGTTAAAGGTAAGGGACACCTCCAGATCTTCAGAGCTGACATCAGAGAAATAGATTTAAGGGCCTAGATCTGATAGAGTGTCTGATGAACTATGGAATGAGGTCCGTGACATTGTACAGGAGACAGGTATCAAGACCATCCCCATGGAAAAGAAATGCAAAAAAGCAAAATGACTGTCTGAGGAGGCCTTACAAATAGCTGTGAAAAGAAGAGAAGTGAAAAGCAAAGGAGAAAAGGAAAGATATAAGCATCTGAATGCAGAGTTCCAAAGAATAGCAAGAAGAGATAAGAAAGCCTTCCTCAGCGAGCAATGCAAAGAAATAGAGGGAAACAACAGAATGGGAAAGACTACAGATCTCTTCAAGAAAATTAGAGATACCAAGGGAATATTTCATGCAAAGATGGGCTCGATAAAGGACAGAAATGGTATGGACCTAATAGAAGCAGAAGATATTAAGAAGAGGTGGCAAGAATACACAGAAGAACTGTACAAAAAAGATTTTCATGACCAAGATAATCACGATGGTGTGATCACTCACCTAGAGCCAGACATCCTGGAATGTGAAGTCAAGTGGGCCTTAGAAAGCATCACTACAAACAAAGCTAGTGGAGGTGATGGAATTCCAGTTGAACTATTTCAAGTCCTAAAAGATGATGCTGTGACAGTGCTGCACTCAATATGCCAGCAAATTTGGAAAACTCAGCAGTGGCCACAGGACTGGAAAAGGTCAGTTTTCATTCCAATCCCAAAGAAAGGCAATGCCAAAGAATGCTCAAACTACTGCACAATTGTACTCATCTCACATGCTAGTAAAGTAATGCTCAAAATTCTCCAAGCCAGGCTTCAGCAATACATGAACCGTGAAATCCCTGACATTCAAGCTGGTTTTAGAAAAGGCAGAGGAACCAGAGATCAAATTGCCAACATCCACTGGATCAGCGAAAAAGCAAGAGAGTTCCAGAAACACATCTATTTCTGCTTTATTGACTATGCCAAAGCCTTTGACTGTGTGGATCACAATAAACTGTGGAAAATTCTGAAAGAGATGGGAATACCAGACCACCTAACCTGCCTCTTGAGAAACCTGTGTGCAGATCAAGAGCAACAGTTAGAACTGGACATGGAACAACAGACTGGTTCCAAATAGGAAAAGGAGTACGTCAAGGCTGTATATTGTCACCCTGCTTATTTAACTTTGATGCAGAGTACATCATGAGAAACGCTGGGCTGGAAGAAGCATAAGCTGGAATCAAGTTTGCTGGGAGAAATATCAGTAACCTCAGATATGCAGATGACACCACCCTTATGGCAGAAAGTGAAAAGGAACTGAAAAGCCTCTTGATGAAAGTGAAAGTGGAGAGTGAAAAAGTTGGCTTAAAGCTCAACATTCAGAAAATGAAGATCATGGCATCTGGTCCCATCACTTCATGGGAAATAGATGGGGAACCAGTGGAAACAGTGTCAGACTTTATTTTGGGAGCTCCAAAATCACTGCAGATGGTGACTGCAGCCATGACATTAAAAGATGCTTACTCCTTGGAAGGAAAGTTATGACCAACCTAAATAGCATATTCAAGATCAGAGACTACTTTGCCAACGAAGGTCCGTCTAGTCAAGGCTATGGTTTTTCCTGTGGTCATGTATGGATGTGAGAGTTGGACTGTGAAGAAAGCTGAGCGCCGAAGAATTGATGCTTTTGAACTGTGGTGTTGGAGAAGACTCTTGAGAGTCCCTTGGACTGCAAGGAGATCCAACCAGTCCATTCTAAAGGAAATCAGTCCTGGGTGTTCATTGGAAGGACTGATGCTAAAGCTGAAACTCCAGTACTTTGGCCACCTCATGCAAAGAGTTAACTCATTGGAAAAGACTCTGATGCTGAGAGGGATTGGGGGCAGGAGGAGAAGGGGATGACAGAGGATGAGATGGCTGGATCGCATCACCGACTCAATGGACATGAGTTTGAGTGAACTCTGGGAGTTGGTGATGGACAGGGAGGCCTGGTGTGCTGCAATTCATGGGGTCACAAAGAGTCAGACACAACTGAGCAACTGAAGTGAAAGGATCAGTTATATGTGGAATGTAAAAAAAAAAAGATACAAATGAACTAATTAACAAAACAGAAACAGACTCACAGACGTGGAAAACAAACTTAAGTTTACCAAAGGGGAAAAAGGAGAAGGGACAAATTAAGGGTTTGGGATTAACAGATACACACTACCATATATAAAACAGAGAAACAGCAAGGACTTACTGTATAGCACAGGCAGCTACACTCCTTATCTTGTAAGTACATATTATCTTGTATATTGGACACAACTGAAGTGACTTAGCAAACATGCACATATACATGTATATGTGAAAGTGAAAATGTTAGTTGCTCAGTCGTGTCCAACTCTTTGCAATTCCATGGACGGCAGCCTGCCAGGTTCCTCTGTCCATGGGATTTAACTGACAAGAATACTGGAGTGGGTTGCCATTCCCTTCTCCAGGGGATCTTCCTGACCCAGGGAGTGAAACCAGGTCTCCTGTGTGTGTGTATATATACATATATATATATATATGATTCAGATATATAGATCTGAATCATGGTGCTATATACCTGAAATTAACATACTGTAAATCAATTGTATTTCATATATATATAAATAGTTGGGAGATATTGACAAGAGAAATGTCTTTTACAGTGAGAAGGGGCAGAATGAGAAACTGAGACAAGAGACTTGAGCTCTTGGCCATTAGCCAAAGCTCTCTCTTGTTATCACATTCCTCCTCCCCTCCCCGCCCTTGGTCCTTTTCTGTGCCTTTTATTATGACGCAGCACTATTGTGTTACTGCTTTGTGGATGCTTCAGGGAGCCTCATGACTCAAAGCTCCCAACTTTGAGGACCTTAGCTGGGTAGACCTGAACCCCGTCACCAGGAAGGGCTCAAAATGAGGACCATACATGCTATCAGGAAGAGGAATGTATTTTAAAACTGCTTCAGAGGGAAAAGCCAAACCATGAGTTGGGAAGTCCCTGCCCTTCAGCAGGAAGCACTTTTCTAATGTACCCCTCCCTTTTCCTTACCCCGTTCTCTTTCCCCATTTTACCTGCTGGTACTGGGCAATGGGCAACCAATGCAGTTGCACTCGTTTCTTACAGAGACATTAGGGAGACCAGGGTTCAACGTTCCACACATAGGTGAGTCATTGAGGGGCCAGCCCCAAGTATCCGTATGGCAGGGTGACACCTCCTGTGAGTAACTGGAGGTGATTGGTGAGGGGAATGTCTATCAAGGAGAGTTGATGAGAGCTTATCTTTCTAGAAAAGGACAGGTACAGTGAGTTTTTATAACTAGACTAAAGTGCTGGCTCTTTGGCCTTAAAGAAAGAAGTGAGATGGCTTCCTTTATGAATTCTACAGTGCCACTGCCATTTTATATGCTATGGCTATTAGGTAAACAGAAGTGTGATGCACCAGGCTGGTAGTAGGACCATTCTGATTCCCAAGCAGGAGAGAAATGCTTTCCAGCCCAGAAGCCAGATTGCCCAGCCTTCCTGCCCACCATTAGCTATGGGGGCAGTTGATCAATTTTCTAATCAGTGCAAGCTCTGTGCATTGATACGACTCATACAGGGTTAAGCTGCTGTGGGCAACTGCAGTTTTCCCACCACAGATTATTTGCAGTGCTAACAAATATTTGGGTTTTTCTGTAAGATCTTATGGAAAAACCTGAACAAGCTTTTTTTTGGTCAACCCGATACTTAAGAGGAACCATTCCTTCTTTCTAACTTCCTTCGGGGTGCCATCATCTCCCAAACAGAAGTATGGGTCTTGATGAGTCTAGAAAAGAGAACTCTAGCCTCCTTGCTTGCTGAAGACTAATTTTTCTCTCTTTTATAAAGACCAGATTAGTTACTGTAAGGCTAGTATATGATCTTTTCCATTCTGTTCCACTAGGACCCTTGTTGTTGCCATGGATACCTCTTCCAGTGGCACTTATGAGATACAGCATATTATGCATTATTTTAGGACCTCCCACCTTGAATCACTTTGTAGTGGCTTTTTTGTCTTCCCAGGCAATTATTGGGCTTGCCCTTCTGCCAGTACAGAGATTAACAAGGACTAGTTAATACCATTTGTTATCTTTAAGACTTCTCTTTTATTCCAAAATGTTTGGCTTCACAACACAGCTGGACCCTACCCTTAAGTAATCCATATACCAGAAAATTCACAACTGATGAAAGCAATAAATAGTAATTACTCACATCAGAAACATATTCTTCCCTGGAAAACAGAGATCCCCCTAGCGCATTTTAGTGTTTACAGATCATTAACTGCTTGTCAGAGAAACCTAAGAGGAGGGCTTTCAGAAATAAACATAAAGCAGCCCATTCATTGGTAGAAAAATAAAATTTGATTTTCAGAAATGAATCTAATTGATGGCACAGCTTTTTCTAGGAATTTATCTGTTACATGATGGAAGGCATACTTTTAGTTAGGCAAAGCAACAGTTCATAGGTGTTAGAAAACTTCCTTATTGAGGTTGAGCCAATCTACATAAGAATGGTTATAGCATTCCAAAAGTCTGCTACTTAATCTTCAAGTCCCCCTTACCTACATCAGTCATTTTTCAATACTGTGAGTCCATGTCTTCCTAACCCTGTACTATATATTCACCATGTCCCATGTCGCCAATACAGAAATGATGAGAAACTTTAAAAGTTCTGCATTCCCTGATTTTGTATTTAAATTTGTAATCTTAATGTTGCATTAATGGCCTACTTTGCATATCTGTTTGATTGTACCATCTTAAAGATTCATTTAAACCCGGGGAGGACAGCATGACTCCTACCTGCTTCTCATTAATAACATACTTTTCTGTGAGTGGATAATGAATGACCTGGATAGAAATCAGTAGAAATGCAGATTGCCATCAGGTGGAAAGGGGGAGGAAATCTACTTTGTCTACCACACTGACAAGCAATTTCAAGGCAGAAGGTTAAAAAAGCACGCCTTAAAGAGAGATGACAGTCTAGGAGGGCTCTCAATGAAATATTCCCATCTTTATATGTAGGACTCAGAAAAGTCCTTCTGATGGAAATTAAAGTTTGCAAATGACTTTTAAAATCTTGGGTTAATAGAAAAAAAAAGCCATTTATTTATGAAGAAGAATACCAGATAACTCTCAGCCACAGACTACCCTAAGGAGCTCTGGAAAACATACTGATCTGCATAAGCATTCTTAATTTGGTAACTGTTTGTGGCACCCTGGTGAGGATGGAGGTGAGGGAGGCAATGGGCCACGGCCGTATGCAGTCAAGCTGATAAAAGTCAGCCACTGGTTGATCAGAGTTGGAATAGAAGGCAAACTGGAAGGGACTTCCCTGGTAGTACAGTGGTTAAGACTCAGGTGTAGGTTCGATCCCTGGTCTGGGAACTAAGATCCCACATCCCCACAGCCACACATTCAAGAAAGGCAAGCTGGAGAGTATTACAGGAATATAATATTTTTTAATCTGAAATTATTTTTCATTAATTTTTTAAAATTGTAGTTAATTTACAATATTATGTTAATTTCAGATGTACAGCACAATGACTCAGTATTTTTACAGATTATACTCTACTAAAAGTTATTACAAGATAATGGCTATGAGTCCAGTGCTGTACAATATACCCTTGTTGCTTATCTATTTGTGTCTCTTAATCCTATATCTTCATCTTGCCCATCCACCCTTCCCTTTCATCACTGATAAACACTAATTTGCTGTCTATATCTGTGATCTTTCTGTTTTACATATGCGTTCATTTGTATTATTTTTTAGATTCCACATAAAAGTGATATTATACGGAATTTGTCTTTCTCTATCTGACTTATTTCACTAAGCATAATATTCTCTAGGCCCATCCACATTGCTGCAAATGCCAGCAGTTCATTCTTTCTTAAGGTTGAATAATATTCCATTGTATGTGTACATAAATATAATATCTTCCTTATCCATTCATCTGTCTATGGACATTTAGGTTGCTTCCACATCTTGGCTGTTGTAAATAGTGCTTCTATGAACATCTGGTGTGCATATATCTTTTTGAATTCATGTTTTCATTTTTTAAGGAAAATACATATCTTCAAAAATATTGGCCTATTGACTTTTCTGAAACAGCAACAAATAATAACAGTTTTGCTTGAGATATAGAAGGGCTATTTTTAAGTTATATTATTTGTTTGGTAATAAGGTCCTGGCACAGAAATGGGGACTTTAGAGAAAATTATTTCAAACTAACAACTGCTCATAAATTATCCCACAGACCACAGATTTCACAGGTTCCAGAAAATATATGAAATTCAGAAATACAAACTAGGCTTTCCATTTCCCTTTACTCTTCTAAATCCTTTAGGATTAAACATGGCTGCCTTCTGCAGTTTGACGATTGATCTTTATTGAACAGGAGTTCAAGTCTATCAGAAATTCAAGTCAAAGGAAATAATTATTTAAGTTTAAAGAGTTTTATTTTGGCTTTATTTCTATTCAGTAGTCACAGTCAATACACAGTAAATACAAAAACTATGTTTTAGCCTAATTTTATAGACGACTTAAAACAACATTGCTGCAACTCATTATTCTGTTTCCTTTCTAAAAACAACTTCTAATGGAGTTTGATTTACAAATAGGCAATTTGGCAGCATTGGTTTCAGCGTGGGATTTTTTGTATACCTCAAGCCACTGGTCATTATATGACAGTAACCAAGCTGAATGACTGTAACTTTCAACCTAATTCCCCCAGTCTTAACTCTGTACCAAATGCCAGTCCCGTCTTTCCTTTGGTGACTCAGAAAGTGAAGTCGCTCAGTGGTGTCCGACTCTTTGCGACCCGTGGACTGTAGCCCACCAAGCTCCTCTGTCCATGGGATTCTCCAGGCAAGAATACTGGAGTGGGTTGCCATTTCAAATTTATATCTGTGACCTTAATGTAACTATAATACAGTTTGAAAATGCTAGGCAAAGGCATTTGGAATGAGTACTTGACAAAGTTATTTGGAATTTTTAGAGGAAAGCATCTCTGGAGATTCTGCCTCTTTCAGTTTTGATTATATTCAATCCTTCAACCCATCTACCAGAGTTGATACAGCGAAGTACTATTTTTCAAAAACCAAGGGAAATTGTGAATATCACCTGCAGGCTCACTGCTGTTGGAATTCTTTCCTTAGAAAGAGGAATCAGAGGGTGGGGGAGTTCCAAACAACTTAATGTAGCAACTCACAGAACCAGAAAGAGAAAAATCAAGCTGGGTGGAAATTTAAGGAGCATGCTCTGTTTTTTTGCACAAATATTTCTTTGTATAGTGATCTGTTCTTTTGAAAAAAAAGTATGGTTCTCAGACAGCAATAACGAGAATGTTCTTTCATGGCATACCTAGACCCAGGAGTTCATTTATTTTCAATTTTGCACAAATAGGATTAAAGGAAACAGTTCCTATGTGCACTCAAGGGATTTTTGCCCACATGAGCAATACAATTAACCTTTTTTCTAGAGAGGCTTTCCATAAACCCAGGCTGGGTAAACTATCCCAGAGCTACAGATTAGCCCTGAGTAGGGCAGGAGTTATTCCTGCTCCTCCCCTGCCCCTCGACCTAGGCTATAGCCAACCCCTCCCACTGGATCAGGCAGGACTTCCATTTAATTCAGCCATCACTTCAATCATCAGAGAAAATAAGAAAAATATTGTGAAGCAGATAAAATAATTCTTGGTGTCATTTCCCAACCTTTTGGTACTTCTCTGCCTTCTTTAAATAAGCTGTAGATCTGCACTTTCCAACATGGTATTCACCACCCACATGTGACTATTTAAAGTAATTAAAATTAAATTTAGCATTCTGTTGCTTGGTGGCACTAGCAACTTTCTAAGTGTTCAACAGACAAGTGTGGCTAGAAGCTACCATATTGGATAGCACATAGACTATTTTAGAAAGTGCTATTGGACAGAGTTCTACTTGTTCATTCCCTTAGCTTCTTGAGCAGAAGGACCATGTCTTCTAGTATCTTCATCCCTTCCAGTAGTCTTCCACAGTGCCTGTATATAGCTACTAAATGGGGGAGAAACTTAACTAAGTTTCCAATTTGACTAGGTTTCTTAACTCAGTCCTCACTATGTTGTCAAGAGCTATGCTACATTCATTATAAGCACACTCTCATTTCATCATTGTGAGAACACCATGTCATTGTTCGGTCGCTCAGTCCTGTCCGACTTCTGGTTGACCCCACAGACTGCAGTGAACCAGGCTCCTCTGTCTTCCACTATCTCCTGGAGTTTGTTCAAACACTATGAGGTGAGTCAGATAACCATCCTCATTTACTAGATGAGGAAACTGAGGCTCAATGAGGTTTAATTCTTTGCCCAAAGTTATATAGCTAATAAGTACCAAAGCTGGGTCTTTATAACTTCAGAACCTATGCTGTTAACCACTGCTCTATGCACCAAAAGAAAGTACATCCCTGAAAATTTCACTGTGAATGAGCAAGCCTCTTGCAGAACAAATGGTGACTGCGCTCAAGCAGAATAAAGACAGCTTGGGATCAAGGAAGGCCTGAGCATGAAGAATGTGAGTGTAAAATAGTCTGTTGATTTGTATTTGAGTGTGGGTATCAAATTAAGTGGCTATGTGACTACTTCTCTAAATTGAAAACAGTAAATTAGTAGTTGTATCTGTCATTTTGCATGTGGAAACCATTGCCTTGGTCTCCAGCACGAAGATTAGTGAAACTGAATCATTTTGTGAAGTCACCTCCACATGCCACACTTACCAGAAGTTTCTATAACTTGACTTTCCATATCACAGTTTGTGCCAAGACATGCAAATGCCAGAAAATCAATTTTCCTGCAGTTTTCACAGTCAGTGTGTTTGCCAGACAAAACTCCAGCCAGCCACATTTTTTAATCAGCACAGCACCTTTAGAAATAATACTTACCAGGAGACTCCTTACATAGTGAGAAGGAAAAGACTTAAATCTTAAACTCAACTGTTCAAAATTGACAGCCACGGGAGAAGATGAAATGTGATTATATTGAAACTGAATATTTGGCTAGCCCCATTTGACCTTAGAAGGTATTCTCTGCTAAGTACCTAGCGAATTAGCTTTGATTCTAGTCTATATCTCAGTCCCACCTGAGAGCATATAACCTGGCACCCTCCTTCTGCCCATCCACCTTTGCCCATGCCCTCATCTGTCCCCCTGATGTATCAGGGTGGCACCTCATCTTGTCTGCCCTCCCCAAGAACTATATTCTTAAAACTTTATTATGTTATTGTTTTTATTGGAGCATAATTGCTTTACACTGTTGTTGTGATTTCTGCTGTATAACAACGTGAATCAGCTATAAATATATATGTATTTCCTCCCTCTTGAGCCTCCTTTCAACACTCCCATCCCTCCCCTTTAGGTCATCACAGAGCGCCAGGCTGGGCTCCCTGTGTTATACAGTAGCTTGTCACCAGCTATTTCACACATGGTAGTGCATATATACATCAATGCTACTCTCTCAATTCATCGCACCTTCTCCTGCCCAAGAACTATCTTGATTCTGCTTCCCTCCAGTATTTCTCTGGCACAAATTCTCTAACAAACCAAGTCATACAAAGGTGGTGGTAAAGAATGGGTCATGTGACCCTTCCATTCACCATGATAGTGTAATCTAATTTATTGAGGATTTACTACATGCCAGAAACTGTCCTGAGTGCTTTATATAAATCACCTCATTTAATATTCTATCCCCATTTCAGAGATCATTGTTAGAGTCTCAGAGAAATTTAAGTACTTTGTGCAAGTCAAACAAGACATGTTCTCTAGTGTTAGGATTTAGGGCCTTGTGACAGGCTACAGGAGTATTATATGGGTGCCTTTTTACCTCATAGCATATTGCACAGGCCTCAGAGTTGAACCAAAGAAGATTAAGGCTATAAAATCATGTCAAAATGACAGGTTAAAGAAGAAAACTTCAATCAATTCACTGGCCTTTTGGTTAATTCACTTAGCCATTTCTCCACTGGAAGGCAGTATGGAGTCATAGAAAAAACACAGTCTTTGGAAGCCAGCGCACCTAGATGTATTAGTTCTGCTTCTTTGTAACTAGAAAGTGAAATGGAAGCCAGCGCACCTAGATGTGAGTACTAGTTCTGCTACTTTGCATCTAGAAGGTGAATTGTGCCAACACACCTAGATGTGAGTACTAGTTTTGCTACTTTGCATCTAGAAAGTGAAAGTGAAGTTGCTCAGTCGTGTCTGACTCTTTGTAACCCCATGGACTGTAGCCTACCAGGCTCCTCCATCCATGGGATTTTCCAGGCAAAAAATACTGGAATGGATTGCCATTTCCTTCTCCAGGAGATTTTCCCAACTCAGGGATTGAACCCAGGTCTCCCACATTATAGGCAGATGCTTTACTGTCTGAGCCACCAGGGAAGTCCCTATGCAACCTCCAAATTACCACTTTTCTTCTCTAAGCTGTGAAAGGGGGTGGTGGTGGGGGGGAGGGAGACCAATGATGGCAGTGTGATTAAGAATATAGACTTTGGGGTTAAATGATGTGGGTTTAAATCTCAGCTACTCCAGTTAGTATTTTTCAGATAATTTACTCATTCAGTTAATATTTGTTAAGTATATTCAATGTGACAGGCTTCCTGTAGCTCAGCTGGTAAAGAATCTGCCTGCAATGCAGGAGACCTGGGTCTGATCCCTGGGTTGGAAGAGCCCCTGGAGAAAGGAAAGGCTACCCACTCCGGTATTCTGGCCTGGAGAGTTCCATGGACTGTATAGTCCATGGGGTCCCAGAGAGTTGGACATGACTGAGCGACTTTCACTTTCACTTTTCATTCTGTGTGACAGCCCTTGCTCTAAGTGCTCAAACAAAACAAAGTCCATGCACTCATCGAAGTGGATGAGACCCAAAACAACAAATATGTAAATAACATGTTTCAGTTGGTGTTAAGTGAAAAAAAAAAAAAAGAGTAGGTTAGAAGACAAAATCTTGAGAGTGCTATTTCATCTCAACTGATGGAGGAAGGGCTCTCTGTTGAAGTGACATTTGACCAGACTGAATGAAGTGAGTACCTGAACACAAACACGAGGTAGAGTGGGGTGTGGAGAAGTGCATTCAGGAAGTCACAGCATAAGCAAAAGCCCTGACATGGGGATGTGCTTGGTAGGTTTGAGGCTAAAGGCCCAGGTGGCAGGAGTGACGTGCGAGGGAACCAGGGGGAAAAGATGAAGGAGGCAAAGACCACCCAGAGCCTGTTGGGGTGGGTTTTTAAACCCTGGTAAGAACTTTGATTTTATTCTGTGTTTGATAGGAAGTCATTTCAAGAGCTGGGAGCAGAGGAATGGTATGATCTGATTTATGTGCAAAAAAGGATCCTACAGACTGCTAGGTGAGGGTGAACATTAGGAGCAGGAAGACCACTTCAGAAATGAGTGCAAGATTTCAGGTAAAAAATGACTGGTTTGGACTAAGATGAAGGAAGAAGAGGTTGGATTTTGAATAGATTTTGAAGATGGCACTGACAGGCTGTGGAAGGTGCAACCGAAAAGTCAGGGATGATGGCAGATTTTGGCCTACACAGCTGGAACAGTTGGACAGTGGTGCCATTTTCTGTAATGGAGACCCTGGAGGGGTAGCAAGCGGGGATGGGGAAGACTCAAGAGCTGCATTTTGACATCAAGCTGGAGATGCCTATGAGATAGCCAAATGGGGATGTCAGTTAGACAGCTGGATAAAAGAGCTTGGGGTTTAAGGCTAGAAATGTTACCAGCTGTATCATCCAGAACCAGTAAATTAACTTCTATAAGCATCAGTTACATCATCAATAAAATGGGGATAATATTTGTTTCACAAGGTCATTTTAAGGAGGATTCTCGATAATGTATGTAAAGTGTGAAGTACTGTTCCTGGTACACGTAAGTGCTCCATAAATGGTAGCCTTCTCACTGTCAGTATTCACTGCAGATAACTGGCAGCTAGCTGTTTGTACTGCAGAATCTTTGTTGGTTGGTTGTTCTAAACCCAGATCAAATAGTCTAGTCACCTAGGAAGATGTTTTTGCCATGTTGGCCCCACTTCAGGCCAATTAAATCAGAATCACAGGAACAGTGATCAGTAGCTTCCCAGGTATGTATTACCTACAGGTAGAGAAGAGATGAGCTGGATTTAAGAGAACTCTTCAGATTACTTCCAGCTCACCTCTTAGGAAACTAACTCTCCCCTTCAACCTCCCAAAAAACACTAAGTGGAAATTTTGGACTCATCTTGATATCCCTGAGCAAAATTGTTTCCTTTTCCCAGTGTTTTCCCCCTTAGTATGAAAATAATTCTCACTCTAAGGACCTGGAAGAAAAAGCCACTGTGGAAACTCAAAATATTGCAATTCCAGGATAGGTTTCTCTCCCTCTCTTTTTTGTCTTTGGCCTTTTTTTTTTTTAATGGGAGTATAGTTGCTTTACAGTGTTGTGTTAGAGAGTTTTCTCCTTAATTGAAGAGTATCTGTTCCTCTCATTTCCTAGGCTCTGCATTGTCAGCTTTGGCCTCTGTACTACAGTTGATTGATTCAAGAATAATAAGAGTATTGAACTTCTCTGTTAAATAACTTATGGTTAGAAAATAAAAACACAGTTGGAAAGTGAAATCCAATTGGTCAAGGGTGATAGGCTGTCTGTAGATTGCTGAAGATGAAGTTTCATTGACAAAACTCTATCAAGCTGAGAGTAATGACCCTGGAGTGTTCAATAGTGATCCCAACCCTAGAGTCAATCCACTGCTTGGGAATAGTGGAATTTGAGCCTTTTCTCTAATTAGTAGTGTGGGGGTATAGCAGGCACACTTTCTCTGTACCCACAGATCCTGCAGTCTTAAAGGTGAGGGGTTGTATTGGGTTGGCCAAAAAGTCCATTCAAGTTTATCCATACAGTCTTACAGAAAACTCGAATGAACTTTTCAACCAACCTAACAGTTAGCATAGTCAATTTTTTCAACACATGAGGCACACACTTTTCCCTTAGCCAGTTGATATATCCACCACTTAGGCCATCATTCTTTTAGCTACGTTTTGCTTTTTGCTGAAATGCAAGTTCTCCTGCAATGGGAATCACTCTTTTGGTTGTTTTCCATCATTTACTCCTCAGTGGAAATGTTTCCAATCCTTTTCTGTGAGTAGGGTAAGGGAGCGAGAGGGCATACTCGTACCTAGTAAGGTAGATAGGGAAGAGGTAGGACTGCCCGGGTGGGGAAGTGAAAGATGAAGTGTATCAGAAACAATAAAGGCTGATTCAGTCTTGCTCAATAACAGCCCTAGTAGTCCATATTTATATATTCTCATTGTTCAAATAGAGAGAAAAAGTAAAGTCTTTTAAAAAGTGAGGTTTCTGGGACTTCCCTGGTGCTCCAGGGGTTGACTCCATGCTCCCAATGCAAGGGGCCCAGATTCAATCCCTGGTCGGTGAACTAGATCCCACATGTTGTAACTAAGAGTTGGTGCAGCCAAATACATGTATGTATGTATGTGTGTGTTTGTGTGTGTGTGTGTGTGTGTGTGTGTGTGGTTTCATGTAGGTTAAGGGCAAGACATCCTGTGTCTCCTATTTCACATTTCAGGGAGGTATTAATAGAAATACCATGCACTTTGAAGTTATGCTAAAATATATACTATTTCAAACAGAATTTATGTGAATTTGGCCCAGCCCTAGCGTACAGTTTACAACTACCACCTACTTCACTCGCCTGGGAACACTGTAGGGTTTGCAAGCACAGATTCTGGAGTCTACATGAGTTCCCAGCTCCTCTCCCTACTAGCTGTATGGCCCTGGGCAAGTTTCTTAATTTGTTTGTGCCTCTGTTTCTGCACTTTGAAAATGGGATAATAATATAATCTATTTCATGGAGTTGTCATGAGTATTAGATGGGTTGACACATGTAAAACACCTAAAACAGAGCCTGGAACAAAGGATGGGCTCAATTAAATGCTAATTATTATTGTTGTTTCCACTTAACATTGGCTCCATCAACACCCATAAGGCAGGGTTTCTCAGTCATAGCAATACTGACATTTAGAGCTTTGTTCATTGATCACTGATTGTTGTTGGTTGTGGGGGTGTCTTGTGCATTACAGGATGTTTAACAGCATCCCAGGCTTCTATCTACTAGATAATAGCAGCACCTCCTCTCCTCAAGTTGTGACAGTTAAAAAAAAAGTCTTCAGATATTACCAAAAGTCTCCTGGGAGGCAACTTCATTGCTGATAGCCACAGGGGTAGAAGATACTGTATCCTTTCCTCTATTCCCTGAGAATAGAGCAATAGGACCTAAGAACCATTTTCCCTAAGAGTTTTGTTGACTCTGGCTTTCAAAGTCATATAGCCTGATGCTACTTTCAAACCCACTGGACTATTCTTAGCCTGACCTGACTAGAGAAGCAGAAAGACAAGTCAGAATAGTAATCTGACCTTGCATGCCAGGGAGGGACACTCAGAAGGTGACCAGTAACTGATCTGGGTTTTCACCTGCACCTTTGGAAAGGAGACGTCTGAAATAATATTCCTTGAGGTGGAAGGAAACCTGTCACTGGACTTTAGAGCACAGCGTGAAAATATCAGGCAAAGGCACTTGGGAATGTCTATTTGACGTTTGTAAGCAAAACTCAATGTCTAGGCAAAAGGTGACCTTGCCCGCACTAAAGTTATCTAAAAGCCCAGCCCCCAAAATAACTCAGCCAGGATCATGACACACCGAGAGAGAGATAAAAGACAGAAACCAGTATTCCATCCCCTTCCGCCCCCTGCTTTCACCAAAACACAGGCACTACGCAGCCACTGCTTGTCTGAGCCGAAAGGAAATGGACAAGCTGTCTGAATGTTTAGAAAGGTGCGAACTGAAGTGAAGGAAAGAAGGAAAACTAAAGTGGGGTTTCAGTCATGCTTTACAAATGAAATCATTTCCTGTGTGCCTTGCTCCAAATAAACACTTCCTGTGCTTCAGGGGAAAATTGTGTAAAGTTCAATGATTCCTTTTCCCAAATACACTTCATCAGAGCTACTGATTTCTTTAAAACATGTGTCAAATGCCTTTGGCACTCCTGTCCCAAATCACTCTGATCTCTTCATGTGGTGAAGTGTGGATACCAGGGCCCTGTATCCAGGTTACAGTACCTCAGTGGGTAGAGACTGCAATAAATTTACAAGTTGCCCCGACTTCTTTAAACAAATGAACAAGAAATAAGAAATGTTTCTGGAGTTGCTCTCTTTCACCAGACAGGATATAGTCCGTGTTAGAGCTTAAGAGGCTGGGTTTGTAGGGGAAAAGTCTAATTCAGCAGACTTGGGTGGGGTCTTAGCCTTGCTCCTCATTAACTGTGTGACCTGGGCCAAGTTATTGAGCCAGTGGCAATCTCTGAATTTCTATATAGAAGGCCTTCAGGGTGGCATTCTGGTTGGGATCTGTCTGGAAACTATATTTGCATAGTGAGCACACAGTTTTTCCCAGACTGGCTTGCTAACTTAGAGGTGGATTGATGGAAATGAGCAGGTAGGATAAAAGCCCTTTGTGGTCCCTCTTGACATGGCCAGTACATGCAATACAAACTAGGCTCTGCAGACTGACTCAGAGCCACTTTTTAAAAAAATCGGTACCACCTAATAATGCCATGTGAAACTTTATTAAAAGCAGAAATTTCAGAGGGGGCTAAATAATTCAGAAGATAAAGGACATTATAATTTTTAATGATATTCTCTTAATTATCAGTATCATCTAGGGAAGAAACTGACAACATTCTTAAGCAATAAATAGCCCACAATAAAGTTAAAGAAGGCAAAAATGAGTCAGGGAAGGCATTTTTGTTGGAAACTCTCACCATTTTCCACTTTCTTTGTGTCCTGCTAGTCTTCTCCAGCCCCAGCAGGCACTTTATACAATACCAGGAAACCCACTCTCCTTTTTGGGATGTGAATCCCCTATTCAAATACAAATTATCCCTTTCTCAAGAGTAACAGAAGCCCTTGTAATATCAGTGAATGCCTCCATGACTACTGATACCAGAAAGGGAGCAGACAAGGAATGAAGACAGTGAAATCAGGGGAAGCAAGCTGAGAATCCAAAGCCAAGTCTAGCTTCTCTTTGACATGTCCGTACAAGTCTTATACATACAGTGTGGAAAAGGACAATACAGGCATGACAGCCACAATGGCCATGAAAGTTAATAAATACATGATGGTGGTGGTTTAGTCGCTAAGTCATGCCCGACTCTTGCAACCCCATGGACTGTAGCCTGCCGGGCTCCTCTGTCCTTGGGATTCTCCAGGCAAGAACACTAGAGTAGGTTGCCATTTCCTTCTCCAGGGGATCTTCCCAACCCAGGAATCGAACCCAGGTCTCCTGCATTGCAGGCAGACTCTTTACCAACTGAGCTACAAGGGAAGCCCTAATAAATACATAAAGCTAGACCATTCCCCTTTGAGAAACAATGGGGCATGAGGTACCTAAAACCATCTTCCCCTTACCTTTCATTCTGCATGCTCAAATTATTCACACAGAACACACTGTAGACGTTTCGAGCATGTCACAAACACCAGTACTATCTTCACAAATTATGTAATACTTTGCCTGCAAGCTGACAGTAAATTAATACCATAAAGTGAATTAGCAGATTATGCCTCTGTTGACAATTATGTTTTCAATTTATTGGTCTGTTTTGTGAATACAGTTAATTCTCAACTATCAATCTAACTAAATATGCTTGTTGAATCCTGTCAAACTGAAAAATTATGCTCATGTCCAGATCATAGGGAAAAATGGTCTCATTGTCCTTTGTGTTAATCCCACTCTGTCAAGCCTATTGTGGTCAATTCTGGAGGCCATGTTTTAGGAGGGACTTTGAAATATTAAAAAAAATATATATATGGGATATGGTGACCAGAAGGGGAAGGGGATGACTGGAATTCACATCATCCAAGTAACAGATGAAGCCCCTGAAAATATTTAGCTTACAAAAGAGACAACTAAAAAGTGACAAGGTGGTGATAGTCTTCAATCTGTACAGCATGAGAAAAAGACAGCATATTTATTCAGTATCACTTTAGAGGGCAGAATTAGGACCAGTGGGTAGAACTATAATTGTAACATTCATTCATTCCACAAATAAGTAGTGAGAGTTTGCTACATGCCAGGCATAATTCTAGACACTGGGGATACAGAAACAAAAAAAGATGTCATCCTGACTCTGAAGAACCTCAGAGTCCACTGGGGATGACCATTACAAAGCAGTAAAAACCATTGCTACATGCAACAGAGAAACAGAAGCAGACAGAAGAGACTGCCCAATTCCAGCAACAGACAGAAGTAGGACTGGAGGGAAGAGAGGTTCTCGTGAGAGAAGTCAGCCCAACAAAAAGAATTTTCTATCAATTTGAACTGTCCCACCATGGAGTGAACTACTTCCTGAGCCTCGCGAGACCTAGGGAGTACCTGCCTGCTAGAGGCATTTGAGCAGAGAAGCCATTGCTACACTGGGTGAGAGGCTGAAACAGATGGTTTTTAGGGTCTCTTCTCTAAGAGTTTGGAGAAGGCAACGGCAGTCCACTCCAGTACTCTTGCCTGGAAAATCCCATGGAAGGAGGAGCCTGGTAGGCTGCAGTCCATGGGGTCTTGAAAAGTCAGACACGACTGAGTGACTTCACTTTCACTTTTCACTTTCATTCATTGGAAAAGGCAATGGCACCCCAACCCAGTACTCTTGCCTGGAAAATCCCATGGCTGGAGGAGCCTACTGGGCTGCCGTCTATGGGGTCGCACAGAGTTGGACATGGCTGAAGCAACTTAGCAGCAGCAGCAGCAGCTCTAAGAGGTGTTACTCTACTGACTCCAACTGAATGTCCTATTAACCAAGTGAATATTCTAATTTAACTCTCAGGGAAGCGGAAAATTTCATTCACCAGGTATCCCCAATAGTAGTGTTCTGGTTAATAAGGATTTTAATGTATGAACCTCAACTAAAGCACAAAACATAAATTTTAAAGGAAATATGCCATCCTGCCCATTTTTCCTCCACCAACAAAATTTTTTAAATCCAAATCAAATGATAATGATTCTTGTTGATGGCAGACCATGGGCATTTACCAGGAATATGTTTGGAGATCCAAACATGTGAATAATACTTGAGCATATAATTTCCTCTATAAAATGAAGTCATGATTCTGTAAATATGGGTCTGAGTAATATTAAATTCTGCCACTGAAACAAACGATGCTTTCTCTACTATAAAACTATGTCATTTTTTTAAAGCACTTCCTGTGTGTCTGGCACTGTTCTAAGTGAGATGCATGTTATTAACTCATGTTATTTCTCCCAATAAACTTTGAAACGTGCATTTAAAAAAAACATCCCATTTTACTGATGAGAAAGTTGAGACACATAGGAATCAAATCATTTATCCACTGCTGCTGCTGCTGCTAAGTCGCTTCAGTCATGTCCGACTCTGTGCGACCCCATAGATGGCAGCCCACCAGGCTCCCCCGTCCCTGGGATTCTCCAGGCAAGAACACTGGAGTGGGTTGCCATTTCCTTCTCCAGTGCATAAAAGTGAAAAGTGAAAGTGAAGTCGCTCAGTAGTGTCCGACTCTTCGTGACCCCATGGACTGCAGCCCACCAGGCTCCTCTGTCCATGGGATTTTCCAGGCAAGAGTACTGGAGTGGGGTGCCATTGCCTTCTCCCTATTTATCCACTAGGTGAATGGAATTCTGACACAAGCAGTGTGACTCCATACTCTCAACCACTGCACTATACAGTTACCTTGTACTCACCTGGGTCTACAAGAGGGACACTTATATACACAAAGGCAAGGAGCAACCAACACCATTGCAAAGAGCCAAGGGCTGCTTGGTGGACTGAGCACCCTCAGTAATCACTTCCACACACCTGCCTCATGGGCCCCCTTACATTCTCACCTCAACAAAAGAGCAAATGTCTCCATATCACCGACCTTCATGATCTGTCACAAACAGCTGGAACAGTGACTATGGAATCCATGATTTCTAGAGCATTACTTTATCTATTGTTTTGGATTAATCCATTCCTTCCTCATTCACGTATTTCTCTGTTTGGATTTCATTTGCTAATTATCTAGCAGTTCTAAGAGAATTTCTTTTCTTTACAAGGCCATTGTTTATTCCTACTTAGGCTCAAAATGGTGCTCTGTGGTTATAAAAATGAACTGTGGCACGCTGGGGAAAAAAAAATGAACTTGTTGTTATACATCCGGCCCGTCATTTTAAAAATTTCTCCCAGATGATTGAGCTCAGATCCAATCCCTTCTATTGTTTTCAATATTTCAGCCAAAATAAGACAGATTACTGAAAACAGCTAGTGATTTCTTGTTTCCTTTTGTTCTCAGTGTTGTACTGTCACTTAAATACTATGTTAGGAAAATAAGCATTTCAGCTTAATTTTTCTCACTGATGAGCCATTTCTTTCCTGCCTTTCTAACCTTCAGAATTAAGTCATCAACCAGGACCCAATCATTCCTGCCACTAACTTTTCATTTACTGCATTCATTAATATCCATTGCATGTACACCACACATGTTTAAAGTACCCACTTCAAGCACTGCTATTTATTCCCCTAAAAATGCCTCATTACATAGAAAATAAACCTTTTAACCTATATCAACAATCAAAGAGCTCGAGTAAATGATGAAGTAAATGAGTCCAAGTTAGAGTACGCTCAGATCAAAATTCATGGACCCCTTTGCCCTTGGCTTAAACATTTATCTTTGGAAGTAATGAAAATTGTGTAAGGAGATTGACACATATACACTATTGAAACTATGCATAAAATAGATAACTAATGAGAGCCTACTATATAAGCTCAGGAAACTCTACTCAGTGCTCTGTGGTGACCTAAATGGGAAAGAAATCCAAAAAAGAGGAGGTATATGTATGCATGCATGCTTAGCTGCTCGATCACGTCTGACTGCGACCCCATGGACTGTAGCCCACCAGGTTCCTCTGTCCATGGGATTATCCAGGCAAGAATACTGGAGTGAGTTGCCATTTCCTTCTCCAGAGGGTCTTCCCCACCCAGGAACTGAACGCACATCTGTTGCATCTCTTGTACTGGCAGGCAGATTCTATACCGCTATATATATATATATATATATACATGTAGCTGATTGACTTTGCTGTACAGCAGAAACTAACAGATCATTGTAAAGCAACTATACTCCAATAAAAATAAAAGAGACTAATTGTTCTAACCCCTCTCCCTTTTATTCAGATTTGATTGGGCCAATACAAAATACCTCTTTGTAAGTGAACAAAGATACATACCCACCACAGTGTTGTCTGTAGTAGCAAAAAACTGGAACTGGCTTAAGAGTCCTTCAATGGGGGATTGGGTAAATAAAGTATGACATATTCATAGATTAAAACGCTATGTAGCCATTACAAAGGAGAAAAAGTATAAAGAGATGCAAGAGAATGATAAAGACAAGATTCAGTATAGAGGTTACTTGTGGCCTGTGCAGATAGGGAGGGATACATAGGCAGATTTCAACTAACTTCATAATATTTTACTTCTTAAGTTTTGTGTCAGGTACACAGGTGTTCTTACAGAACTTTTTCTATCTTTCTGTGCATCTGAATTATTTACTACTTTTAAAAAGTGTTTGGGCAATTGTCTAGGAAATTCCCACTGAAATAAAATAAAGCCATTGAGAATATTTCATTATGATGCTTAGAAATTTTTTCATGTATACAGTGAGGATATGTGATGTGAAATGAGCATAAACGTCAATGGATGGGATTTCAATTTTAGAAGATCTCGATTATTAGGAGGGAAGTTCCTGGTATAGACATCAAAGGCAGGCTAAGGGACAAAAAACCAAATGACAAACTGCAGATTATAAAACATATATCCTGAATGGTTTGGTTGAGAAAGATCCAAAGATCTTTAGAGTAACTTCAGCTCTAGAGTTCTACAGTGCTGTAAAATTAGTGTTGGTAGTCATATTCACCAACATTCTGACATTGACCAAGAATCTGGTTTTTACCCTGATCAGGCCTAAGGTTCAGTTATTAAATATATCTTGAGTGCCCACCATGCATCAGACATTGTGCTGGCCTCCAACAGGGCTTGGAGAAGGCAATGGGACCCCACTCCAATACTCTTGCCGGAAGAATCCCATGGACGGAGGAGCCTGGTGGGCTGCAGCCCATGGGGTCTCTCAGAGTCAGACACGACTGAGCGACTTCACTTTCACTTTTCACTTTCATGCATTGGAGAAAGAAATGGCAACCCACTCCAGTGTTCTTGCCTGGAGAATCCCAGGGACGGGGGAGCCTGGTAGGCTGCCGTCTATGGGGTTGCACAGAGTCGGACATGACTGAAGCGACTTAGCAGCAGTAGCAGCCAACAGGGCTACCAAAATGAACCAGACATGGACTTGTCATCAATATTACCTGGCAACATGGGGAAGACAGACCATAGCCAATTCACCTTAATGCAATTTAGTAAAAGCTCTGTATCAAACATATGAGCCCAGCCTCATCCAAGTCACAACTATCCCTCCCCTGGATCATTAGAATGGGAAAACAGCTAAGGAATCACTTCTGTGGGAACAGAGGAGAGTCCAGAAAAATTTCACAGAAGACATGCTATTCACTCTGTATCTTGTAGGATGAATAGAGCTAATTAGGCAGAAGCCAAAGCATAACCAGAGGCAGAAGATATGCAAATGTGTGGCATATTTCAGTGAAGAGTGAGAAGTCCATTGTGACCAGCTCCTAGGAGAGTAGTCAAGATCATAAAAACTCTTGAATATCATACGTTAGAGTTTGGATTTTGGCCTCAGGTATTAGGGAACTATCGGAGACTTTTAAAGAATGAAGTAACTTGATCAGATTTACATTTTGGAAGGATCACTGGAGGATAAATGGAAGAGAAGATGAGACTTGGGAGACCAGTTAGGAGGCCATGTGAAGTGAAGTGAAGTGAAATGAAGTCGCTCAGTCATGTCTGACTCTTTGCGACCCCATAGAATGGGGCCTACCAGGCTCCTCTGTCCATGGGATTTTCTAGGCAATAGTACTGGAGTGGATTGCCATTTTCTTCTCCAGGGGATCTTCCCAACCCAGGGCTCGAACCCATGTAGTCTAGACCAAAAACTGAGGAGAGCCTGACCCAGGGCAAAGCTAATGAGAAGGAGAAGGAGACAGAAGGACAGATCCTACAGGCATTTCTGTTAGAATAAACATTGCATAATGAGGGTCTGAAGAAGGAATAAAAACCAAACCTTCTGCTTGGATGTTAAGAAGTTTGCTGATGAATTTAGGAGAGCCAGGCTGTACAAGGAAGACTAAGTGCTGCTGCTGCTGCTGCTAAGTTGCTTCAGTCGTGTCCGACTCTGTGTGACCCCATAGACGGCAGCCCACCAGGCTTCCCCATCCCTGGGATTCTCCAGGCAAGAATACTGGAGTGGGTTGCCATTTCCTTCTCCAATGCATGAAAGTAAAAAGTGAAAGTGAAGTCGCTCAGTCGTGTCCGACTCTAGCGACCCCATGGACTGCAGCCTACCAGGCTCCTCCGTCCATGGGATTTTCCAGGCAAAAGTACTGGAGTGGGGTGCCATTGCCTTCTCCAGACTAAGTGCAGTTTGGAAATATTTAATCTGAAAGTGTCTCTAGGCCCGTCAGGTGAAGATGTTCCTCAGCAAGGCTTGTTTGCTGTCTTCCCCAAACATGTCTACCTCCATTGTTCCCGGCCTTGTCCAAGTCACAACTATCCCTCCACTGGATCATTAGAAAAGCCTCCTAATTGATCTCCTTGCTTCCATTCTGGTCTACCTCATAGTCTAGTCTCCATACAGCAGCTAGAGTACTGCTTTAAAATTTTAAATCTGATCTTATCACATCCCTCCTCAGAATCCTCCAATAGTATGTAGAACAAATCCAAACTTTTTACCATGACCCACAGGGCCCTACAAGATCTGACTTCTGATTATCCTTCTAAGCTCTTTTCCTACCATTCTCCCTTTTGTTCATCCCACTTCAGCCACATTGAGTATTTTTCCTATTCTCTATGCAAAGCAAGCATATTTCATCTCAATGAATAGTTTCAGTGACTCAGTGAGGGCCTCAGTGAAGATCTGATTGCCATAAACACAATGTTTTATTCCATGGTGATAATTCTGGGAGTTCAAATAATTTTGGAATTCTTTGAGCAGATCCAAGCAAGCCTCAGGAAAGATACAGTGCAACTGGCCAAAGTCCAGAGAAGAGACGCTAAATAAGCAATCCAGAAAGCTGAGGTAGGGGCGAGAAAACCCCATAAAAGCACACTTGAAAACATGGCATATGTTTATAGTTTCTACCATGTTATCTCACTTCTGGTCAAAGATTCTTTTGAATGTTTCTCTAAATGTTTTCATGTCTCAGGATCTAGCTCCCAACTTAATTGTAAGTCATGGGGTCACTGAGACCATGCTTCCTTTATATTCTCCAGAATGCTTAATGCAGAGCTGTAATTAATTAGTCCATGTTCTAAGGACCACCTGAATTAAGATGAAATTTAATGGAATTAACTTCAAAAAGCTAAAGATGAGGGAAACTTGGCATGGTAGAAAGAGCTAACGGTTTAGGGAAGGGGTTGACTTCAACCTGAGTTGAGGGAGGGATTCTCAAATTCTTCACACCCCAGTAGAATGCTTTGTATACAGCAGGTGCCCAATGAGTGTTTGTTGAAAGGATGGATGAAAGACTAAATTTTTTTAAAGCTCAAACAGTGTTGATAGAAAATAATGCTTCAATGACAGGAAGCAGTTTTCCTCTTCATTCTGTCCCTGTCATATATATTTGATTCCTAGACACTCCAACTTAAGAGAAACATCACTAGCTAGAATCCAGTGGGAGAAAGATAAAAATTGTGAGGGTTCTGGGAACAATATTAGATATCAGTGGAGTTTAACTGATGAAGAGGGGCCATAATAACAACCTTGCAATATCTGAAGGACCATCATGTAGAAGAAGGAACAGAATTGCTTTGCATAGCTCTAGAGGATAGTAGTCAAGGGTGGGAGTCTTAGAGAAACAAATTGCAGCTCAGAATAAGGAATTACTTTCTTACAATAATTAATGTCCCATGCTTGGAGTAGGCTAACAAAAATGATTGTACACTCCCTTCCAGTGGCCTCTTTTTTTCAGGCAGGTAAAGGGTAATTACCTAGCAGTATACTGTAGGGTGATTTCTGAATTGAGACGAAGATGGGACTAAGAGAGTGTTTTTCCAAGTAGATTGCAAGCCATTATTGGAACCATAAAATCAATTTAGTGGGTCCTGACCAAAATTTTTCTAAGTGAATTCAAACAGAATAGAAAATAGCAGAGAGCAGCACACATAGCAGAGATGAGTGTGATTTTGGAAAAACCTATTGGAACCATGTTTATATATGTATGAATGTACTTACTGGGTTGCAGCATAACCTGCTTTTCTTTCCGTAGATGGCCATCAAAACATTTTGGAAAACCACTGCACTGAGGCCTCTTCCAGTTTTAAGATCTGGTAGTTCTAAGAATTCTTATCTCTGTTGCAGAGATCCAAAATTGCTGTCTATGAAAAAATGTGGTCTTACATGAAATCAGCAGAGCCATCTGTGTTTACCAAAACAACAGCAGACGGGGTGGCCCGAGTGCGGAAGTCCAAGGGAAAGTTCGCCTTCCTGCTGGAGTCAACCATGAATGAGTACATTGAGCAGAGAAAACCGTGTGATACGATGAAAGTTGGTGGAAATCTGGATTCCAAAGGCTATGGTGTGGCAACCCCTAAAGGCTCAGCATTAAGGTGGGTGGAATAATATAACAATATCCGTGTTGTTATAGTATTCCACCTACCCTGATGCATTTTGTTGTCGTTTTCTTTCTTGTGGATTTTGAGGTAACTTTTAAAAGTTTAAAACCTACAATATTCCATGGAGTTAAATAAGACGGTAAATTATGGTTTCATCTATTTAATGCATCCATTTTTTTTTAATGTTCTCTCTCTGTGTGGTCCTCTCTGACTGTTTGTTGCTGTTTTAATTTTACAGTTCAACGGCTTTTTCAATTTAAATGGTAAAAGCCAAGTTATGGTGCCATATGTGACGAATGTTAATTGCATGGATGTGGTGTTCTTGTTACTTTTTTTCTCAAAGACAATTTCCCCATCCCGCACACTTCAGTTTTTGAGCAAATGTTATCCTCCATATGCCACCTTCCAATATTTAACCCTGTATTTGCTGTACAGACATTTTTATAGCTCCACGTTCTGTGAAATTTAGCCAATTTGTCCTCTTGTGCTCCTTTTTATACGTTAACGATTTCCTAAGCATTTGTGCATTTTCTTACAAGTTATTGTTTTATCGTTTCAAGAAATGCTGTTAACCTGGCAGTATTAAAACTGAATGAGCAAGGCCTCTTGGACAAATTGAAAAACAAATGGTGGTACGACAAAGGAGAGTGCGGCAGCGGGGGCGGTGACTCCAAGGTCAGCCTCAATGTCACCACAACCGGGTACCCTTAGTGACGAGTAATCGGCAAGACTGTTAGCTTCTTATTGAGGAAAGAGCACAAGACTCACACAGAAAGTGGAATGACCAGGTTATTCCCCCGCCTGGCAGCTTTGGGAACTAGAAAGACTTCAGGGCACCGCCCGCATTTTTGATCTAACTTGGGTCCCTTCTTAAACTCCCAGACAGAGGCTCCCCCTCCACACCCTGCCCCTCCCCTCACAGACCAGACTGCCTGCCTTAAGGAGGCCAGTGTGCAGGTCTCAACACCCTAGGCTTTCACAAGCCTGAGGCTTTCCTTAAGACTGTCCCCACCCGCCTCAGATCTATCTACTGAAAAGTCAGGTAACAGCCCTTTTTTTTCCCCTCAGGCATGATGGTTGCTCAGTGGTTGGTTGCCTGATTAGAGCTGGCTTCTTCAATCATGTGTATGAGTGATGAGATGTTCTCAATATGTGATAGCCTATTTAAGCTGGCCCCACTCAACTTGAAAGCCAAAGAACAAGTTCGGTTTCAAGTTAAATGGGGTCTTTCTTCAATAGGCCACCACATATATAGACTTTGCCAAGGTATTCGGTATATTTAAACAAGCGCGTCACCTGACTGATACTCTTTGTGTATAAATCCCTGATTTGGCTTCTCCTTAGCCGTGTTCTTGGTTCAGGTAGGTCTAATTGTTATCCAGGCTGCCGTCGTGAGAAAATCCATCTTACTTGGCATTCCTTTGGCTCCTTAATGTTCTTCGGGCTAGAACAAATGAATAGCCTTCAACCAAGCAACAAGAAATAGGGGCAAGCTCAGAAGCCACAATACAATGATGGAAGACGTGTTGGGTAAGTACAGGAGAGGACCTGAAAACAGAATCCTCCATGGCCTAAAGGGCATGAGAATGATATTGAAGCATGTAAGATCGACTCTTGTACAACCAAGATACCATGGGCATCTTAAGGTGAAGAATAGTGTTTCCCAGTCACAGACCAACATTTCTCCTTCAGAGACAATGGTTACACCTCTGCTCCTCTCTTTCTCTCTCCACTCCTCAGGATGCTGACGGAAAAGTTAGTTTGCCAGTCTGCAGTATAATACAGGGTTTGGAAACACAGAGCACTTTCCAAGAAATAAATTTAAAAACAACTTTCTACAGGAAATAATCTTACCAAGCATGGGCAAGGTAAAACCTTGATTAACCAGAACTCACCTAACCAGTACACCAGCTCACTGAATTGTCCCCCCTCGCAGTTCCACATTGACGAGAAAGCAACAATAGTACCAAAAAAGAAGACTGCAAGGAATTGATTTTTTTTTAATCACTTGCCAAGAGATGACCTATGGTTGGGTCACACTCAGCTCTGTCTCCTATATCTTCTCTCCATCTGGATTGACCCTCAAACATTAGAGGCTGCTTGCCTGAGGCGAGAAAGTGGATACAAGCACTTTGAGGGGGAAAAAAAAGTATTATTAGCCAAGAATGAAACAAAATGGGTATTCTTATTGAAAATTCCATTCATCCCTTATGGATTCCAATTAATCAAGGTTTTACTATGTATCAAAAAGCGCTAACTTCCTTTCCTACCAGTGTGAACTAATGCCATTGACTTGGCTCATTCGAGTTTGGCAATGGCTCACCTGATGCCTAGAGTACTTAGCACTTTCTTCCTGGTCTTTTTTCTCATATTATTATCAGGCCATGGAGAACCTAATTATACCATTCAAGTGAGATGCAGAGTGAAAATTGAGCTCGATTGGATACATGGCTGTCACGAATTCATCCTTCATACTCAGCATGGTTAAAAAGGCGCCATGGACTGTATCAAGATGACTCTAAAACATCCATATGATGCCAAGTGCCCAGAAGTTTTCAAATAACCAGATGTTTGATGTTACATAAACAAAAAGATCTGCATGCATCTGGCTGAATTTTTACTTTTCACCCAGATATTGCCTCAGCTGATACTGCTGCAAAATTATCAAGTAACTTTGTTGCAAGCCCCACAATTTCCAGATTATCTGATTTTTGGCATGCAAATAGAAAAATATTTCAGTAGATGCTAAGTGTTGCCAACTTCTTTGACCATAGTGCTACCTGCCACTCATCTTTCAAATCACTTCCTTTGCTCATTCCTCCAGACAAGTTTTTGAAATAAGTCGACACTTTCTCAACTATGGATAATAGTGTGATCAGTGCTGCATATCCAATGATTGCTTATTCCATTTCTGGATGACCAAGGAGCTTGCCTTTAACTTCTTTCTTCTTGCTACCTGCTGTTTTTTGAGAGTGAGCAAGAGAAGGGGCAAGAGATGAACTTGAATCAGTGCTACCACTATTTAGTGGTGATGCCAAAAACAAATCAATGGAAAAAAAGGTAGAAAAGGCAGTGAAACCTCATTAATTTGGAGCCCTCTAATTTATAATTTGTGATAAATTGGACAGACACCAGTCTACAGGGACCAATCTACAGTCTAACTTTATCAGGGATGAGGCCAAGAGAGGTTTGTTAAGCAAATGAAGAGTTTAGACTCAATTGTCAGTTGAATTTTTCCTTATGAGAACAAACCTTTTTCAAATGTTGGAAGCATTTTTTGAGATATAATCATATTCATTACAAATTTATCTGCTAAAGTAGTTCTCATGAGAACCTTCACTAAAGCAATGTTTTATAGAGAGTTTGAATTACAAAATAGACTTTAAGAAATGAAACTGTCATTCTTCAAACCTATTTTGTAATTCAGGACTTTCTCCTTCAGACAATCCTTCTCCTCTGTTCAAATCAGTGAGTTTTAACTGTATTAGTAAAATGGCTTGAGAATTACATTTCTTTATTGTATTCCATCCCCAGTTAACATGACAATTGACAAATACACCATCATATCATAGAGAAAGTGAGACCCAGAGATGGTGGTGACTTTGAGAAGGTCACACAGCTAATGCTGTCACAAATCTCTGCTGACTTTCAGGGTCACCTCTTGTGATAATATTGCAGACAGCAATTTATCACATCTACCCATCCAATGAGCAATGCAAATCTGATTACATATGATCTATTTCCATAAAAATCAAGTTCATTCTCAACTACTTTGGTTACAAGGCAAATAGCATATTTAAGCCATTCCAGCCCTCAGTACTGATTACTAAAAATGACAATAATCACAAAGCCTGACATTTATAAGTGCTTTTACTTTTTCAAAAACACTTTTACAACTATTATCTCTGAAACCAGGAGAGGGAAAAAACCAGATATTATTTATCTCTCTCCCACAACCTTTAAATAATGATAAATGGGCAATTATGTTAAATTCTTGACTTTTCCCCTCTGATATGAGACATAACACATTCTAAGCCTATTCTTTAAAAGTTACTATTTTATGGAAGAAAGAAGCAGTGATCAGGCTGTTTTAAATGTGCATACAGTTAGGCTGATGAAATAGATTTTTTTAAATTCTCTAAATACAAGAAATTAAAATAAGGTCAGTCACCAGTTAGCCTCTGCACCAGATCTACAGGTTAGAACTAAAATACTGCTTGGGTTTACCAGTTTCCTAAACCTGGGCTAATAGGGTGGAAACAAATCAGACTCAATCCTTCCTTGATGAACTATAAATGTACAGGCAAAGATCATGGAAATTAGAGCTGTGGTTTGGGAATTTTTAACCTGCAAATCACCCTTTTGTGTTAGCGCTTTATTACATTGTGTGTGCAAATGCAGTAATTAGGAGCCAGTGGGTTGTTTCAGCGATAAACCCCCATCACCAGGGGTTTGTGACACAGCCAGTGAAAGTCTATTGCTATAAATCACAGCAGAATGGGGATTTTAGCTGCTGAATTACCACATCAACCTCCCTCCTCAGCTGCTTGTCCCTGCAAACTTTCAAATTCTTCTGATGCCTACACCCATGCTGTTTCATTCCCTTAATCTTGGGTGAAGGGCACCCAGCCTAGTTTCCCCACATAACCTTATTTTACTAGATGGGGTCTGGTCAATGAAACAATCCATTTGTGATCTTGACAAGGCATTATAAACCATACCCAACTTCACCCTAGAAGTGTCCTGGTTTTAGTTCTATCCAGGGATTTAAATCAACTTCCAGTGTCCATATTTTCCAAGACAAAAATCAGCATATTTTGTGTGCTTTGGGGAACACTGGAACAGAATGTTTAAATGAAACCATTCTAAACCAGTTGACTGCAGTGAGAGTTGCCTTAACTTGTAAGGCATATAGGCAAGTAAGGATGAGGATGAGATATGAACTTAAACTTCCATTAAGTCACAAAGAGTTGGACACAACTGAGCAACTAAGCATTATGTGACCCCATGAACTGTAGCCCACCAGGCTCCTCTGTCCATGGAATTTTCCAGGCAAAAATACTGGAGCAGATTGCCATTTCCTCTCCAGGGCATCTTTCTAACCTAATCATTATGATTTATAGAGTATTGATAGAGAAATGTAGTTTATTTTCTTCACAAATATATCGGGACTAGAATAAACTATGGAGAAGGCAATGGCACCCCACTCCAGTGTTCTTGCCTGGAGAATCCCAGGGACAGCAGAGCCTGGTGAGCTGCCGTTATGGGGTCGCACAGAGTCGGACACGACTGAAGCGACTTAGCAGCAGCAGCAGTAGCAGCAGCAGCAGAATAAACTAACCAATGGGATGCTAGTAGAGAACTTAGGGAACTTGTTTTAATAAATTCCAAAAATGACTTGCAATTAAAATTAGTTATATCTCCTTTCACATGGGTGCTCTTAAAGTACTTAAAAAGAGTTTGTTCTCTTAAGAAATTCAAAGATATTCCTATCACAGTCTTTTTTTTGTTTCGTAACCATGTATTTGCTTAGCAAGTCTCTATTCAGAGATAGTAAAAAGTTATACTTTAGGACAGTAGAATTCCAAATGCCCTCGGCTTCTCTTTAGTGGTACATAGATAAATGAGGTGATACTGTGTTTCCTATATGCATAAATGAGATCCTCAGCTTTGTGTGTATTTCTTCTTCCATGTTTGTCTACAATTCTCCTCTCCTATGCCACCGTCTCTTAACCACTTCTCTTCCACACCCAGAATTGTTTGACATTCTTGGGCCTTAGGTCATGGATGTGAATCTGCCTCTGCCTTTACCTGCAATAAGATGGACGTTTTATTGGCAGGAGCCATCCCTAAAGGGAGACATTTTGGATATCCAGGGTTAAGCCGGACCCCAGTGACTCTATTGACACTGTTATGTGTGTAGTCAAGAATCATTACAGATCGATGGCACTTCCTGAGTCTTAGAAGAAGTTCCTGTGAGTCATCAAGACTGGTTTGGGATCAAGGAGTAGGGTGAGTATATTACACTCTTCGTTGGTTTGCATGTCTCTATGCTGGTGCTGCCGCCTGGAAGTATGAAGAAACTGACAGTTTTCTTTCCTGATAGTGACTAAGTTTGCTCCTTGAACTTACTCAGGTCTTCTTCCCAAGAGCAAACCCTCACTTTCTTTCAAGTGGCTGCTGCAAACAAGGGACCTTTTTGCCTTAAGAACTGAACCAATCCAGTGACTACCAAAACCGTTGATTTTACCAGATGGTGTTAAAGAATAAGTTCTACCACCGGAAAAAAAAAAATTGTAATCCAGAAAGAAAGTATTTTTTAAAATTAACCCATTTTAATGAATTTTTTTTGAAGTTGACTACGTGGCCTTAACACAGTTTCTATGAATAGGATGTGGTTATTTGCCTTTGGTGTTATCCTGATAACATGAATGTGTTTCTTATTGACAATGACCAAATGTCCAACACCAGAGCTACAGAAAGAGCAGCAGGAATGAAAAGCCTGAAGGTAAGAATGCTGCTATACAGTTGCCAAGAAGAAAGACACCGCTGCAGTGGCAGAGTTAAACGGTATATGGCTATGCTCTTTCTGCCCCACTAAGAGCAAATCATTTGGTTTCCTTTCATTTGGAGAGAAGAATATAGGACTACACTCTCTGAAAGGTAGGACAGCCATGGAAAAGAAATGCGAAAGATTTGAAATGATTGGAAAAGAAACACAAAAGATATGAAATGATTAAAACACATTCGATGAGGGTGGGAATTGAGGTTGGTGGAACGGGGTGGGGGCAGATTTCTTTTACAGAGAACAATTGAAATCTATTCTCTTTGACTTTCTAGAGAGCGGTAAAACATTTGGCCCTTGGCACATGAGGCAAATCCCTATTGGTCAGAGGTGGCAAAGGGTGGTCCAAGTGATAGATTCACCATAAAGCTCAATTTCATCTGGCCTGGAAGCAAATATTTCTCAAAATACAGATCTAAGACAATAGCATCCATCACATTTTTTTTTAAAAAATGAGAGGGAGAGACTGACTCTGCTAGCATGTGCTGTCTAGCATTGCCGCTGGAAATGCAGAGAAGTGGATGAAAGCTGAAAAGAGAGGCGTGTACCCTGGAATGGCAACCAGAAGTTAGCTTTCAGATCTGATAGGTAGACCCTATTTGTTGCAATCTATTGGCATGTAAGCTAAGACTGATTATTTTTCTATGGGTCATGGTCAATGGAGGGCTACTGGGAGAAAAGTAGAATGCTGGCACCCATTGGATTAAACTCTCAATGAATATTTTGCCTAGAATCAGGAAAATGAACTAGATGTCTTTCTTCAGAAACACTTGTTATGTGAGTTTCTGGTAAAGACCTCTTTCCGTCTGTCTTCTCAGTCTATGCCTCTCTTTCTCAGTATCATGGGGATGAACTAAAGAAAAGACACTTGTATGTAGTGAAACACAACCAGACGTGATAGTTTGAATGTTAATGGATCTCAAAACAGGGTTTTCAAGGGACTCATATCAATTACGTACCTGGGAAATTATCTGTGGCCAAATTTTAAACAAAACTAGCTTCTCCAGAAGCTTAGCATCTTTCCTTCATGCCCTTCTCCCTGTCAGGGACAAACTGAGTAAGAAGTCTTCCCAGACAAATCGGGTTATGTCAGATAGTCCACAACCAATAAATTGTTCAGGTTTCTAGTTCTAGAGGGAGAGATTGGACCAAGGCCCAGTTTGGCAAGAATCCATTAGTGAAATTCACAACTTGTAATCAAGAGGTCTATCACTTTGCATTTGAGAGGTTATCATTTGGAAATGACCTGGCTTTATCCAAATATCTCCAAGTAACTTTGGGGGCTGCTTCTCTAGCACAGAAGCCCATCGATAGGTTTCAATCACTAGTATTGTTGGGGCCTTAGTAAAATGGCTCACAGCTTTCACCTCCTAATGTTATAGGCATGCATTATTGAATTTGCTCTTTGCACTTACATTAAATTATGATCTCATTAGCAAGGAGTTAAATAGGTTTAAGCTACATTTGTGAACTACATGATATAAATACTGACTCAGAGTGAGAGTCTAGCAGCTAAGCACTGTATAACTCTGCAAATCATTGTAGCTACCCCTGTGGAATGAGGGTCACTTGGGTGGCCAGGGTCCAGTATTGCCAGCAGTCATATGTGCCTGCTCTCAGGTTGTGGAGAAAGTTCAGGCTTTCTCCAAGGGTAGAAAGATTAAAATAACTTAAATCTTCATTTTCCTAGAATCCTGCATCCAGAAACCCCTGTGAAAAGAAATAAATCAAGCTTCTTTAAAGGGGCTCCAGAATATTAATGTAGTCTAGGGCATAGCCTCCAACAGCTACCAGATGGAGAGGTAAATCCCCTCACTACACATATCCCCAGGTAACCTATGGAAAAGAATATCAAGGACTCTAGACTATATCCTTTCATCCAATGATGAATCTCTCTTGGTTGGTCATCAATTGACTTCAACTTAATAGATCAAGTCCTGCCTGGGCAGAGATGACTGTAACTGCCTTCCTGCCTGTGATTTCCTGAATGATACTAGGAGTGCTCCAGAAAAGGCTAGGGAAACAAGCGAGCAATTTGAAAAGGTGAAATATCTTCAGTAGAAAAGCCAGTGATAGATGTATTTTCTCCCTCCACTGGACCAAAGATAATTTTTAGAAGTTGTTCCAAAAAGTCACTAGGTACCAAGAAGCAAATGCAGTAACTTGGAGTGAGCTTTGGATAAATCATAGCATGAGGGGAGGGCTTCCAGCTTAGGCTGTGATAAGTTTCTGTTATCATTCAGACATTGTGTTCTTAGAGCAAGTTTGTAATTAACACTGCAAATACACCATCCTTGCTCATGTATTTCTTTTACTTCTCCGTAATCTCCTTGTCTTTCACTCCATGACCTATGTATTTACACATATATCTGTCCTTCCTAAGGGCACCATTGAAGATCTCCTGGTATAATTAATTAAACAGACATTTGCTGTTTAGGTGTCCCTGCTCAGAAAGGAGAAAAGAAGCCACTTAAACTAGAATATATCTCATAGTCTCTCAAATAGATAAATCTTACAACACCCTCGGATTCCTATATCTTTCAGGCCTAGAACCATATCCATAGTACAGACCTTGTCTCTCAACCCTTCTAGGAACACCATATGGAGGAATTAACTTGGTCACTAACTCACGAGGCCATTTTTTCTTCTTTGCACTATGGGAAAACAGCACCCTCACATCACTCCACATTTCTTTCTTTATAAAAAAAGAATCCAACATGGCTCAAATCTACGTAGTTTAGGTATTTCCTGAAATCAAAATTAAAAAATAAATTGGACAGTTCCTTTGAAATCAAAATTTTTAGTTACTTAAAAAATAATAAGCAGTTTCTACTTTCACAGGAGAAAAAATTGTTCCTCTTATCCTAAAACTGTCTGCATATGTAACATTGGTCAGCACTAAAATGACATTGAACTTCGCAATGGCTGGCTCATAGCTCCCAGAAATGAGCTGGGAACCTAGACAACTGCCACCCGGGGCTGGATGCCCTGGATTAATGAGCACAGAGCTTTGTTGTTGATTATTGCCAGGTGGGGATGGCAGAGATAAGCAGAAATTTGTATCAGCCAGTAATGTTTTCTTCAAAAATAGAACTCATTTTCAAGGCATTATGAATTACATTACTACCCCAATTTCAAAAAAAATTTGATGCTACTTCATGACTGCTCCCCACACTCAGGAACCATCATTCTGTCTCAGGTCAGTGCTCCCTTCACATACTATTAACTGACTATCTAGGTGACATTTGCTGTTATCCCCTCCATCTGGTCCATAATCCACATACATTTTTATGCTATAGGTGCAATTTACAGCCTTTCCATAGGAGGAATTTACAGCCTTTCCTCCACCCAACACCCCAGACCATTATTTAAACAAAACAGAACAAAGAATTGGAGTTTATAAACAGTTACACTCCACTTCCTTTCCCATTTCTCATGAAGCTTTGTATTTTAACAAGGAAGTTTCCTCCGTCTTAAAGATGTGAAATTTCCTTGATGGAATGTCAGGTACCAGTAAGGAAAATATCTGTGGCAGAGGGGGCTTCCCAGACCCCCTGAAATTACAAAGCACTCCTGTTCTCTCCCAAGCTCTGTGACCTGTGTTTTTGTTTTGTTCTGTTTTGTTTTTGCCTTAGGAGGACTCCACTCAGGAAATATTCACAGCAAGCCCTTCAGAGGGGAGAATGACTAATTTCCATGATACGAATCTGACCTACTTTGTTTAATTCTTTCCATTCTCTATTGAAGCAAGGACAATAAATATTTCTGACTTCTAATTCTCTTAGGTACCCGTTAAGGGCCTGCAGTCATAGCTCTGAAACATTCCCCTGGAGACATACCACCGCACCACAGCAGTGAAAGGCCCCAGCTGCTGGATCTACCCTTGCTAGACTGAGAGTTATTTGGAATCTGATGGTCCCTAAAGAAAAAATTCATTATGAACGTCCAAAGTCTAAGAACAAAAACAATGTGGGCTTGCCACCCCCTTTTTTGTGTGTTCCATTGGTGAAGGTACAGTGCAGGCTAGAGCAGATTACTTACCCTTTCTGTGCCTTGATGGCTTTACTTATAGAAGCCATGAATCTACCTTCTTAAAGTGATTATTAAACTTGACCAATAATAATAATTTTATTATGTGTTAAGTGCTAGGCTGGAAAACAAAATGCTAAAAGACCTTTCTATTCAAGTATTTCTTGAGAGAACTATTCTAAGTGGGGAATACAAATATATAAGCCATGGTCTTTCCACTTGAGCAACATAGTCTAGGGGGAAACACAAGGCCTGGGCACAAATAATAAGGCAAGATAGAAGATGAAGAGGGGGAGAGAAAATATTAGGGTGAGGAGCAAAAATGGCATCAAGAGGAAAGTGACATTTAAAGTGACCAATTGCCCACCTAATTCTACTTTCTTTAAAATACCAAATTGTGTGTGTGTGTGTGTGTGTGTGTGTGTTGGGAGGGGAACGTCAATACATTTGGTTGATTTGAATTGAGTTTGGCAATACATCCAGTAAGGTACAGTAACAGAGAAAATTATGTGGATAGAAGCAGTTTTTCTCTGCCATCTTGAGAATTTGTTCCACCCTGCAGCAACATACAATTGTAGATTTGGCCTTTAAAGTACTTTCTTTTCTTGGCAGCTATCCTAACCTTGTTAAGTGGTATTATCTGTGATTTCTGATTACAGCTTTTATGCTGCTTGGCTGTGCTGCTGCTTAAAATGTTTGTTTTTCTCCTTCATTTTTATTTAGAAGTTCCCAAACGCACATTGGTTCCCTGCCAGATTTCATAAACCCTGTGATTTTTTTTCCCAATCAAAGAGTAAACTTCTAAGGATATATAATTTGTCAGATTTCCCTAAAGTCCTGGGGCATCAGATGAGGTTTGGATTGTCTAAGGCAGGGTTTCCCAGCCGCAGCACTATTGACATCTGGGGCCTTGTGGTGGGGGCGGTCCTGCACATAGTGGGGTGTTTAACAGCATCACTGGCCTCTACCTACTAGATGCCTGTATCGCCCCCCTCCCCAGTTGTGACAATGAAAGATGACTCGACATTGCCCAGTGTCTCCTGAAGGGCAAAACTACCCCTAATAGAGAACCATTGCTCTAAGGTAACCTCCACTGTAACTGTACAGACTATGGTAGTAGAGAGTGGTTACCAACCATTCTGAGGGAGCCACTCAATGGCCTAAGGCAGGGGTAGGCCACTTGTCAGAAAAGCAGGATGCTAGATTGCTGACCTGGATGCTAAATGCTCAGCCTGGATTTTGACAAGAGTGGAGGGTGGCAGCCCAGAATAGGGCCAGCAGAGGAAAAGCCTTCCCTCCTGTAAAACCAGTACTTGTTTGTCCCAGGACCCCTTTACACAATTCAAAGTTATAGGAACCCCCAAAGATTTTGTTCATATGTATTATGTCTATTAATGCTTACCATATCAGAAATTAAAATGGAACGATTTTTAAATAATGTATTAATAACTCATTTAAAAATAATAAACCCAATGTATATTCACATAAATAGCATGCTTTTTAAAAAATCAGTGAAGAGTGGCATTGTCCTATTTTTGCAAGTATCTTTAATATCTGGCTTAATATAACAGAATAGGATTCTCATATCTACTTCTTCATTCAATGTGTTGTGATATCACATGTCATGTTACCTCCAGGAAACTCCACTGTACATCATGAGAGAATAAGAGTGAGAAAGGCAAAGAACACCTTAGTATTACTACCAAAATAGTTTTGACCTCAGCGACCCTCTGATGAAAAGATTTCAGGGATCCTCCAGGGGTCTCTGGACCAGTTTGAGAACCACTGCTCTAAACTAACATGCCCCACTTTTATCAACCCTAGCTTACTTAAGTGTTGATAATTTTTTTTAAAACCTAGGATCTCTAGGGAGAGATCTCTATTTGGACCTTAGTGTGAGTGCCTTTAATCAGACTGCTGTGTTCCTGAGATCTAGTAAAAGCAGCCATAACTAAAGAAATTGAAGTCATTTGAAGAACACAGTAGCTTGAGGGAGGTCAGGGCCCGGTAAGGGCTTAGTCAGAGAGCAGCATGAAGACACTGGGCCCTTTGCAGTAAGAAAAGAGGAAGCATGAAAAGGAAGAAAAAATGCTTTATACTTTTTCCTGTGGTCCTGATGGAATCAGTGACCTATCTGTTATTGAAAAACATCTCCCCTGCAATCTGAGCCAACTGTCATAATCCTGATCCTGGGTGCCAATATGTAGTTTAAGGCATAGTACTGAAGGAGAGGTGGTGGTGATAGAGGAAAAGATTATAGGAGAAAGGAGAAAGAAGGAGGCTAGACAGTGGAGACTAGGGGAGAAGGCAATTCCAACACTGATCTCATGGCCATAGATGGCCTGTCTGTCCTTTAAGAAAAAAAAGTCGAAGACGACTGTCACAGCTAATAATATCCTAAAGAGGCTCACATTTTTATTTAAATAACTTTTGTTTCTTTGCATTCCAAGCAACTCTGGCCAGCACTTGAGAAGCCTAAGCTTCTGAGCATTGATTGAAGGAACTTGTTTCAAGTATAAAAGGACCTCAATTTCCTGGTGACACAAAATACAGATATTCTGGCTGCCAAGTTCAGGACTAACCAAGAAAGTGTCACCTCCCTGACACTAAAGGTTTATAGTTTTACAAATCCTAAGTGCTCTGAAATTGCCTATTATTTTTACATGATGATCTGTTTCTCAGAATATCTCGAGATGGTCCTTCTGCTCTCAACAGTAAAGAGGAAAAGAAAGGAAACAGGCTTTGGGGATGATCTGATAGAGAACAGATCTCTGTGACAACAGAAGTCTTGTCAATCATTGGGATATGTTGGTGGGTCCAAGTTACCCAAAATAAACTCAGAAATTCTATGGAATGTTCATAGTTACACAAATATACCTGTTTTCCTCCTTGAAAATTGGTAGCATTCAGAAAAACAGGTACTAGTACTGGCAATATTGTTCACATGAGTCTGAACACACATTAGTTCATAGCCTCATAATACAAATATGCTACCCCCTCTTTATAATGCATTTTAAATCTAAAGTTATTAGAGATCCTTTAAGATTCATTAGGTCTAGAAAGAAAACTGTAGAAGTCATTATTCCCATTTTACAGCTGAAGAAATTTCCAAGAGAGAAAATCATTACCCTAGTACCAGTAGGGTTTCCTGCACTTGTTAAGTGGCTCTGAAGCTTCATTTGACTACAACAGCTTATCTAAACTTCCTCTACAGCACTGCCATAGAGGCAGAGTCAGTTTGCCATTTCAGGTCAAGCCATATTAATAATCCATTTTAAAACAATCTAGTTTACCTTCTGATGACCTGAGTTGGCCATAGACGTACAACCATATCAGAGAGACAGCTGATCAGTAACTTAAAAACAATCCGTAGACCAAATCTCACACTGTTGAAAGTATTCTCATCCAGAACTCAGAGGTCCACATTATACTGTTAATATTAAGACCAGTATGGTGTAAGAATTTAGTCTGGGGAGACATGTATGTAGTACAGTTTGTTGGAAGATCATTTTCAGCTGGACAGCAGATTTGTGTAATAAAGGACAACTAATCAGAAGGCGTGCTCTTCACAGAGAATCTATCTTCTATTCTGCTGGAATTCATCCTTTTGTCTCCACATGTGGAAGTGCCTCCCCTTCTGGCCCCGTTCCCTTCCCCACTCCACCATAAAACTTGCTTTCTGTCTGGAAGTACAACAAGACACCCGGTTAGATCAAACCTAACACACCTTCATCACAAAGCTACTGCAAGCTGCCGCCGACGATTGTCACTGAGGGGAAACCCTCCTCACCCCACACCGCCTATCTGAGGAGTGCCTTTTTTCTATCCTCATTATTTAACAGTGTGTGCCGATTACTCAAAGCGATATGGGCAGGCCCTGGTAAATATAGCGTTGCTGTAGTGTTAATTTTTATAAGGTAATGCTCAGGTTGCCTGCAGTGTCTAAAATTACTCTGTGGCCAGGGCCCCCTGCTTTATCGCTTTCTATAGTTTTAAAGTAGTTTGAAGCTTGAATAACATAAAATAACATAATATAATGTTATTTATGTTATTTCCCACGTGAAGAACGCCTGTAAACCTTGCAGTATTGAAACTCAGTGAACAAGGCATCTTAGACAAGCTGAAAAACAAATGGTGGTACGATAAGGGGGAGTGTGGAGCCAAGGACTCCGGGAGTAAGGTCAGTCGCTGAAGGTCTTTTTGTACTGATTAGCAATCACATTTTGAACCACTGTTTATTTTCTACCCTAAAACGGCTTTCCTTCCCAACACACACTCCCTGACACAGTGGGACCCCTTTATAACACCAGCGCTGAAAGTTTAAGGCAAACACCAGCCTTAGAGGCCTGCCACGTGACATCACTCATGGACTCCCGGCAAGCTATTGTAATCAGGGAACTCAATCTGGCCCACCACATTCCCAAAGAAGTACAATCATGAGCTGTGTTATAAGGGGGTTTTACTGTATTTCACATTTCGAAACTTCGAAGAGAAAAACAGAACAACAACCAAAAAAAAAACAAGATCCAGTTGTGACAGTACTTTTTCTTAACCTCTTACAGTTTCAGAGACTTTGTAGTTGCTAATGCCTTTGGTTATGACTATATTATGTTGAGCCCACTTGAAAACAGTCAAAGAATTAAATAACAAAGACTGGCTTCTGTAAGCACAATGATTAGCCTCCTCTCAGCTGCTGTCGTATTGAGTTCAGCATCTATTTGGATTTCGAATTTCATTAAGTCTGTCACACTTCTCTCTTCCAAAGGTGTTATTTGAATCTCTGTACGTAATATTCTAAAATTCAGTCGCATGCTCCTTAAGGGTATACATTCTCAGGATAACATCACATTGATAAGCATGAAACACTCTTCCCCGCCTCCTTCCTGCCCCCCTAAGAAAATTCTTTTTGAGTTTCAAGTTTTGCCTTTCCTTTTTTCGAACTAATATTGTGGTATCAGTTAATTCATTTCATGAAATGCCACTCATTTTCCTTGTGCAGTGAACCATTTTGCTCCTGGTTTTCTACATCCCACAACAGGGAATTTTAGGAAACTTAAATTGGAGGAACTTGAAACTTTGTTGCTACAGCTTAGTGGGTCATGCAAAGGACACTTTTTCCCCATCAAAAATCACATACATATACAAATCTAATGGGAGAGGACAAGTTACCAGAAATTGATCCATTTCCTAATGGACTGTGGAGCATCCCTGCAGATAGTTTCACCAGCCTCCTTAAGGAGGCGATCCATCATTTCATAAGTGACAGAGATTCTTATCACTTGTCTAGCTGTCATTCATCCTAGAAGAGTGACTCTTTGCAAAGTTGTTATAGAGATGAGGCATGTCTATACCCCCCTTCCCGACAATGCGATTCAATTCCAATTGGCCTTTTTGTTGAAGTAAACAAGTATAGGACTGGCTCTTATGAAAATAGAATCAGAACATGGCCAAATTGTCTTTATATTTAATTCTTTACATGATACTAGGACCAGCTGAGCTACAGAGTATTGAGTGTCAGCCATAGCCATCATCTGCTCACTGTGCTATCATTTGAATAAGATACTCAATTCACTGGCTTAACAATGTGGGTATTCCATTCTATTGTATTCAGCAGCAAAATGGTTACATTCCCTCTAAAAAGACTACAAAATGCTATTTTATTTTATTTTTGTCAAAGAAAGGCTCCTGGCCCTTGCTGTGTCCTACCTCAAGGTAGGGCTCAAGGCACCAACTTTTCTCTTTCCATTGTTCAGCAGTTCAGTTTCTGCTTTTTCATACAGGCAGATAGCTTAGTCAGATTTGCACAGTTTGACCTGAAAGTCACTGACCGGCTTCCTTGATTTCCCCCCACCCCCCTCTTTCCATTTTAAATAGGGATCAGATTAGGGGTAGGGTTTTTTTGTTTGTTTGTTTGTTTGTTTGTTTTTTTCCTAATTATTCTCTACATTCCCTGGAGTAAAAGCTAAAAATAAGCTGGATTTTTTTTTCAATCATCAGCCTCCTGGAAAAGTTTTCTGATTTGTATGGAGCCACTTCAGGACCCAGTGGGTCCTCCTGAGGGTTTCCTTAAACTCCCAGGAAGCAGGAACAGAGTCAATTCATTGTGCTGTGCCCTTGTCTCCACAGCACAAAGATTTGCTCCCCTGAGGGTGAGACCTTAGCAACCAGCCCCCACAGGGAGCAATTTCTTTCTCAACCACTGGGTGAAAGGAGAGAGCTAATCCTTTTTAAACAAACCCTTGTAAAGTAACTCCCCCCAATATGAATATCAGGAACTACTAACATACTCACCTGCTATCTTAAAAACTAGTTGTTGACACAGGGAGAACAAGGGAGAAAGGGGTGTTGCGGGGCAGAGAGGGGAAAGAGTGCTTCAAGTTCCCAAATGAAAAGAGTGTTACATCAATAGAGATTATGTCACTGCTCAACTCTGGCAAATGGTGTTTATGCAAGCTGGCAAAGGACTAAATTGTGCTTGTGTTTACACTTCTGCTCCCATGGCCGAATGTTGCTTTATTTAGTTGTTGACACCATCTTGAGGTACTAAAGGATTTAAGGAGTCAAATAAAAGAATATTTAGGTGAGGATCACAACTGTCAACAGAAGCACAGTCTGCTTTCTTACTAGCCATTGTGAAACATCCACCAGTTGCCAGAGTTGAGTCATAACATTTACATCAATGTCTAGTTATTTTACGACTTAGAACTGTTGTATACTGTTGCAATGTATTATAATGTTCCATTGTCTTTGTTTTCCCCAAGAACTAATCACCTTGTTCATTTCTCTTAGGACAAGACCAGTGCTCTGAGCCTGAGCAATGTGGCAGGCGTTTTCTATATACTTGTCGGAGGTCTGGGGCTGGCCATGATGGTGGCTTTGATAGAATTCTGTTACAAATCGCGGGCAGAGTCCAAACGCATGAAACTCACAAAGAACACCCAAAACTTTAAGCCTGCTCCTGCCACCAACACTCAAAATTACGCTACATACAGAGAAGGCTACAACGTGTATGGAACAGAGAGTGTTAAGATCTAGGGGTACGGTTAAGGTCTAGTACACTAATCAGCTTACGTTATTGTATGTTAATCTCTTTTATTTTTCTCTTTTTTTTGGTCTGGTTTATTGTTTAAGAATTGTCTATTCTTTGCAACCATTTAATTCTTTGAAAACAACAGTTGTGCTTTCGTCAGACAGTAGAGCTTTTCTAATAGCATACTTGTAATTAAATTGTGGTCTGCAACCTAAGAGGAAAAAAGTTCTCTAGAGCAGCACTGTTCAAAGGGAATATTTGCAAGCCACATTTGTGAACCAGATGTGTAATTTAAGTGCTCTGGTAGCTATTTTCAAAAGTAACACAAGTAATGGTAGACATATGGTATTTTGCATTTGTCAAAACCTATAGAACATCGAGAGTTAACCCTTAATGTAAACTATGGGCCCTGGGGCATAATGATGTGTCAATATAAGTTCATTAATTGTGACAAATGTACCACTTTAATGTTGATAGTGGAAGACAACAAGTGGAAACAGAGACTATGGGAACTCTCTATACTTTCCACTTAATTTTACTGTGACCCTAAAGCTATTCTAAAAAATAAATTTTATTAAGTAAAAAAAGTTTTTTAAGTAACACAAGCAAAATTAATTTAATGATATATTTTTAAACTCAGTATATCTGAAATATTAGCATTTCAACTTGTTACCAATGTAAAAAATGAATGAGGTATTTTACATTCTTTTTTCATACTAAGTCTTAGAAATCAGGGGTGTGTTTCACATAGATACTCTCACATTAGCCACATAGCAAGTGTTCAATAGTAACATGTGGCTGGTGACTGCCACGTTGGACAGTGCAGCTATAGAGAAAGCAGCTCTCTGGAACTGATGTGAAAATGAAAATGGAAATGGGGAGCTGCCCCCTTGAGAAAGGCAGTGCTTCTATAGGGGTGTGTTGATTCACTTAAGTGTAAACCTAAGACAATTGCTTTAATCTGTGAGTTCCTTTGTTGTCCCTTTCTTGGAACTGATGTTCATTCAGGTAAGTGTCTCCCAGAGGACAGTCTAGGACCCCTGCTGCTGGCTGTTCCCAAATTCATACTTAAATGAGCCTGATTGATGCCACCTTGACTCTGGCAGCTACAGCCAAAACTCACCAATAACTCAGACATGTTCAAAGGCAAGCTTGAGTTAGGATAACATCTCCATCTTGCAAGTGTTTATGAGAATATAAGTTTAGTTACCTTCAAGTGCATCTGTCATCAGTAACGTACCTCTCAAAAGTGGAAATGAACAATTAGCAACTTCATAGCTCTTATTGTACGTGGGAGATTTTTTTTTTCTTCATGAGTTAACGTCTATGAGCTTCAGTTTCTAAATGCATTTGTGCTTTTGACCTCCACATATTTCATGGTGTGGATCTCAATTCAGCCAAGTTTTAAATATTTCCTCCAAATAAATCACTTGTCCTCACCACAGATGGCATTCTCTTGTTTGATGAAGCTGCTAGTTGTTCTTTCCTGCTGCAGACCTCCTGACAAGAGGTATATTCAGTATACGACTAACCCACTAACAAAGTGCTCCCATTGCATTGCTGAATGGATCAAAGATGGATTCATCTGTAATTAGCATTGTTTGCATGCAAGCATTTAATGTTCCAGTGTGCTTAAAATATTTTACTCTTGAATAGGTTATATAGGCCCATTAGAACTGGGGGGATGTTATTTGCTTTCTCATAGGATAGTACCCAAGTGATTTCAACCTAGGTGAATTATCCCAAATTCAAAGATACTAGCATCCAAAGAAAAGAATACACCTGAAATCTGCATATCAGTTTTCCACGTGCTCCCACTCTGTTGCTGCAGTTGTGGTAATGGGGCAAAAAACACTGGTTTGGCCAATGTTCAGAGTTTTTCCATAAAACCTGAACAAACTTTTTGGTCAAGCCAATATTTTCCCTTTTAGGAAACTAAGCACCAGCTGTATCAAATGACTTGCTAAAGGCAAGACAACTGGGTAGTGGCAGTTCTCGGACTAGAACCCAGCTCTTTGTCCTCTTATAACTGTATCCTTCCCTAAACCATGTGACCACCCTCCACTCATGGCCTGGTGGTCTCCAGAAATCTTGAAACCCCAATGGGATCCTGTCACATGAAGAGCAGATCCTAAGTCTATGTCTTACTTCTTTACAAAAGTGTCTTGAGGGACTTCACCTGGCCTCCACTGGACCTCCTTCTGATGTACTTGACACAAAGGTGTATGTTCAATCATTCCTACTTCCGCAAAAGGAAGCTTTCTGGAACAGGGCTTAGGGTCACACAGCCTCCAGATCCTCTTTATTATCAGCCATTCTATCTGAGTCTCTTGTTTAAGTCCCAGAGCAGTGCTTACCGACTGACAGTGTGCAGCAGGTCTGGGGTGGGGCCTGAGGTTCTACACTGCTCACAAGCTCACAGGTCATATTGATGCTGCTGGTCCAGGGAGTAGTAAGGTTCTAGATAAAGTTGTCTCAGAGCCTATCACTTAAGGAAGGAAGGGGGGTGGTGAATGAAAAAGAGAGACAGAAAGTGGGATCAGCAAACCTTCGGGCAGGGTGCTGCGGTCTTCCAGTGGAGGCCCAGAACACTGAACCCAGGGGTGGGGAGAGCACAAGAATGAACTTCCTGCAACTTCTGGTGCAGTGGCTTTCCTTTAGTCATCTCGGCTGACCCATTTTGTGAAGCAAGATTCAAGATAACTGAGGCAAAAATCACATTTGAATAGACATCGATGCCAATGCAGTTACAGCCCAGTTAGCTGGCACTGTGGCAGTCATCCCTAGGATGAAAAGAAAACCTGGGGAGAGACTCTGCAAACAAATGTGTCCTCCAAGTCTGTGTGAAGTCCCTAGACAAGAAGGAAAAGTCCCAGAGGATGCCAGGGAAAAAACCTGACATGTCAGTCAAGACAAAGCAGGCTGAGCAGGAAATAGAAACCTCTCAGCTGTCCTCAGCCAGTTTGGTGTTGAAACATCAGGGGGATGTTAGTCTTCATTCATTCATCTTTTATTTCCCAAGAAGTTCTGGAATATCTCACAGTGACTTCTAACTTCTTACCTAGTTATTATGGTTTCCAGTTCTTAGAGTTGGCCTAGATCTGTCAGGGTCTATTCAGGGTCACAGAGATGGAGAAGCACCCTGAGATTTTACTTATATTGCTGATTATCAGAGCCAGCCTTGGGAGTTTATGGTACCAGTCATTCTTCAGGAATAATGACTCAAGAGCAAATTGACTGCAAGAATATAATCCAGGTGAAAAAGGCATCCTTGAAAGAGGAGGGACTCATCTCTCATTTGCTATGGCTGAGAGTAGAGTCGGGGTTATTGGACTCATTGTGGGAACCTATGCCTCAGACCTAGCCCTGATTTGAGAGCAGATGACCTCTTGATGACCTACTGTCTGTCTGGGTTACTGATCACCCACTGGAAGAGGGGCCTGAAGCATGCCTGGGCAGGTGAACAGCCATCAAGCATTCCAGATTCACTGCACCCTACGGGTGACTCTGCTCACTATTTTAAGAAATTCTTTCCAATTTCTTCATTGCTGCTCAGAATTACTTTTGGCTTCTTTGGTTTCTTCAATATATTTGAAATCCTTCTCATTTTCAAGAGCTCAAAATGCCTGGGGATGAGGAAAAAGATTTCTTTTTTCCTCTAATACAGTTCTATGTAGCCTTCCTAGAGAATAACAACTTTGTTCATGCTGCCCATTTTGAAGGAATCTGTTTTCCTTCTGCAACTATAGACAGTCTTGCTGGGGAAGCATCCCTGCCTTAGAGAGCTCATCTTACATTAAGTGGTGGTGTGGTGTTCTTTGTCCCAAGAGGACATTTCCCTCCATGATAATATTGGGTTGGCCAAAAAGTTCATTCAGGTTTTTCCATTAACATCATACAGAAAAACCCAAAAGACCTTTTTGGCCAACCCAATATTTCATCTACCTCCATTTAAAAACCGGAGACAGAGGCACTGAGAGATTAGGTGAGTTTCCCAAAGTTATGCACCTGGGAAGTGACATCCCATGGCCAATAGGAAGGTCAGAGGGACATTGACCTTTATGCCATAGATATAAACTTTCTCCAAATATCTGAGATAGATATGATTCTGGACCATAGGGATTCCAAGGAAGCAGTTTACCTGCTTTCTTGTTAGTCTTATTCTGCTTCTTTGGGTATTTTGACCTTCAGGTGCATCTTTGAATTTCTTCTTACAGAAAATTTTATTCTAGGGCCAGTGGTAGTGATCATGTCATTCTTTTGGGATAAAATTCAGAGTTACCTCAGGAGAAAAAGAAGGACCCCATTAGTATAGACAGAAAGGATAGAGAAGATGGGTATGAACTTGAAGAGGAGGCAGGAATGTGGCCTTAAGTTTCCAGGGTTGGGGGCAAATGAAGCCCCTGTACTAGTTAATGCCTCCAAAAAAGAGGGCAGCAACAGCATCTCCATCAGCCCCTAATATCAGGGCAAAGACCCCATGGAGGCAAGCTCCTTTGTGGATATCACTAGGGTTCTGCCTTCTTCCTGGAACGTGCTATCTCTTCAAAGTCCATTTGCTATTTTCTGACTTCAGTAACGAAGGTTGTAGATATCAAGAGAAAGAAGGTGTCACCTTTCTGGCAATGAGCCGCAAATTTTCTTCTCATAATCAAATGGGTTTCAATTGAGCCAGCCATAGAAGACCACTCACAGTCTGTCCTAGGCAAACAGTCCCCGGTCACAGTTTCTGCAATCAGAATTCACTCTGCAGTGTCATTGTCCTGACGCTGTCATTGTCCTATATTGAAATGCTACTAAGCCCTGCTAGTATACCCACATCCTAAGTGATGAACGTTTTGAGTTAGACTTCATCCAACGCCCATGTATTCCTTAGTACAATGCATAGTAAAAAAAAAAAAAAAAAGAAAGAAAGAAAGAAAAGAAAAAGAACCTAATTTTAACCTATTGCAAAGCACTTGCTTCCAGGGAAAGAATTCAAACAAACCTCAAACCTGTTGCCTAAAGGCAGTCAAACAAGGTGCAGCCTCAGAGATGCCAGTTTGAAAAAACAGCTGTGGTTTTGATCCAAGATAGACTGAGCTATAGCGCACTTAGATTGCCAATAGAAAGCCCATTCAAACTGACATTAGCCCCTTTACTTTTCAGATCCCTTCCCACTGGAGGCAAGTGATGAGAGGAATCACCGAAAACATGGCTGCTTCAAGGATCCTGAGCCAGATTCCACTCTCCTTGGTGTCGGGCATGACACGAATATTGCTGATGGTGCAATGACCTTTCAATAGGAAAAACTGATTTTTTTTTCCTTCAGTGCCTTATGGAATACTCTGAGACTCGCGACAATGCAAACCATCATTGAAATCTTTTCGCTTTGCTTGAAAAAAATTAAAATAAAACCAACAAAAAAATGGACATGCAAGATTCCAGTATGCGAAAACAAATGTTATTTTACAAAGTGTCAATTCAACAAAAGCCATTCTTTGATACCACTGCACAGTATACAAACACCATGTTCTTTAACACACATACACACAGACAAATTTCAAATTCCAATTCTGTGAACAGGCCCAACTCAGCTAAAAGTATTAATTCCTCCTGATTTAAAGAAAAAAAAAATCTGACCTCCCTGTCTGGGAGGAGACTGGCATTTCTTCTAGGATCTGCTGACAAGATGTTTTTTGGTATTTCCTGTTGGTGATGATGTTCTGTGCATCCTATTTCCTTTCAACATTGCTGAAATGTGTATATCTTTAGAATGTAAATGCAACACTTCAGAAAATTCAAACACTTTGGAAAAGGGACTCAACGGTGACTTCTGTGTTTTGAAATGGTTTTGTGAAAATGCGCTGCCAATTTCCCACTCGGTGAAGGGATGAACAGAACTTTCTGAAACTGACTTGTGTTTAGCAAGGGACAGGCACTCTTAGGCATACCTCTCGGTGCTTTCCTACAAACGGATCCCGGGGCTTTCTGAGAAGCCCGGAATTTCAGCTCACAGATGTGTTTTTCTTGCTTCCGTGTGCATCTTAAGTCAAGATAGCTGAGTATTTAGCATTGAGGTGAGGGAAATGCGGCCTACACTCCCAAATGTGTTTAGAATATCTTTCTCAGAAACAACACTGTGTTTAGCTCCGCTTTCTCTGCTAAGTATGCCTTTCAAATGTACACCATGGAGACAGGACCGCGTTGCAAGGCGGGCCAGTGGGTTCAGACCACAGTTCTCATCTGACTTTCACTCTTGCTAGGTCTGTCTTACCAGCTGTTGCCTGTGATTGCCTGTGGCTCTCTGTCAGACTGCATGTGTCCTTTCCTAGTTTGCCAAGACTAAGATGCATTCCCAACCTCCTGCTAAATCAGGGGCCTCAGTGTCACTCCCAGCTCCTTGCTTGGAGCAGTCTCTCTACTGACTCCGAAGATCGCACCACTGCTACACAGGCTATCAAGTAACTAACTGCGTACCTGCCGTTGGCATCATCAGAACAGTCAGAGGAAATAGTCTCCACTCACTAATTACCTCCTATATAACGACGTACGCTTTCTGTAGTTCAGTAGTCTGCTCTCATCAGCGACGTGCATTGGGAAGTTTCTAGGCTGTAAAAACTGGGAGCTCGAATTCATCTCCCCAAGTGTGACCCTTAGATGCTTTAGTTGGCTTGCTGCACATTTGCTCTTGTCTTCAGAAAAGAAAGGTACAAGTCTAGTTTCCAATGAAACATTTCTGGAAAAGTGTAATATAAACTTTCATTCCAAAAACTGTGTCAGAAATGAATGACTCACCTGTCAAATTTTCAATGGTATTGAACAAAACAAACAGGAAAAAATAAAAAAGAAAGCTGTTGTGTTTTTGTTTTCACAAAACTGTGATTTTTTTTTCAACTTCTGAATGCTATGATGTCCCAGCACGGGAAGCTAATGCTGTGCCAATATATGAGGTTGTATAAAACCAACCAACCAACCTACACACAAACTTCTCATAGGCACTGTAAAGAGAAGTGGATGTTTGTTGACTCAAATCAGTTTTTCAGAGAGGAAACTTCACTGGGAATGAAGAGGCGGGTAAATTGGTTTGTTATTTTTTAAAAATGTGCATGTTTAAAAAAAAAACATTGCTTCAAATTTCTGCTACTAACTTCAAGCTACAGGAGTTTGGCGGTAGTCACTTGAAGATTTTTTTCCAATTATTTTCTTTTTGTTGTTAAAGCTGTACTTCAGTGAACAGAAACATTGCCAAGCAAACTAATGGCTGTAAAAGAGTAAATTGCATGTGTGGGAATAAATTACGGAGCCTCACTGCCATGAGGTATTGTACAAAGTTTTAATACATTTTGTAAATAAAATTGTAAAGAAAGAATTCTGTTTCTGGGCTTTGACTGTTCAAATTTTATTGGGATGCATGTGCCAAGAAGTTATTATTCACCAATTAACTTCCCACCAGAAGTCTCACCAATGATGTTTGGTCACCTTACTGGTGATCTTCACCAACTATTATGCCTCTCCCCACCCCAGCTGCAACTGCAGTCAGGTTCCGACTCCTAATCTAAATGGAAAGGGGCCATGAAGACCCTCGATTAGGTCTGCTGGGATCGCCACCAATGAGGTGGCATCAACAAACAGAAGAAAGCAGGACTTCAGTTCATATGTGAAAGAGGAAAAGTTTGACTTCAAGACCTTCATTCCCACTCATCATCTCCTCCACCCTCAGGGCCCCTTTCCTCAGACATCTGCCTTAACCCTAACCCCAATCTTCCATCCTCTCATTGCCAGATCTGGCCTCCCAAGGAAGGGCCCAAACTAAGGATTGATGATCTTCAAAAAAAAAAAAAAACCTCCAATTGCTTTCCCATGTCATCACACGTATGTGTTGTCTTCCTCTTAGTTAATTGGCTCTACTTTTTGCTTCTTTCATTACTGATAATAACTTAATGTTCCAGTGGAAAATCTTTATTCCACCCAGGGCCACTGATCTAGAGTAGGGGATTAAATAATGAATCTAGGACTATACTGATCTTAGAATGTTTCCGAGAACCAAAAGGCTAATGATCTAGTTTGAATTGTATATAGTGAAAATGGAATATGGTTTTATCCAACGAATAGAGCACATGTTTAAATATAGATCAGTTTCAGATGATGATCACCAAAGAAAACAGGGGATGATGGTAGGAGAAAGGGGATAATTTGCAACTAAGCTGGAAAGGAAGAGTGCAATTGAGATGCTAGAGAAATAAAGATATCTGGGGTTAGAGAGCTAGGGAACAAGGAATACAATGCCTCAGAGAGAGAAAGGTGGGAGCAGGAAAGGAAAACTCTCAGAAGTCTATGAAGTATAGGATGATATGAACACCATGTGGTCAATTTGACCCACAGGCTTCAGCATATTACTGTCATTTTCACTGTCCTCTGAAATGCCATTTGCCTGGTAAAACACCCTTTCTAACTTAACTGCTTTCCTTTTCTTTGATTAGGACACCTGGACACGACTCAGCAACTAAACAACAGCAGCAGCCCCCGCCCCCCAGAAGAGAATGATTCTTTAGAAAGCAGATTCAGTGACTAGATTATAGTGACGGTCCCCTTGGTGGCTGATGAAATCAGTTCAAGTGCCAAATGTTGTCCCCAAAGCTTCCAAAATAATAGATTTCAATTTTACCAGGAACTCCAATTCCTTACCTCAAAGAAGAAGTTTACCTCAGGTGCTGTGGTAGGTGATGGTAGAGGGCAACTTGGGTTTACCTAGGAATTGAGTGTTTTCCTCCTGGGAGGAAGGGAGGAGGTGTTTTTAGTCTTTCTCAAGTTAGTCCCTAGGTAGCTTTATGTCTTACTGATACACAGGATCAGAGTTGCCAAACAGGTCTGCAACAAAATCTTTGATCTTCCAATGTCACACTCTCACTGTGCACAAGAGGAAACTGCTTCTGGCTCTCTGTGTTGGTTTTCTTGCCCTGTTAACATTCACATCTGATCACACTTTGTCTATAGGACAGTCTTCAAAACAGGAAGGACAAGTGTATATGGAAACCTTGGTAGGATTCTGGAAGAAACAGTCCCGCAAATCACCTTCCTGGTACTGGGTGAGGAGAAAGGATTGACTGTGACTTGGGGGAGATGAACATAGAAAAGGAGGAGAACAAATGGAGAAACAAGAAGCAAAGCCATTATTCCTCAGAGTCCAGACTCAGTGAAGCAGAAAGATGCACTGACATGCTGTCTTATAAGGGTCATAAACCACCAAAGTCTATTATCCGTTGGAGAGTTACTTTCAAAATCTGAGCCAGCTATTTGGCTACTCTCAGCCATACTCCTCCTCTCTTAGCCTCACCCTGTTGGACTGGGTTTCCTGGGCACCTATTTATTATCAGATCATTTGGCAGATATGAAACTCAGCAACAATATATCTGCATTCAGTTGTGGGAGCACACAGAACTGAGAGTCCCATCAGGAAATCTCTTTTGAATCTGGTGTTACTAGTAGGACTTACAGTTTCACCCCTATCATTCTAGACTAAAGAAAAGACAAGGTCTGGGCACTGAGAATTAATGAAACTTGCCTCTAGAACTGAAAGTGAAAGAATGAAGTTGCTAGGAGACCTCCCCTACATCTAAGATTGAGAGTCACAGACCAGTCATTTGTAGTCTGTAAAGATGGTGCAATTGGACTTTCTCAAAATGTTCCCTGGGAGGGCACTGTTGTTAGGAGAGGATGGAGGGAGGTATTGGGAGGGTCAGTCATTGTCCCAAACCTATGGCACTTTCTTTGCATCCTCAACACTGAGAGTTCACAAACCCATTTGAGTAGGCAGGATACCCAAGTTTTTTGATAGCCATCGTTGTCCTTGTAACAAAACAGCACCTGGACAAGACAGCTGGGGGAGGGCCTATACTCCTTTCCTCGCCTCTCCAGGCTGAGGGGAAAGCAGTCTTGGTGGCAAGGCAGATGATGACTACAAAGAGTCTCCATCCATCCATGCCCTGTGTTATGCTCAGGGAAAGAACTAGAAAGAGCCCCAGAAGGAGACTTCAGCTCTGCTCCTTCACTTGGGTTTGCACTTCCTAATGTAATCAGGTGGAACCTAACTGCATTTCTCTCTGTGCCTCAGAAGCTGTGGGCCTTTTGAACTAAGGAATCACACTGGCCCCTATAAGCCTCTAGTTGTTGAAGACCTCAGAATGACCACTTCCCTGCCAAACTGCCTACTCTTTGAGCTGGAGGTATTTGCTTAGATATTGACTCATGATGCCCTAGTTACAAAAGTGTAAAAGAACCTGCAACAGCAGCCTAAATAATAATCCTCTCCTCATGACAGCAGCTTTGGTAAAATTACCCTTGCAGTGGTTTCACTGAGCCTCAGTCCTGTAGCAAAATGGTTGATTTAGATTTTTCCTAATAAATATTAATTAAGCCTGAACAAGTCAATTAAAGTTCTGGCAGCAACTCTCAAGAAGCTTGAATGCAAGGCTGACAGGATGATAGAATGTTACAAATATTTCTAAACATTGCAGTCTTCCCCCACGTGAGGGCTAGTTTTCTTGAAAGACAGGGAAACCCTCTCTAAACCTGGTAAAGCCCTTTAGGCCTGCATTTTCCCCCATTTACAGTATAGCTTCAGAAAAGCTTGCTATACCCCATCACCTCTTCCTTAATGATAATGCTATGGCTTCTGTCCTACCACTCTATAGGAACTGCTCTGGCCAAGGTCATCAATAAACTGTAATCCTACTTTATTGTAAGGGAAGTCAAACTGTGACTCTTAGGCCAAATCTGGCCCACCACTTTTTTTGTGAATAAAGGTTTATTGAAACATAGCCATATCCATTAATTTACTACCTGTGACTGCTTTTACCCTCTAATAGCACAGCTGAGTAGTTACAAGAGTATTGCCCACAATGTCGAAAATATTTACTTACTCGCTTTTTGTAGAAAAGCCTTGCTAACTCCTACTTTATCCAACTTGTTAGTCATTATACTATTTGATCTCTTTCTAGAATTTGGTGCTATTAACCTCTCCCATCTTGGTAGTCTCTATTCGTTTGACTTCTGTGACCTCACTTTTTGCTAGTTTTCCTCCTGCCTGGCTGCTAATTTTGCTTCTACTTCATGCTTCCCTGTCCTCTCAATGTCAATGTTCTCCTGAGTTCTACCCTGTTCCTTCCTCTGTACTCTGTACACTCTCCCTGGGTACTGTCCCATGGTTTCCATCTCCACCTACATTGTGTCTCTCAAGTCTTCATTTCCAGCTCAAAATGCTCTCTTGAGTTCCAAATAAGTATATTCAAATGTCTAGTGCACCTCCTTATTTGGATTTATCCCATAAGCACAAACTCAACATTTCCAACACAGAAACCATTGTCTCTGCTCTTACCCTCACCCCACTGCTAAACAAGACATCCCTCTGAGAGCTCTGTGCTGTGTACTGTGCTTAGTCGCTCAGTCGTGTCTGACTCTTTATGACCCCTTGGACTGTAGCCCACCAGGTTCCTTTGTCTATGGGGATTCTCCAGGCAAGAATACTGGAGTGGGTTGACATGCCCTCCTCTATGGGATCTTCCCAACCCAGGGATCAAACCCAGGTCTCCCACATTGCAGGCGGGTCCTTTACTCTCTGAGTCACCAGGGAAGCCAAAGAATACTGAGAGCTCTATCTTGATTTGAAACCACATTGATGTAGAGTAAAACAGCATATAAGAGTAAATCTCTTAAATCTTAAAATTGGTATATGTGACCACTTGAGAAAAAAGTAGGCTTGGACTCAAAAGTAGAACCCACCATACAATGAAAAAACACATGGGTCAGTTTAACATCAGCTTGTTAGATGTTACATCTTACCTGTAAGATGTAGTGAAAAGTGTATGATTCTTCTCATTTTTCAGGGTCCCAGAGTCATAATGTCGTTTGCACTCAGGTGGAAGAAAACCAGCTCATATTATCACCAAAGAAGAAATAGGCAGACTTGGAACCAGCTACCCAAACCACTCCCTGAAACACGATATGATACAGTCCTGATCACCCTGAGAGAGATACTAGGTGGAACCTGGATGGAATTAGAGAAAGAACAAGCAAAGAAGTGGCAGGGGGTGGGATGGGGGGGCGGGTGTCAGAAAATCAAACCTGTGTATTTGTGTAAGCAAACCATTCTTTTGATTTCTCTCCTTTACCCTTGCCATCACCACAGAGAGTTAGGCTATACAGAGAAGACAGTAAGACAAGGGATCAGTCACCCCACCCAGAAACCTGGTAATCAACCTTGTCTGCTCCCTCTATCATCCTTTCCCTCAGTCAAGTCCTGATGATTCTACACTCTTGATCTGTCTGAAATCGATCTACTTCTATGAATCTCTACCTTAGTTTGAGCTTGAAACATTCTAGATGGTGTAATGCAAGAGTCTCTCAGTTTTTCCTGCACTCTTTAGTTTGTTTTGTTTTGTTTTAATATAATATAAATTTATTTATTTTAATTGGAGGCTAATTACTTTACAATATTGTATTGGTTTTGCCATACATCAACATGAATCTGCCATGGGTGTGCACGTGTTCCCCATCCTGAACCCCCTCCTACCTCCCTCCCCATACTATCCCTCTAGGTCATCCCAGCACACCAGCCCCGAGCATCCTATATCATGCATCGAACCTGGACTGGCGATTTGTTTCATATATGATATTATACGTGTTTCAATGCCATTCTCCCAAATCATCCCACCCTCGCCCTCTCCCACAGAGTCCAAAGGACTGTTCTATACATCTGTGTCTCTTTTGCTGTCTCGCATACAAGGTTATCATTACCATCTTTCTAAATTCCATATATATGTGTTAGTATACTGTATTGGTGTTATTCTTTCTGGCTTACTTCACTCTGTATAATAGGATCCAGTTTCATCCACCTCATTAGAACTGATTCAAATGTATTCTTTTTAATGACTGAGTAATACTCCATTGTGTATATGTACCACTGCTTTCTTATCCATTCATCTGCTGATGGACATCTAGGTTGCTTCCAAGTCCTGGCTATTATAAACAGGGCTGCGATGAACATTGGGGTACACATGTCTCTTTCAATTCTGGTTTCCTCAGTGTGTATGCCCAGCAGTGGGATTGCTGGGTCGTATGGCAATTCTATTTCCAGTTTTTTCAGGAATCTCCACACTGTTCTCCAGAGTGGCTGTACCAGTTTGCATTCCCACCAACAGTGTAAGAGGGTTCTCTTTTCTCCACACCCTCTCCAGCATTTATTGCTTGTAGACTTTTGGATCGCAGCCATTCTGAGTGGCATGAAATGGTACCTCATTGTGGTTTTGATTTGCATTTCTCTGATAATGAGTGATGTTGAGCATCTTTTCATGTGTTTGTTAGCCATCTATATGTCTTCTTTGGAGAAATGTCTGTTTCATTCTCTGGCCCATTTTTTGATTGGGTCGTTTATTTTTCTGGAATTGAGCTGTAGGTGTTGCTTGTATATTTTTGAGATCAATTCTTTGTCAGTTGCTTCATTTGCTATTATTTTCTCCCATTCTGAAGGCTGTCTTTTCACCTTGCTTATAGTTTCCTTTGTTGTGCAGAAGCTTTTAATTGTAATTAGGTCCCATTTGTTTATTTTTCCTTCTATTTCCAATATTCTGGGAGGTGGATCATAGAGGATCCTGCTGTGATTTATGTCAGAGAGTGTTTTGCCTATGTTCTCTGCTAGGAGTTTTATAGTTTCTGGTCTTACATTTAGATCTTTAATCCGTTTTGAGTTTATTTTTGTGTATGGTGTTAGAAAGCGTTCTAGTTTCATTCTTTTACAAGTGGTTGACCAGTTTTCCCAGCACCACTTGTTAAAGAGATTGTCCTTTATTCTTGCCTCCTTTGTCAAAGATAAGGTGTCCATAGGTGCGTGGGTTTATCTCTGGGCTTTCTATTTTGTTCCATTGATCTATATTTCTGTCTTTGTGCCAGTACCATACTGTCTTCATGACTGTGGCTTTGTAGTAGAGCCTGAAGTCAGGCAGGTTAATTCCTCCAGTTCCATTCTTCTTTCTCAAGATTGCTTTGGCTATTCGAAGTTTTTTGTATTTCCATACAAATTGTGAAATTTCTTCTAGCTCTGTGAAAAATACCGTTGGTAGCTTGATAGGGATTGCATTGAATCTATAGATTGTTTTGGGTAGTATACTCATTTTCACTATATTGATTCTTCCGATCCACGAACATGGTATATTTCTCCATCTATTAGTGTTCTCTTTGATTTCTTTCACCAGTGTTTTATAGTTTTCTATATATAGGCCTTTTGTTTCTTTAGGTAGATATATTCCTAAGTATTTTATTCTTTCCGTTGCAATGGTAAATGGAATTGTTTCCTTAATTTCTCTATTTTCTCATTATTAGTGTATAGGAATGCAAGGGATTTCTCTGTGTTGATTTTATATCCTGCAACTTTACTATATTCATTGATTAGCTCTAGTAATTTTCTGCTGGAGTCTTTAGGGTTTTCTATGTAGAGGATCATGTCATCTGCAAACAGTGAGAGTTTTACTTCTTCTTTTCAAATTTGGATTCCTTTTATTTCTTTTTCTGCTCTGATTGCTGTGGCCCAAACTTCCAAAACTATGTTGAATAGTAGTGGTGAAAGTGGCACCCTTGTCTTGTTCCTGACTTTAGGGGAAATGCTTTCAATTTTTCACCATTGAGGATAATGTTTTCTGTGGGTTTGTCATATATAGCTTTTATTATGTTGAGGTATGTTCCTGCTATTCCTGCTTTCTGGAGAGTTTTTATCATAAATGGATATTGAATTTTGTCAAAGGCTTTCTCTGAATCTATTGAGATAATCACATGGCTTTTATTTTTCAGTTTGTTAATGTGGTGTATTACATTGATTGATTTGCAGATATTGAAGAATCCTTGCATCCCTGGGATAAAGCCCACTTGGTCATGATGTATGATCTTTTTAATGTGTTGTTGGATTCTGATTACTAGAATTTTGTTAAGGATTTTTGCATCTATGTTCATCAGTGATATTGGCCTGTGGTTTCTGTTTTTGTGGCATCTTTGTCAGGTTTTGGGATTAGGGTGATGGTGGCCTCATAGAATGAGTTTGGAAATTTACCTTCCTCTGAAATTTTCTGGAAGAGTTTGAGTAGGATAGGTGTTAGCTCTTATCTAAATTTTTGGTAGAATTCAGTTGTGAAGCCGTCTGGACATGGGCTTTTGTTTGCTGGAAGATTTGTGATTACAGTTTCAATTTCCGTGCTTGTGATGGGTCTGTTAAGATTTTCTATTTCTTCCTGGTTCAGTTTTGGAAAGTTGTACTTTTCTAAGAATTTGTCCATTTCTTCCAAGTTGTCCATTTTATTGGCATATAATTACTGATAGTAGTCTCTTATGATCCTTTGTATTTCTGTGTTGTCTGTTGTGATCTCTCCATTTTCATTTCTAATTTTATTGATTTGATTTTTCTCTCTTTGTTTCTTGATGAGTCTGGCTAATGGTTTGTCAATTTTATTTATCCTTTCAAAGAACCAGCTTTTGGCTTTGTTGATTTTTGCTATGGTCTCTTTTGCTTCTTTTGCATTTATTTCTGCCCTAATTTTTAAGATTTCTTTCCTTCTACTAACCCTGGGGTTCTTCATTTCTTCCTTTTCTAGTTGTTAGGTGTAGAGTTAGGTTATTTATTTGACTTTTTTCTTGTTTCTTGAGGTATGCGTATATTGCTATGAACTTTCCCCCTAGCACTGCTTTTACAGTATCCCACAGGTTTTGGGTTGTTGTGTTTTCCTTTTCATTTGTTTCTATGCATATTTTTATTTCTTCTGTGATTTGTTGGTTTTTCAGCAGCGTGTTGTTCAGCCTTCATATGTTGCCATTTTTACTAGTTTTTCTCCTGTAATTGAGATCTAATCTTACTGCATTGTGGTCAGAAAAGATGCTTGGAATGAATTCAATTTTTTTGAATTTACCAAGGCTAGATTTATGGCCCAGGATGTGATCTATCCCGAAAAAGTTTCCATGTGTGCTTGAGAAAGAGGTGAAATTCATTGTTTTGGGGTGAAATGTCCTATAGATATCAATTAGGTCTAACTGGTCTATTGTATCATTTAAAGTTTGTGTTTCCTTGTTAAGTTTAGTTGATCTATCCACAGGTGTGAGTGGGGTATTAAAGTCTCCCACTATTATTGTGTTATTGTTAATTTCCCGTTTCATACTACTTAGCATTTGTCTTACATATTGTGGTGCTCCTATGTTGGGTGCATATATAATTGTTATATCTTCTTGGATTGATCCTTTGATCATTATGTAGTGTCCTTCTTTGTCTCTTTTCACAGTCTTTGTTTTAAAGTCTATTTTATCTGATATGATTATTGCTACTCCTGCTTTCTTTTGGTCTCTATTTGCGTGGAATACCTTTTTCCAGCCCTTCACTTTATGTGTCCCTTGTTTTGAGGTGGATCTCTTCTATACAACATATACAGGGGTCTTATTTTTGTATCCATTCAGCCAGTCTTTGTGTTTTGGTTGGGGCATTCAACCCATTTACATTTAAGGTAATTATTGATAAGTATGATCCCATTGCCATTTACCTTATTGTTTTGGGTTCAAGTTTGTACTCTCTTTTTGTGTTTCCTGTCTAAAGAAGATCCTTTAGCATTTGTTGGAGAATTGGTTTGGTGGTGCTGAATTCCCTCAGCTTTTGCTTGTCTGTAAAGCTTTTGATTTCTCCTTCATATCTGAATGAGATCCTTTCTGGGTACAGTAATCTGGGCTGTAGGTTATTTTATTTCATCACTTTAAGTATGTCCTGCCATTCCATCTTGGCCTGAAGAGTTTCTATTGAAAGATCAGCTGTTATCCTTATGGGAATCCCTTTGTGTGTTATTTATTGTTTTTCCCTTGCTGCTTTTAATATTTGTTCTTTGTGTTTGATCTTCATTAATTTGATTAATATGTGTCTTGGGGTGTTTTCCCTTGGGTTTATCCTGTTTGGGACTCTCTGGGTTTCTTGGACTTGGTTGATTATTTCCTTCCCCATTTTAGGGAAGTTTTCAACTATCATCTCTTCAAGTATTTTCTCATGGTCTTTCTTTTTGTCTTCTTCTTCTGGGACTCCTATGATTCGAATGTTGGGGTGTTTAACATTGTCCCAGAGGTCTCTGAGATTGTCCTCATTTCTTTTAGTTCGTTTTTCTTTTTTCCTCTCTGATTCATTTATTTCTACCATTCTATCTTCTACCTCACTAATCCTATCTTCAGCCTCCATTATTCTACTATTTGTTCCCTCCAGAGTGTTTTTGATCTCATTTATTGCATTATTCATTATATATTGACTCTTTTGTTTAATTTCTTCTAGGTCTTTGTTAAACCTTTCTTGCATCTTCTCAATCCTTGTCTCGAGGCTACTTATCTGTGATTCCATTTTGTTTTCAAGATTTTGGATCATTTTCACTATCATTATAGTGAAATTTCATATCATGGAATTCTTTATCAGGTAGACTCCCTGTCTCTTCCTCTTTGGTTTGGTTTGGTGGGCATGTATCCTGTTCCTTTACCTACTAGATATTCCTCTGTCTCTTCATCTTGTTTATATTGCTGTGTTTGGGGTGGCCTTTCTGTATTCTGGCAGTTTATGGAGTTCTCTTTATTGTGGAGTTTCCTCACTGTGGGTGGGGTTGTATGGGTGGGTTGTCAAGGTTTCCTGGTTAGGGAAGCTTGTTTCGGTGTTCTGGTGGGTGGAGCTGGATTTCTTCTCTCTGGAGTGCAACGAAGTGTCCAGTAATGAGTTATGAGATGTCAGTGGGTTTGGAATGACTTTGGGCAGCCTGTATATTGAAGTTCAGGGCTGTGTCCCTGTGTTGCTGGAGAATTTGTGTGGTATGTCTTGCTCTGGAACCTGTTGGCCCTTGGGTGGTGCTTGGTTTCAGTGTAGGTATGGAGGCATTTGATGAGCTGCTGTCAATTAATGTTTCCTGGAGTCAGGAGTTCTCTGGTGTTCTCAGGATTTGGACTTAAGCCTCCTGCTTTTGGTTTTCAGTCTTATTTTTATAGTAGCCTCAAGACTTCTCCATCTGTACAGCACTGTTGATAAAACATCTAGGTTAAAGATGAAAAGATTCTCCACAGTTAGGGACACCCAGAGAGGTTCACAGAGTTACATGGAGAAGAGGGAGGAAGGAGATAAAGGTGACCAGGATGAGATGAGGTAGAATCAAAAGAGGAGAGAGCAACCTAGCCAGTAATCACTTCCTTATGTGTGCTCCACAGTCTGGACCACTCAGAGATGTTCATGGCGTTACACAGAAAAGAGAAGAGGGAGGAAGGAAACAGGGTTGACCACGAGGATAAAGGTGGGAGTCAAAAGGAGACAGATAGATCCAGCCAGTAATCAGTTCCCTAAGTGTTCTCCACCATCTGGCACACACAAAGAGATTCACAGAGTTGGGTAGAGAAGAGAAGAGGGAGGGAGGAGATAGAGGTGACCTGGTGGAGAAAAAGGAGAGTCCAAAGTGGGAGAGAGCAGTCAAGCCAGTAATCTCGCTTCCAAGTAAAAGTAGGTACTGAAGATTGGATTCTTAAAGGTACAAAATTGATAACAAATACCAAAAAGCAAAGATTAAAAATCTAGAGTAGAGGTTGGATTTTCAAAAATACAATACTAAAGAAAAAAAAAGTCACAAAAATTATAAAAAAATATATATATGAATTTTGCTTTAAAAAATAGTGTCTCTTTATTTTTTGCAAAGTAATAGTAGGTTATAAAAATGAAAATTAAAGGAGTAATAGAGGACTTAAATTTTTTTTAATTTTTTTAAATAAAGAATGATAGTAAAAATAGCAAAAATATATCTAGGACTTTCTCTGGTGTTGTTGTTGGCAGTGTGGGGTCAGTTCATTTTTGGATAGTTCCTTGATCAGGCTTATATTTCTCAAGATCTATATAGGCCCCTTCCTATGTAGTCAGTACTAACTACAGGGTTTTAATCTATTGCACCTGTCACTTTCAAGGAGATTTGCTCTGTTTTAGCTTCTTCTGTTTGCTGGTCTCTTCAGTATCTAATTTCCACCCTGATGCAAGGGGGCGGTGGTGGACACTTTTAGGCTCACTTGTTCAGTCACACTGTGGGGAGGGAGGGACGCTGCAAACAAATAACAATGGCGTGTGCTTGCAGTGTCTCGGCCACACTTGGTTTGCCCCAACTCATGGCATGTGTGCTTTCCCTGTCTACACTGCTTAGGCTCTAGTTTGCTCTGCCGGGAACTGTCTGTGGCAGGCCCTGGGTTGTATGCACTTCCCAGGTATAAGCTGCTCGGGTTCAGGCACTCAGGTAGTCCTCAGAGGTGCAGACTCGGTTGGGCCTGTGTTTTGTGCCCTTCCCAGGTCTGAGCAGCTCAGGTGACCAGGTGTTTGGCAAGCGTGGTCGCTACAACTTATTGCCTCCCCCATCCCTGCTGCTCGGTTTTCTGGGTGTACAACTGGTGCACCTTCTCAGGTGGATGTTGACCATCCAGAATCCCAAGAAGTCTTAGTTAGCAACGAAGCCTGCTTGCAGTTTGGTAGATAATGCCTCTCTGGGGCCATGATTGCCCGCTTCCAGCTTTGGCTGCCCTTGCCTGCCTGTCACTGGAGTGGGGGGGATGGACCGGCCTGCAGCTGGCTAGCTCTGCTAAGTCCTTTGTTCTGTGAGCAGGCCTGATGGTGTCTTGAAAGTGAAAGTGAAGTTGCTCAGTCGTGTCTGACTCTTTGCAACCTCACGGACTGTAGCCTACCAGGCTCCTCCGTCCATGGGATTTTCCAGGTAAAAGTACTGGAGTGGGTTGCTATTTCCTTCTCCAGGGAATCTTCCTGACCCAGGGATCGAACCCAGGTCTCCCGCATTGTAAGTGGATGCTTTACCATCTGAGCCACTTAGGTTAGGGCTTTTTGCATAGCTCTAGTCAGTCCTTTGTTCTGTGAGCTGGCCTGGTGGCGTCTTAGGTTAGGGCTTTTCACACGGTAGCTATCCCACAGTCTGGGTTGCTATCCCAAGTTAGTTCCCTCAGATTGCCATCGGGGAATTCAGGCCTGGTCCTTACTCTAAGCAATGCAGCCTGTGCCTCCCTGCCCAGCCCCTGCTTGCTAGTGGCAGATCCAGGCATCTGCGCTGGTTCTCTGCTGGGGGAGTTACCATTGGGCACGTAATCTGTGGGTTTTAATTATTTATTTATTTTTCCTTCCAGTTATGTTGCCCTCTGTGGTTGCAAGGCTTGCCACAGACTCGGCAGTGAGAGTGTTTCCTGGTGTTTGGAAACCTCTCTTTTTTATGACTCCCTTCCCAGTACCTGCCTCTTGAGAAATCTGTATGCAGGTCAGGAAGCAACAGTTAGAACTGGACATGGAACAACAGACTGGTTCCAAATAGGAAAAGGAGTACGTCAAGGCTGTATATTGTCCCCCTGCTTATTTAACTTATATGCAGAGTACATCATAAGAAACGCTGGGCTGGAAGAACCACAAGCTGGAATCAAGATTGCCAGGAGAAATATCAATAACCTCAGATATGCAGATGACACCACTCTTATGGCAGAAAGTGAAGAGGAACTAAAAAGCCTCTTGATGAAAGTGAAAGAAGAGAGTGAAAAAGTTGGCTTAAAGCTCAACATGCAGAAAACGAAGATCATGGCATCCGGTCCCATCACTTCATGAAAAAATAGATGGGGAAACAGTGGAAATAGTGGCTGACTTTATTTTGGGGGGGCTCCAAAATCACTGCAGATGGTAACTGCAGCCATGAAATTAAAAGATGTTTACTCCTTGCAAGAAAAGTTATGACCAACCTAGACAGCATATTCAAAAGCAGAGACATTACTTTGCCGACTAAGGTCCGTCTAGTCAAGGCTATGGTTTTTCCTGTGGTCATGTGAAAGTTGGACTGTGAAGAAGGCTGAGCACTGAAGAATTGATGCTTTTGAACTGTGGTGTTGGAGAAGACTCTTGAGAGTCCCCTGGACTGCAAGGAGATCCAACCCAATCCATTCTGAAGGAGATCAGCCCTGAGATTTCTTTGGAAGGAATGATGCTAAAGCTGAAGTTCCAGTACTTTGGCCACCTCATGCGAAGAGTTGACTCATTGGAAAAGACTCTGATGCTGGGAGGGATTGGCGGCAGGAGGAGAAGGGGACGACCGAGGATGAGATGGCCAAATGCCATCACCAACTCAATGGACGTGAGTCTGAGTGAACTCCAGGAGTTGGTGATGGACAGGGAAGCCTGGCGTGCTGCGATTCATGGGGTCGCAAAGAGTCGGACACGACTGAGCAACTGAACTGAATTCCCAGGATGGAGCTCCGTCCCTACCTCTTTTGTCGCTCTTTTTGTCTTTTATATTTTTTCCTACCTCCTTTCGAAGACAATGGGCTGCTTTTCTAGGTGCCTGATGTCCTCTGCCAGCATTTAGAAGTTGTTTTGTGGAATTTACTCAGTATTCAAATGTTCTTTTGATGAATTTGTTGGGGAGAAAGTGGTCTCCCCGTCCTATTCCTCTGCCATCTTAGCACTGCCTCCTCTCTTTAGTTTTTAATCCCTGTAATTCACCCTCTGCACTATGGCCATAATGATTTTTCTAATCTCATCAGTCCTAGCCTCAAGGTCCCCTTTAGCCTTTGGCATAAGGATCTGCCTTCCAATGCAAGGGAAGTGGGTTTGATCCCTGGTCAGGGAACTAAGATCCCACAGGCCATGGGGCAACTAAGCCCACATGCCATAATTACTAAGCCCATATGTCACAACTAGACAGAAGCCCACATGTCACAACAAAAGATCTCACATAATGCAACTAAGACCAGATGCAGCCAAAATAAATTATTTGTTTTTAAAAAGAGGAGTATATCACCATGGTTTATCCTTTTAAAAGACCTTCATGATCTGTCTCCTGCCCATTTATCCAGTCTTCTTGTTTACCACCCCTTCACTCTAGTCTCCACTTCATCATAAATATCCACTAAGACCAAATCATATTCAGCTACTTAACATTTCTGTGTTTGAAATGTCTTTCCATGTGTCTATGATCTTGAACATGCTTCTCCATCTGCCTGGAATTTCCTTCCCCTCACTTTTATGCTTGACTAACTCATTCTCTGTCTTTAAGACTAAAATGGCATCATTTCCTCTGGGAAGCCTTCTCTGACTGCTCTCACCCCTCAGGATTGGGTTAGAGACTCCACTTCTGTTTTCCCATCTCAGTAGTGCTTACCTCTTTCACTACAGTTATATATACATACATACATATATACATATATATATATATACATACATATACATATATACATATAAAATCTTCCCTAATAGACCATGGGCAGATTCTCTCTTAATCATTTCCATAACTGAAATAGAGTGGTGTTTATTGAACAAATGAATGAAATGTGGGAGTGGAAAAAAAAATCCCAGAGGCATAACTTAGGAAGTAGTGGTGAGGACAGAGAAGAGGTGCTGCCTTACACTGTACAAAATGAAAATACTCACAAATTTTCTATCCAAAGAGTTCCACCCTCCACATAATCAGTTAGCCAAGGCAGTTTTCCACAGCCTATTGTCTTTTAAATATTTCTCTTCTCCTAAAATAAGCCTAACCTCGTCTCCTACCACACAGGCAACCAAGTCCTCAGATTCCTTTGAATGCGGAATATCTCCTGCACTACTGAAGCTGAAGCTCCAATACTTTGGACACCTGACGCAAAGAGCAGACTCACTAGAAAAGACCCTGATGCTGGGAAAGATTGGAGGCAGGAGGAGAAGGGGATGACAGAGGATGATATGGTTGGATGGCATCACCAACTCTATGGACATGAGTAAGCTCTGGGAGACGGTGAAGGACAGGGAGGCCTGGCATGCTGCAGTCCATGGGCCCGGGCCACAAAGAGTCAGACATAAATGAGTGACTAACACTTTCATTTTAGGATTTATCTACTAAGTAATCTTTGTTCCAGAAAGCCCCACCCCTTGGGCCAGCAGAAGCTCTATCAGGTGAACATCACAGTCTGATGACTCCCCCTGTTTCTTCTTCCCTATTCCTTCACAGGCGTTATTCCCTCATGTTGGACTGCACCCACAGGTCTGGGAGGTTTGTGGTTGCCCAGCCTGAGACTGAAGACAGAGCCTTGGCAGAGGCAGAGCAATCAATGGCTTGTTGGACAGGGGATCTCACCTGGCTGAAGCAAAAAGTCCTGGAGTGACACCTACACCGTGTGCAGTAGACTGGGCATGGCAGCCATCTTGGCTACTGGGGGAGACGGGGGAAGGAGGCTCCATTTTATAGGAGGAGGCGATGTCGGGTAGGCCCATCAGTTACCAGGGAAACCAGCAGCTCAGTCACATCCCTCACAGCCGCTCAGGTTAATAACCATCACAAGGGCAGGTGTTTCCCTTTAATAAACTAGCAGGTGGAGTCATTTTGGTTTAACGACTAGAACAATCACTCGTGGGGGCAAGGAACAAGCACATTCATGTGAGTAGGGTGTAAGTGAAATGAGGACTGGTCGAGCAGGGTATGTACAGAGAGCAAGAGAACAGCCATCTTGAGTGGCCTGACCACACACCTAGCAAACCTTTTGCACACCTAACTCCGTCTCAACACCTGCTTCTCTGATAGTCCAACCTGTAACATTTTTTGAAGGATTGCTATCAATTATTTATTATTATTATTATTTACTTATTTAGGTACCATTTTTGGCTATGTCAGGTCATGGGTGCAGCATGCAGGAGCTTAGTTGCGGCACACAGGCTTCTCCCTAGTTGTGGAGCTCAGGCTCTAGAGCACATGGGCTCAGTAGCTGTGGCACATGGTCTTAGTGACACAGCAGCATGTTTGATCTTAATTCCCTAAGGATCAAACCTACATTCCCTGCATCAGAAGGCATATTCTTAACCACTAGACCACCAGGAACAACCCCAACCCATTACATGATCATGATAACAGAACTGGTTCAAGAAAACAGGCTGACAGAGGTTGGAGACCAGATCCCTCACCACTTGAGTGGCAGTGAAGACCCTCTTCCTGCTAAGAGGTGACTGTATTAAGCTTTCACCTGTGGTGTTTTGTCTTCCCTGGTGGCTCAGATGGTAAAGCGTCTGCCTGCAACATGGGAGACTCGAGTTCGATCCCTGGGTTGGGAAGATCCCCTGGAGAAGGAAATGGCTACCCACTCCAGTACTCTTGCCTGGAAAATTCCATGGACAGAGGAGCCTGGTAGGCTGCAGTCCATGGGGTTGCAAAGAGTCAGACACGACTGAGCAAGGAAGCATGTGGTAGTGGAGCGGATGCACTAGCTGGGAATGATCAGGCATTTGAAATGTATGGGAGAATTATAAATAAAACAAAATCTGGTGCTTGTTATTAAGTGACTTTGATGCCCTAAAAAGGAGACAATAAAAAGTGAATAACAGTTCAAACCTGTACACGAGAACCCAACAGTCTCTAGCTTACAAGGAAGCTCCCATTTCAAGAAATGGGGAGTGTTTAAAAAGGTCAAGATCTAACCCAGGATTAGATCAAGGTGACTGAATTTCAAGGATCATTGAATGCTCAGCTGAGACAGGAATGTTCTGTCAACATCAAGGTCCTAGTTGAGAAGACTCAGCACCCCAGACACATGGGATGGGGACAGCTAAGTGGATGCTCCTGAAGGTGTAGACTCTGCAGTCTTCTCTCAAATTTCTGAGCCTGAAGAAGTAGCCCCCTCTTGCCTAACAACAGCTGGCACTTCTCTGTATGAGAGACAACACAGAGGTCTCTCGCAAAGTCATAGGCCTATAGGTAGCATTATCCTTCCAAGAAGAAGCTGGACCTAATAGGGAAGGAAGGGGACTATACCCCAAAGGAATTGGAAGACTTAGGCAGCATCTGCTGGCAAGAGGCAGGGGAATCCCCACAGGACTGGATCCTGAAGGTGCTTCATCAAGAGGTGCTTTATCTCAAGACCAGACAAGGCAGAGTTTGTTGGTTTGGAGCCACTTTCTTTGAATATGGGACTGAACACCCTAGCAGGGGCCCCAGAAGTTGGTGTAAACTCATAATTAAGGTAGTAGCTCATTTATTCTTACTCTTTTTATTTTATTCTCTCCATGAAGCAATACTCTGTTTGTGTATCTATTTTGTGTCTAGGGATGCTGTGTTTCATTTTTATTTTGCAGAGATGCTGTGTGTTATTAGCCAACTCTAGCTCTCTACTGATCAGGCCTACTTGATTGCCGCTTTAATCTTGCCTCAGTTCAGTTCACTCAGTCATGTCCGACTCTGTGACCCCATGGACTGCAGCATGCCAGGCTTCCCTGTCCATCACCAAGGATTAATCTTGCCTGTTTTTATAATAATTACAAACCACTGGCTGCTGGTGGTTAAGCTCTATCACTTAGACTTATTGCTGGGGAGTGGAGAGGGTTGGCTATCATTTTTCTATTTCTTTCAACAAATCAGGGACAGCCTCCCCTATCATCTGTCCTAGCCTGCACAGCAGAGGACCATTCTCCAAAGAGACCAATGAGCCACTTTTTAGCCATTAGCAAGTTTACCACATCCATCTTGGAAGGGCCAGCAGTTCATTCTCCTAGGATAGATATCTATTTGAGGGGTGTGGCCTTACCTTTTCTATCTGCAGGAGCCTTGGCCAGGACCACTATCTGGGGGCTTATGGAATGCTTGATGTGCAAGTATGGAATTGCACACAATATGGCATCCAACATCTCACCCCACCACAGAGGAGGTATGGGAGTGGGCCCATGCCCTTGGGAGTCACTGGTCATATCACATGCCACACCATCCAGAAGCAGCTGGCCTCACAGAAAACTTGAAAGCAAGAAGGATGGGTTGTCAGGAAGCAAACAGTGAGATTTAGTGGGAATTGACATCTGTAAAGGAAGAGGGAGGAAGCAGAATTGAAGTAGGGCGAGCCATCAGCCTCAGTACAGATCTGAGAAAGTTTCTGCCAGCCCCACAGAGAAATTATGGAGCAAAGATTCCAGAGGGATATGAGGAGCCCTACTTTGGGCAGACGTGCCTAGGCTCTTGTGTCACTGCCTTGCTCAGTCATTGGCCAGAGGCTGCACAAGAAGACCATGACCTCGGCTCAAAAGCTGAGACCAGTCCAACTCATAGTTGGGCAGTGAGTCCTTCTAAAAGAGGGATGAGTAACACATCTGTAGGTCAGCCACAGTCCAGCCCTCTTGTCACACTGATCCACACCTCCATACATGTTCAGAGAGAAGCCTATCCTAGGCTCTTGCAGGCCTAAGAAGAGGGAGACTGGTGGCATAAGCTACAGCCTCCCCACCCCCACTTCAGTTGGTCTTGGGTGGCAACTAGTATTCAATGCCTCCCTCTTCCACTATTCATTCTAAATTCCCCCTCATCCTCAGCTTTTATCTTGGCAGGTATCAGTGGCTTATCTAGTAGTTTAACCCAAATGCTCATCCCTGAGCAATCAGAACTCCTAATAAGTCATACCCTTCTCAGACTGAGGTTATGCACGTGTTCATTCGTAATTATAATAGACTGGGGAATAGTTGGGCAGAGGGTCCCAGGTGGGCATCTGAGTGCCACACATATTCTTCTCTGTTCTCATTAGGGAACGTTATCCCTCTGTCTTCTTGCAGATTGAGGTCAATTATGCCTGACAGGATGGTGAGTTTTCTTGGCTGTTTGTCATTGAACACAAGGAACCCAGGAGGACTAAGCGTCAGTTATAGCTTGTAGGTCGATGGGATTCTTGTTATAACCCCTTTGGGGACCAGGGTCTCTAACATTGTGAAACTTAGTTGCAGGGACAAGAAACAAAAAAATCCTCCAGTAGGTCACTGGAAGTGATGGCTAGTGGGACCTTTCCTGATTCTACCTCTTGTTCCCTGAACCCTCTATTCTTCCTATGGAGGACACAACACCATATTGAAGGTCTCCAATTTAATTCATTCTTTCTGAGTATTGTCTCTGAAATGATGCCTTTAGGAGTGAGATTGGACAATATGATAAAGTAATCATGCCTTGCCTTGATGGGAAAGGCATATTTATTTACAGATCTATTCATCACAAGCCGGTGATGTAGGTAACCTTATTCTCTCCATTTTATACAGATGAGGAAACTGAGGCACACACAGGTTAAGAAACATACTAAGCACCAGTTGTAAGTGGCAGAATATTATAATTGGGCCATCCTATGGGGGTGATACTACAAACTAAAGGGATGGCTAGCTTAGTAAAATTTCAAGCCTGATGGTTGGCTAATTTCTATAGGCAATGAAGCCAACAAGATCCCACACAACCTTTTTTTAAAACTGTTTTTTAAAGATTTATTTATTTACTGGCTGCACTGGGTCTTCATTGCTGCACTTGGGCTTTCTCTAGTTGTAGAGAATGGGAGTTACTCTCTAGTTGAGGTGCCTAGGCTTCTCACTGCAGTGGCTTCTCTTGTTGTGGAGTGTGGGCTCTGGGGTGCATGGGCTTAGTTGCCCTGTGGCAAATGGAATCTTCCTGGAACAGAGATGGAACCCATGTCTCCTGCATTGCAAGGCAGACTCTCAACCACTAGACCACCAGGGAAGCCCCCACCCAACCTTTTGGAACATTGCTCCCAAAAGGAATTGCCATTCCAGTATCTTCCAAAGTCTTGATTGGAATCTCTAGTCTTAATAAATATCCTGATGAAATACAAGGCTCTTCTGAAATGGTTTAAGCAATGAATGCCATGCCATGAGCCTTCCTTCGCTCATCACTCCTTGCCATACCCGACCCTCATTTCATTGTGGAAACAAAAAGACCTAAAACCATCTGAGAGAAACAGTTGGCAAGTTTTAATGTGACTTTCTCCTCTTTTATTTTCTCGGGTAGAATTCACTTACTGGCATAAATATGAAAAATACATGTCACATATGATTTACCATTATTAAAATTAAATAAGAGAAAATCTTTGGCATTCACATTCATTTTCCTATTCGGAAGAGACATCCCATTCTACTGATTGCAATATAAATAAGTTTGGAATAATGATTGTGATATTCTATTAACCTAATGGATTCAATTTCATAAGTCATTTTTATGGATAAAATTTAAAATACTGTATTAATTCCAAACAGAATACATTTGCAGTTTGTTCCAGGAAAACAGATTACTGTACATGTAATGTCAACAGTCATTACTTCCTGGTGTTATTTACCTGATCTCAATTTCCTAGCTAATACCACCATATGTGTAATGAATAATGCACTGTGTGAAATGTGCACTCTGCAAAAACACATCATATATAGCACAGTTATTGGTAGTACATCACCTAATAGAGAATTTGTATTTCTTCCCTGCCTCCTACTCCCTTCCCACTATATTTTAAACCAACATATATTTAGAAGAAACATTTTGGAAGAGAGGGTAGACGATGTCCAAAGTGAGCAACTTTTATGATTATTTATTCTTGAGATAAAAATGAGCATATAAGTAGTAATAACCCAGATAAAGATATGGAAAGTTTTCAGTAACCCCAGGAAGCTCCCCTGTGTCCACTTCCAAGAAGTAACCACTATTCTGATTTGTATTACCATAGATTCAGTTCAAAGTGAACACACTTCTTAAAAATGTAAATTTAGTACTTAAAAATCTCCTAAAGTGAAGATGGAAGTTATCTGTCTGAGGCAACTCAGACAGAAGTCTCTCACCTTTAGCTCTGCAGCTTAACAATAATTCCCAGTTTTTTCAGGAAACTGAGTAGGTAATTCAAAATTATCCAAACCTCTGACCTTGCTTCTTCCTTTAGAGTTTTTAAAGCCATTCCTTTGCTTGTTTATATCCCTACACATTCTCATTCCTCCTTCTGCCTCCCTCCTCTCCACCCCCAACCCCTGAACAGAGTGGTGTGCTGCAGGGTCTGCCTGCAGGGGCTTTAGGGAGTTGATTGTACACATCTCTTCCCATCTCCACATTCAGTGATCTTCAATGAGTAAGTTTAAAATTGACCATGGTGGAAGTATTTACACCACAGCAATTGGTGAATGCTGCAAATCAGGGTCCACCAGACCCCTGTGATCATTGCTAAACATTTATTATCACTGACCACTACACCGCACATCCAATACATTCAAATCATGTCAGATGGCTTCAAAGAGCTCTGGAGATTAATGCTACCTGGTCAAAGAAAACCTAGTAGAAACAAGTTTTAACTCAGCCAGTGTTTTCAAATTCACAACAGCCTGCCACTGGCTGTGGACTGGTTTTACAACAATCATGATTTTGTGAACTACCCCCTCCCCCTAAATTGAAATGCATGGCAAGCTTTTAATTGAGGTCAGTTGTCACTAACATTGGTTGAAGATATTTACAATAGTCTTAGAGATGCAATAGCATGTTGCAGAAATAGTTGGAAATTCACCATCTGGAGCGAGGTTTTAGTAACTCAAGTCTGTAATATAATCTCCAATCATAAGGCTTCGTGCCTATAATGTTTTGTCACCAAACCAGAGGGAAAGTTCATAGAGGTTGTGAATAGTGTCTTCTTTATAGAAGTTCATCACAGTGCCTACCAAAGTGTTAAGTTTTGAGCAGATGCCAGGCAATAGTGTATTAACTCCACTGTTCCCTGCCCTATTTCCATCTCCATTCCACCCCTCTAATGAGTTACTCTATACTTTCTCAGAGATACTCCCTAACCCATCCAGTCACACAAAACAAACTGGGCCATTATTCACAATAGCCAAGATTATGGAAACAAGCCAAATGTCCGTTAATAGATGAATGGATAAAGAGAATGTGTTTTTTTTGTGTGTGTGTTTCTGATGGAAGGTTATTCAGTCTTAAATAAAGAAGGAGATATTACCATCTGTGACAACATGGATGAACCTTGAGGACATTATGCAAAGTGAAATAAGCCAGTTTCAGGAGGATAGATACCAGTAGTCAAACTCATAGAAGAAAAGATTAGAAAGATTAGAGTGGTGATTGCTAGGTGGAAGGAGGAAAGAGGAGTGATTGTTCAAAGGGTGTAAAGTTTCAGTTATGCAAGATGAAGAAGTTCTGGAGATCTGCTGTACAACATGTACCTATAGTTAACAACCCAGCACTATGCACTTAAAAGTTTGCTAGAAATAAATAAAACCTTCTGCCAAAAAAAAAAAAAACGTTTGCTAGGAAGGTAGATCTTGTGTTAAGTGTTCTCATCACACACACACATACACACACACACAAGGAAACTGCTGGAAGTGATAGATATTACCTTGATTGTAGTGTTAGTATCACGGGTATATGCATATGTCCAAACTCGTCAGTACTGTGCACTGAACATGTGCAGGCTTTTGTCTATCAATTATAGCTGTCCTTTTAAAAACCCACAACAAAAATTAAGTTTTATAATTATCCTGTATTTCAGGAATGGTGTACATTTATTTAACAAATATTTAAGCACTAACATGATGTAGTGGAGAAGGCAATAGCACCCTCCAGTACTCTTGCCTGGAAAATCCCATGGATGGAGGAGCCTGGTGGGCTGCAGTCCATGGGGTCACGAAGAGTTGGACACGACTGAGTGACTTCACTTTCACTTTTCACTTGCATGCATTGGAGAAGGAAATGGCAACCCACTCCAGTGTTCTTGCTTGGAGAGTCCCAGGGACGAGGGAGCCTGGTGGGCTGCCATCTATGGGGTCGCACAGAGTCAAACACGACTGAAGCAACTTAGCAGCAACATGATGTAGAGCATTGTTCTAAATATTATAGATGCATACCAAGATGATTTAGACATAAGCACTATGGGAATACCAGACCACCACACCTGCCTCTTGAGAAATCTGTATGCAGGTCAGGAAGCAACAGTTAGAACTGGACATGGTTCTAAGACTGGTTCCAAATAGGAAAAGGAGTACGTCAAGACTGTATATTGTCACCCTGCTTATTTAACTTATATGCAGAGTACATCATGAGAAACGCTGGACTGGAAGAAACACAAGCTGGAATCAAGATTGCCAGGAGAAATATCAATAACCTCAGATATGCAGATGACACCACTCTTATGGCAGAAAGTGAAGAGGAGCTAAAAAGCCTCTTGATGAAAGTAAAAGAGGAGAGTGAAAAAGTTGGCTTAAAGGTCAACATTCAGAAAACGAAGATCATGGCATCTGGTCCCATCACTTCTTGGGAAATAGATGGGGAAACAGTGGAAACAGTGGCTGACTTTATTTTAGGGGGGCTCCAAAATCACTGCAGATGGTGATTGCAGCCATAAAATTAAAAGATGCTTACTCCTGGAAGGAAAGTTATGACCAACTTGCTACTGCTGCTGCCGCTGCTGCTAAGTCACTTCAATCGTGTCCGACTCTGTGCGACCCCATAGACGGCAGCCCACCAGGCTCCCCCATCCCTGGGATTCTCCAGGAAAGAACACTGGAGTGGGTTGCCATTTCCTTCTCCAATGCATGAAAGTGAAAAGTGAAAGTGAAGTCACTCAGTCGTGTCTGACTCTTAGCAACCCCATGGACTGCAGCCTACCAGGCTCCTCCATCCATGGGATTTTCCAGGCAAGAGTACTGGAGTGGGTTGCCATTGCCTTCTCCATATGACCAACCTAGATAGCATATTAAAAAGCAGAGGCATTACCAACAAAGGTCCGTCTAGTCAAGGCTATGGTCTTTCTGGTAGTCATGTATGGATGTGAGAGTTGGACTATAAAGAAAACTGAGCGCCGAAGAATTGATGCTTTTTGAACTGTTGTGTTGGAGAAGATTCTTGAGAGTCCTTTGGACTGCAAGGAGATCCAACCAGTCCATCCTAAAGGAAGTCAATCCTGAATGTTCGTTGGAAGGACTGAGGCTGAAGCTGAAACTCCAATACTTTGGCCACCTGATGCAAAGAACTGATTCATTTGAAAAGACCCTGATGCTGGGAAAGATTGAAAGTGGGGAAGAGAAGGGAACGACAGAGGATGAGATGGTTGGATGGTATCACTGACTCAATAGGCATGAGTTTGAGCAGGCTCCGGGAGTTGGTGATGGACAGGGAGGCCTGGCATGCTGCAGTCCATGGGGTACCAAAGAGTCGGACACAAGTGAGCAACTGAACTAAACTGACACAAAGGAGATTCCAGGCAAACAGAGTACATAAGATACACATATAAGAAAGTTTGATACAACTAGGAAGGTGATCCACATATTGCGCTTCTGGAAGTCTAAGGAGGGAGAGGCTGGTTTGGGACATGCTGAGTTGGAACAGTGGTGGAAGAGCAAATAACCGAGGCAAGAAAACAGAAGAGCATATACCAGGAACAAGACTTTGTCTGGAGCATAGGATGTGGGGAGAGAAATAGTTTAAAATGAGGTTGGAAGGTAAAGTCAGATTATAAACACTACCAGTATTGTGCTAAGAAGTTTGAGCTTGACCTCAGTCTTTGTATGACTCGAAGCATGCCAGATTCTGTGGCAGTAAGAACTCCAGTCAGTGACTTCAAACAACAGGTTGATTTCTTACTCATGTTACATATCTACTGTGGGCAGTCCTAGGGGCCCTTCACTCGTAGACTCAGACCAACAGAGCAGACACCACCTGGAACCAAAGGGACAGAGAATAGGGCAAATTGTACACTGGCTCTTAAAGTTTCTGCCCCAAGATGCCATACATCACTTCTGCTCACATTTTATTGACTAAAGCAAGTCATGTCCACACTTAACTTCAAAAAGGTGGTGAAGTATGATCTCATGTGCCTAGAAGCGGGGAGAACCAGATATATTTAATAGACAGCTTTAATGGTCACCACAGTTTGTTCAAAGAAGGAAGATAGGGTTGTATTCAGAACTCAGAAAAATCACTTTAGCAGTGATCCCTGGGTTGAGAAGATCCACTAGAGAAGGAAATGGCAACCCACTCCAGTATTCTTGCCTGGGAAATCCTATGGACAGAGGAGCCTGGTGGGCTACAGTCCATGGGGTCACAAAAGAGTCAGATATGACTGAGCAACTAAACAACAATATGGGTTGGATTGGAGAGAAGGCTAACCTGGAGGCAGGGGGCCTAGTCAGGAGGCCAGTGCATGCAGGCAAAAGATAGTGGTGGTCTGATCCACAGCAAGGAGGGAGAACTAGAAAGAAAGGGAATGATCATGAGCTATTTAATGAGGCATTAAAGAGAAACAACCGGACTAAGCCAAAGTGCTGTGACAGAGGGAGTCAGAGTAAATAGGACTGCTGCTGGTAGACATATCTGGTGGGCAGAAATTGCAGTGGTGGCCAGGGTTATTGGGGTATGGCTGGTGGTGGAGTGGAGTTCATGGACAGACCTATTAGGCATGGCTTAATGGGAGTGGTTAGGGCTAATAAGTGCAGTTGGTGGTTGTTGATTATTGGTGGTGAGCTATGGATGAGTGTGGGTAGTGATAGCCAACATGAGAAAGAGAGTATCAGGAGTTTAGGCTGGTTGGAAAGGTAGCAAAGAGCCAAATAGAAATAGGAAAGGCCTTGACCACCATGGCAAGAGATGTAAGTTTAATTCATGAAGACAATAGGAACCACTCAATTATTTTAAATATATCGGCCTGCTGCTGCTGCTGCTGCTAAGTCGCTTCAGTCGTGTCCGACTCTGAGATCCCATAGACGGCAGCCCACTAGGCTCCTCTGTCCCTGGGATTCTCCAGGCAAGAACACTGGAGTGGGTTGCCATTCCTTCTCCAATGCATGAAAGTGAAGTTGCTCAGCAGTGTCCGACTCTTAGCAACCCCATGGACTGCAGCCCACCAGGCTCCTCCATCCATGGGATTTTCCAGACAAGCGTACTGGAGTCGGGTGCCATTGCCTTCTCCAATATCTGCCTGAAGATGCTTCAGATACATGGACGAATATAAAATGAGACAATTACATGTAGAGTAAAGCCAAGGGCACTGAATCAATATGTATTTGACAGAGCACAAGAGCAGAGGCTGGGCTTCCCAGGTGGCACTAGTGGTAAAGAACACACCTCCCAGTGCCAGAGATGTAAGAGATGTGGGTTCAATCCCTTGGTCAGGAAGATTCCCTGGAGGAGGGCATGGCAAGCCACTCCAGTATTTTTGCCTGGAGAATTCGCAAGGACAGAGGAGCCTGACGGGCTACAGTCCATGGGGTTGCAAAAGAGTCAGACATGACTGAAGAGACTTAGCGTGCACACACACACATGAGCAGAGGTGTGGGTTATCTAAAGCAGACTTGTTGTAACTCATATCAGACATTTGACTAGACAAAGGTGACTTGGAATGCTTCCTGGTTCCTCAAAGAGGATTTCTGCCCCCCACCCCATTTTTTCATTTCATTCTCACCTTTCCAAACCATTTCCTACCACTCACTGGCATTATTCAACTGTTGAGCATGCCCATGGTAACACCAAGTTTAGAGAAGGCTCTTCAAGCCAGAAACAGCCTTTGTGGATGGACCTCAAAATCTGGCCTTGGGACTTCCCTAGTGGTGCACTAGATAAGAATCTGCCTGTCAATGCAGGGGACACAGGTTTGATCCCTGGTCTGGGAAGACTCCACATACCACTGAGCAACTAAGCCCATACACCACAACTACTGTGCCAACGTGCCACAGCTACTCAAGCCCGTGAGACTAGAGCCTGTGGTCCACAACAAGAGAAGCCACCACAGTGAGAAGCCCGAGCACCACAATGAAGAGTAGCCCCTGCTCACCACAACTAGAAAAGCCCACACAAAGGAACAAAGACCCAGTATAGCCAAAAAACTAATTTAAAAAAATCTGGCTGTAGTAAGGACTTCTTTGGTGCTTCCACGGCTAAGACTCCAGACTCCCACTGCAGGGGGCTTGGGTTCAATCTCTGCTCAGGGAGCTAGATCTCAGATGCCTCAACTAAGTGTTCATATACTGCAACTAAAAAGATGCCACATGAGGCAACAAAGTCCTAACACAACTAAATAATTAATTTAAAAAATAAATATTGAAAGGAATCTGGCCTTAGTGGAAAAACCATCTGAGTTCAAAGAAATGGGAGACCATCTGATGACTGCTGCAAGGAAATCTGAGAAGTTAGCCAAGGCTGAAGGAATGAAAGTCTCAGATCTGAAGCTGCTTTCACGAAGAAATTTAAATGCTACTGTCATCCCTAAGATTTATGTTAATGCAAACTACATCACACTTTAAAGCTCAGAAATTTGAGCAACAAGATGCAAAAAAAAAAAAACATAGTAATGAAATGAAAATTGGTCACTGGGATACTCATATTTAGTAGAGTTCAACAACTAAGTTGTAGGCAAGTGGCAATTCATGTTTTAGCCATCGAAGCAAAATGAAATACGTTAGAAGCTGCTGACATGCTACATTTACATTTTTAGAACACTTTATAAGAAAAAAGTTTTAAAATCTACTTCTGTCAGCTACTTTGAAATAAATCAGAAAATAGTCTTTATGGAGCTCTTAGTGTAGTCTAAGAGAGGATAGGGAGGAAAAAGAAAAATGTTCTAGTTTGTAAAGAGCTATTTAACAGAGGCAAGATAAATACATTTAAAGTGAATATTATAAATATGCATTTATACCCACAAATACACATGGCATTACCCCATTTTTAGAGTTTTTGATGTGCCCGGCACCATAGTGTGCAATTTGTACATAATATTTCATTAATCATTTCAACTTCCTTTGAGGTAGGTGCCTATGTCAGATGTTGTCTGTGGATATTTAAGTCCACATCCAGGTTTTTATATGGGCTTCTCCAGGTGGCTTAGATGATGAAGAATCTGCCTGTAATGCAAAAGACCTGAGTTTTATCCCTGGGTTGGGAAGATCCCCTGGAGAAGGAAATGGCAACCCACTCCAGTATTGACTGGAAAATCCCATGGACAGAGGAGCCTAAGTTTCTATAATCTTCCCTGTACTATGGAAACCAGAAAACCTACATTTCCAAGAGTCTCTTGCCAGCTAGGTTCCAGTTAGCTTTTGCTGATGGAAGACCCTTCCATGAGATAATGAAGCCGTTCTGCATTCGGATTCACCCTTCTCTCCTACTTCACTGCATAAATGCCAGGTATGAGCAGCAAAATAACTGCTTGGCCCAAATCATAATGAATAGGATTGTGAGCAAGTAAAGTGATTGTGACTTTAAGCCACTAAGTTTTGGAGTGACAGGTTATGAAGCCAAGCAAACTGAACAATCACCTAACTGTGAACAGATAGCACTGCTTCTTCAGGCTTCAAAGATGTGAATTAACAGAAAATTCATAGCATGCAAATGTTGGTTACTCCACACCTGAGAGAATAGCATTCACTGACAGGAAAAATATACACAAACATTCCCCAACTAATTCAAAATACATTCTGCCTAGTTGAAAAACTTCAATCAACTACTTAATACCACCTGGTGCTAAACAGGTTGTAGATGTTTTTCCCCCCTTGAGAGAGATGAAAAGTTATTTTCAAAAACATTTTTCAAAGAAATTTTTATGATTTATGGCTTCAATTGCCTTTAGAGGGCAAATAAATATTTAATTCTAACATGGCCTTAATTCTTTGTGTGGTTTCACCTCCTATTCCCCAATTATAAAGAGGAGTGAATCTTACTTGTTAAAGAATTACGTTTCTAAGATTGCCCTTTAAAATTCCAGCTAAAATAATCCACACTCTACTTCTTTCATGTTTAAAGAGTGTACATTGCCCAGTGTCTTCAAGGAGGTGACACAGCTGATGCTTCTTAAATCCCCAGTTCAGCTTTCATGACATCAAAAAAGGCCTTCTGTGGCTTCCTAGGAAGACAAAAGATTCCATTTCCAGCCACCAAAAGAAAGGACCGTAAAGATTCAGAACACCTTGTATCAAGTGTCTTTGAAAATCTGAAGCTCTAATAAGACATTCAAGTGAAATCTCTCACAGAATACAATCTTTAGCAACCATAGAATCAAGTTAGAATGAAAAATGGAATTTTTCTATGTCTAGGATCCTTTTCATCAGAATTGTAAAGGTTTTGTTTCACTATTTTTCAAGAAAACAACTTACCATATTCTTGGGCTTTTTTTTCTCCTGGGATTATTAACTCAGTTGATTTGTGCTTATTGTTAATGAGGCTAAGGTCTTAATGAATTGTCTCAGTGTCAGCCATTTGGGCTTTCCATAGGCAAACTACATCCTTAACTCCAATTTCAATCTAACCCCTGATCTTGGCCAGTCATTTTCCACTCCAGAAGGATAAGTGATATTATGGCTGCATCTGTACAATCATTCCCACCATGGAAACAATCTCTGTTTACCATGTAATAATGCTTGTCTTTACCTGGGCAAGGTTTAACTGCAGCAAAAAGTATTAAATTGAATTTGGGGCTCTGGGATGAGTCCATACAAAGCATATTTACGATGTTTGAGGGGGAAATGATGAGTTGCTGTAACAACCAGCACTAACAATATAGTGGGTTTTTTTAAAAGGTGATATCTCTCTCTCGTAATATTTGGAATATAAGCACGCAGAATCATCGAAAAAGCAAGAGAGTTCCAGAAAATACCTACTTCTGCTTTATTGACTATACAAAAGCCTTTGACTGTGTGGACCACAACAAACTCAGGGAAATTCTTAAAGAAATGGGAATACCAGACCACATGATCTGCCTCTTGAAAAATCTGTATGCAGGTCAGGAAGCAACAGTTAGAACTGGACATGGAACAACAGACTGGTTCCAAATAGGAAAAGGAATATGTCAAAACTGTATATTGTCACCCTGCTTATTTAACTTCTATGCAAGTACATCATAAGAAACACTGGGCTGGATGAAGCACAAGCTGGAATCAACATTGCCGGGAGAAATATCAATAACCTCAGATATGAAGATGATACCACCCTTATGGCAGAAAGTGAAGAAGAACTAAAAGAGCCTCTTGATGAAAGTGAAAGAGGAGAGTGAAAAAGTTGGCTTAAATCTCAACATGCAGAAAACTAAGATCATGGCATCCAGTCCCATTACTTCATGGGAAATGGATGGGGAAACAGTGGAAACAGTGACAGTGTTTATTTTGGGGGCTCCAAAATCACTGCAGATGGTGACTGCAGCCATGAAATTAAAAGACACTTGCTCCTTGGAAGAAAAGTTATGACCAACCTAGATAGCATATTAAAAAGCAGAGACATTACCTTACCAACAAAGGTCCGTCTAGTCAAAGCTATGGTTTTTTATGTATGGATGTGAGAGTTGGACTGAGAGGAAAGCTGAGTACCAAAGAATTGATGCTTTTGAACTGTGGTGTTGGAGAAGACTCTTAAGAGTCCCTTGGACTGCAAGGAAATCCAACCAGTCCATCTTAAAGGAAATCAGTCCTGAATATTCATTGGAAGGACTGATGCTGAAGCTGACACTCCAATATTTTGGCCACCTGATGCGAAGAACTGATTCATTTGAAAAGACCCTGATGCTGGGAAAGATTGAAAGCAGGAGGAGAAAGGGATGACAGAGGATGAGATGGTTGGATGGCATCACCTACTCAATGGGTATGAGTTTGAGTAAACTCCTGGAGTTGGTGATGGACAGGGAGGCCTGGCATGCTGCAGTCCATGGGGTCGCAAAGAGTCGGACACGACTGAGCGACTGAACTGAATAAGCAAGGTGCCTCTGACCCAGTGATCATCAGCAAATCCTTTGACTCTACTTTGAGATACCTCTGGAATCTGACCAGATGGTAGCAGTAGAGGTGATGAAATGAGATCAGATTCCGGATGTGGTCAGATTCTGAATGTATTTTGAAGAAGAGTCAAAGGATTTGCTGATGAATGAAGGCTGGAAAAGAAAGAGGAGGGTTGAGGACCTCCATAAGAGTCGTGGCCTGATAACATAGAACAGGTCACCGAGGGAGTAGTAGACAAGACAGTGGGGATGGTTCAGATAGGAAACAGCATGATCTGGGGAATAAAGGAGTACCCAAGGAAGGGAACAATGGCACTACTCACTATTTTTCTCTTTTCCCCTGTGGATAAAAAAATGACTAATGAGTAAACTGATGGGCTAAAGAGAAGGGGGTCTGTAGATGTAGCCACTCACTCTGTGTACACTTGTGGGGGGTGACTTTACACAGAGTTGCATTTGGTCTGAGGCACTCAGATATCAGGACAGTCAAGTAGGACAGGCCTATGTAAATAAGACAAATCAGCTTTCCTACAAAGAACATGGAACTGAGAGACATGTGGGCAGGTCTACAGTAATCCATAGATTAGCAGTTCCCCATGGGCAGCATTTATTTTGCCCCACCAGTCTTGACGCTCCTTCACACACCCCTGAAAGAAAAGCTACTGACAAAGCATTGAAACTCAGGGTGAAGATTTCCCAGGGAAGATAGAAGAAACATTTACATCACACACAACTACATCAACACCCTCTTGACATATCTCTTTGTCTCAGCCTCTTTCCAACCATCCCACCAATGGGATATTTTTTTCCTTCATCCCTTAGAGCTGCTTTGTTTCATTAATCTTCCCTACTCCTGGACCTCTCATTCCTGCCTCTAACCCATCTCCATAGTCTTCAAACTTGTAACTCAGCCCATTTTTTTTGGTCGGGGGGAGGAAAAGGAGGATTTTCTAGTTACCATAATCTACCTTCTTGGGTGAGTGGGGATGGAGGAGAGCTGGGAAGAATCACAAAATCTCTTTGTCTTTTGCAGTAAGTGCTAAAGACTGTAACAAAAGACACGTTCCCTGGGCTCTGGCATCCAAGCAACATGTCAGTGGATCACTGTAACCCAAGGTCATAATTGTTAGGACAGAAGTAAGCACAAGTACTATGGCGTCATTAAGGAGGGGCACCTAATCCAGACTGAAGGGGTAGTAGTCAGGGATGTCCTTCTAACTTTTCTGAGCACCTACTATGCGCCAGACCCCATACCATACACTAGTGATATGAGATGAATCCTACACAGCTTCTGCCTCCAGAAGGACATCATTAGTTGGTGCCCTTGCTTTGCTGGTGCCCCAAGTAGGTGCTTAGGTCTGCCTATTGGGTGACACCTTTCTGCCTCCTGAGGCTATCCTTCACGACTGAGCTCAGTTTCCCCATCTGTCCACAGAAGGAATCTCACCAGGGCTGGGCAGAACCAGGATCACAACCTGAGGCTTTTGGTTCTTACTGCATGAAACTTAGAAAGTCTTTGAGTGGCGACTCAAACACTTTGTTCTCATTGCCCTTTTATCAGCCCAAATGTATTGTTAGTAGAAATAGGAGGCTGTAGGCATTGCGCCAGCCTCTAGAGAATTCTAGGACCAATTTGCCTATTTATTTTTCCTGCCCCCATCTCCACAGTCATTACTGGGACCAAAGAAGCCAGATCTTCACTGCATTTCCTTGGAACCACAGTGACATTCAGTGGCCACTGGAGGTTGATAAACAAGTGTCAGAGAAAGCACTTATCCTTGTGCTCCAGGATGGAGTAAGGTGAGTTTCCTAGCAATTTTTCCACTTCAGGCAGCACAATCTGATTGGCTCCTAGTGTCACTTATGGAAATTTAGCATCAGGCTAATAGGCTTGACTCAGCCCAAGATCACTGCCTCACACAAGCTATTTATCCTCATTCAGTTGCCTTCATAGAAGAAAGAACAAACCAAAAGTTTACATTGTATTTACACTGTATTACATTTTAAATTTTCTTCCTAGATAACGCTTCCCTAGTGCAAAAAAATGGGAATAAAAATTTGAGAAACACAAACTGTTAAAATCATCCAGAACTTCACCACCCAAAAATAACCCTCATTAACATTTTAATTCATTCCCTTCCTGTCTTTCTATGAATCATTCATTGTTATCACTCAGTACACACATATTCATTGCCTGCTTTCTGCACTTACTGATACATTGTGGATGTTTTTTCCTGTCATTCGTCTATACCATTATTTGTAATGGCCAAATAGTAATCCAACATATGGTTGTATTGTGATTCACTTACGATGTATGTTAGCCAATTCCATATTGTTAAAGCATTCAGATGGTTTGTAAGTTTGTAACATTAAAAAACAATTATTATAGGAGTTTTCTTACAAATAACCTATCTGATTATTTCCTTAGCATTGATTCCTGCAAGTGTAACAACTTAAAGAGCACTCACATGTAATACTTTGGAAACATATTGCCAAATTACCATTCAGAAACATTAAACCAATTTGTTCTCCCATCAGCTGTATTTGAAAGTACTTATTTCCTCATGCCCAGGTCAACCTTGGGTATTATTCCTTTTCTTCTTCGACAGTGTCAAATGCTAGGCAAAAAATGGACAAATTTTTAAATGGCATGGCATTTTTGTTTACTTTTCAATTTTTATTATAAATGAATTTGAACTTTTACTTTTTCATTGGCTATTTGTACTTGTCCCCTTGGCAAGTGACCTTCCTTGTCTTTTGTCCTTTTTTTCCTATTAGAATATTTATCTTCTTTATTGATTTGTAAACACTCTTTAGTGTTAACCGTTTGTAGTACCATACATACAAATTTTTCTCAGCATGTCATTGTCTTTCTGCTTCTTTGGCATATAAAAGTTTAACTTTTATACATTGAAATCTATTTATCTTTTTCCTTTATGTTTTCTGCCTTTGGTGACATGTTTGAAAAGTTCTTCCCTTCTCCTAAATTATATGTATTTTGGTTTTATCCTCTGGGTCTCTTGTTAGTTACATTTAACTATTTAATCCATCTGGAATTTATTTTGTTGAAGTATGACCTCAGGCTATATAACTTCATTGAATAATGGTGCCACAGTCATTAACTGGGAGTAAGAATAATTTCTCCTTACCTTTTTTTTTTTTTGTCACCTTCAACTATCTAGGTGAGAACTGGGAATAGGTAAAGGACAGACACAAAATAGCAAAAATATTTTATTAGGATTAGCAACATCTTTGGAACCAGTCTCCTGTTCCATGTCCAGTTCTAACTGTTGCTTCCTGACCTGCATATAGATTTCTCAAGAGGCAGGTTAGGTGGTCTGGTATTCCCATCTCTTTCAGAATTTTCCACAGTTTATTGTGATCCACAGTCAAAGACTTTGGCATAGTCAATAAAGGAGAAATAGATGTGTTTCTGGAACTCTCTTGCTTTTTCTATGATCCAGCGGATGTTGGCAATTTGATCTCTGGTTCCTCTGCCTTTTCTAAAACAAGATTGAACATCTGGAAGTTCATGGTTCACGTATTGCTGAAGCCTGGTTTGGAGAATTTTGAGCATTACTTTACTAGCGTGTGAGATGAGTGCAATTGTGCGGCAGTTTGAGCATTCTTTGGCATTGCCTTTCTTTGGGACTGGAATGAAAACTGACCTTTTCCAGTCCTGTGGCCACTGTTGCATTTTCCAAATTTGCTGGCATATTGAGTACAGCCCTTTCACAGCATCATCTTTCAGGATTTGAAACAGCTTAACTGGAATTCCATCACGTCCACTAGCTTTGTTTGTAGTGATGCTTTCTAAGGCCCACTTGACTTCACATTCCAGGATGTCTGGCTCTAGGTGAGTGATCACACCATCATGATTATCTGGGTCATGAAGATCTTTTTTGTACAGTTCTACTGTGTATTCTTGCCACCTCTTCTTAACATCTTCTGCTTCTGTTAGGTCCCTACAATTTCTGTCCTTTATTGAGCCCATCTTTGCATGAAATGTTCCCTTGGTCTCTCTAATTTTCTTGAAGAGATCTCTAGTCTTTCCCATTGTGTTGTTTTCCTCTATTTCCTTGCATTGGTTCCAAATAGGAAAAGGAGTACATCAAGGCTGTATATTGTCACTCTGCTTATGTAGCTTTGATGCAGAGTACATCATGAGAAACGCTGGGCTGGAAGAAGCACAAGCTGGAATCAAGATTGCCGGGAGAAATATCAACAACCTCAGATATGCAGATGACACCACCCTTATGGCAGAAAGTGAAGAGGAACTAAAAAGCCTCTTGATGAAAGTGAAAGAGGAAAGTGAAAAAGTTGGCTTAAAGCTCAACATGCAGAAAACAAAGATCATGGCATCCGGTCCCATTACTTCATGGGAAATGGATGGGGAAACAGTGTCAGATTTTGTTGTTTGGGGCTCCAAAATCACTGCAGATGGTGACTGCAGCCATGAAATTAAAAGACACTTACTCCTTGGAAAAAAAGTTATGACCAACCTAGATAGTATATTCAAAAGCAGAGACATTACTTTGCCAACAAAGTTCCATCTAGTCAAGGCTATGGTTTTTCTAGTAGTCATGTATGGATATGAAAGTTAGACTGTGAAGAAGGCTGAGTGCGAAAGAATTGATGTTTTTGAACTGTGGTGTTGGAGAAGACTCTTGAGAGTCCCTTGAACTGCAAGGAGATCCAACCAGTCCATCCTAAAGGAGATCCATCCTGGGATTTCTTTGGAAGGACTGAAGCTAAAGCTGAAACTCCAATACTTTGGCCACCTCATGCAAAGAGTTGACTCATTGGAAAAGACCCTGATGCTGGGAGGGATTGGGGGCAGGAGGAGAAGGGGATGACAGAGGATGAGATGGCTAGATGGCATCACCGACTCGATGGACATGAGTTTGGGTAAACTCTGAGAGTTGGTGATGGACAGGGAGGCCTAGCGTGCTGTGATTCATGGGGTCGCAAAGAGTCGGACACAACTGAGTGACTGAACTGAACTGATAGTTGAGATTTTAGATGGGACCAGGAGGCAGGTCCTGGGAGATCCTGCTCATTTAATTGCTTAATATGGTAGATAGTGTTGTAGATATTTGGTATTGGCCCACTCATCCTTTAATACCATTTCCTTCTAGTGAGCCTTCTGTGTTGCAGAAAGTGGAAATCTGAAAACCACATTTCACAGTCTCTTTTACAGCTTGAGTTCTGGGTTTAAAATACCTTCCCCAAAATATGTGCATTCCTGTGAGATCTAAAGGGCAGAAATGAAGCCAACATCACCTTCCCTGCCCTATGGGCTGCTTTACACTGGAATGCAGATCATGCAGACTCAAGGATGTTCTGCAACAGGGCACTGGTATCCAGTCTCCAGCTTCCTGGGTGTCAAGAGGGTGGATTTCCTGAATCCAGCTTCTGTTTCCTGAGCCATTCTTGAACTCAAGCATTCCAGTGGTGGTCTCACAGGTAGTAGCCAACTGGTGGATGGATTCTATAAGATTCTGGGAGTCATTCCTTTAGGTCCAGCTTAGATCTCACTCTTCCAACCCTTCCAAGGCTTTTCTTTTTTTTTTAAACTGAGGTTGAGAGAAATTAAATAATTTGCCCAAGGTCATATAGCCAGTAAGGGATATGTGTGCATGTTCAATCGTGTCCAACTCTGTGTGATCCCATGGACTGTAGCCTGCCAGGCTCCTCTGTCCATGGAATTTTCCAGGCAAATTTCCACTGGAGTAGGTTGCCATTTCCTACTCCCCTTTCAAGGCTTTAAAAAAAATCTAATTTCCTTATTGGACTCAGTGGGAGAAGTAGAGGGTAGGATGATTTGAGAGAATAGCGTGTGTGCTAAGTCACTTCAGTCATGTCTGACTCCTTGCAAACCTATGGACTGTAGCGCGCCAGGCTCCTCTATCCATGGGATTCTCCAGGCAAGAACACCAGAATGGCTTGCCATTTCCTCCTTAAGGGGACCTTCCTGGCCCAGAGATCGAACCCGTGTCTCTTCTGTCTCCTGCACTGGCAGGTGGGTTCTTTACCACTAGTGTCACCTGGGAAGCCATTGAAACATATACATTACTATATGTAAAACAGATGACCAGTGGAAGTTAGATGTATGATACAGGATAACCAAAGCCCATGCTCTGTGACAATGTGGAGGGATGGGAGGGGGAAGGGATGTGTGAGGGGGATTCAGGAGGGAGGGGACACATATATGCCTATGGCCCATTCATACTGATGTATAGCAAAAACCATCCCAATATTATAAAATAATTATCCTCCAATTAAAATAAATTTTAAAATCTGATTTCCTTATTAAATCTCTTTCTACTGAAAATACCTATCATGGTTTCTGTTTCCTATACTGAATCCTGACAGACACAGGCAGCCATGGGTTAATGGCAGGGGCCTTGCATGTGGCAGCTGGCTAATATACAGGGGAAAACTTTATCCATTAGTGGCCTGAGTCACAGATACAGGTATTCTGCCTTTGGTTGAAGCCAACACTAGGTATAAACACATGAGCAGTGAAGGAGCAAAGAGGAAGGGACACAGTAAAATAACACAAAGTATCTTTATGTGAAGTACTAAACTAGACCAGTTCACATGTTCTCACTTAATTCTCCCAACACTCTGGAAGGTAAGTACAATGGTCTCCAATTAACCCAACCCTGCCCATACACATTTCTGAATATAGTATATTCATTCCCTCAGGTTTAGATACTGTTAAAATACAACTCAGGTGGTGAATGGGTCTAGATTCTCAGCCACTCTGAGGACCTCAGTTCCAGAAGTACATGACCTTGTGTCAAGTGCTCTGCAATTAACATGACCTGGCTCCACTCTCTGTGTCTACTTCCTTCTGCTCTCCTACCAACTGGTAAATTTCCAACTGAACCAAACTTCCTGAGGCAATTATCTGGCCCTGTTCATCTTAAGCTGGGGCCACACAAAAGTCAGCTGCCAGCCTAGGGACAGCCAGCAGCCCTCAAAGGCAAGCATCTACTTCTGGTCCAATTAGCTGTGACTCTGAGGAAGGGGTCCCAGGGCCTGCTGGCTACTCAGCAGGAAGATGAATAGGGAAGATCAGATTTGGGCACCTGTTCAAAAATCAAGATATTAGGAAAACTGAGCCCACATTTCTACCAGCAACAAGGAAAGGAGCCCCACTCCTTTATATTGCAGTTTGCTGCATGTCACTAATTTATATTAACTGCCTGGTCCTTGCAGACATTTGAGTTTGAGAAATCCTAAATTCCCTCCAGATCTAACAAACCTTCATTCTGAGATTCTATACTCTTCTGAATTCCTGTACATTGCAAACAATGCAGATTGACATGGGCCTCATTGAACAGTTAATTTGGAAACAAGCTAGGAATGCATTTCATTTATCCACCAATTCGATTTTTAAAGAGGGACTCTGCATTTCCACACTATAAAGCCATTACTCCCCTCTATTAGAGTTCCTGTAATTCTCAATGTGCCATGTATTATCATCCTCCTGTCAAAATGAAACTCTTACAGAGAGCCTGCGAGGGCCTTATCAAATCAAGTGGAAGTGATTAAGGACAGTAGAAAAAATTAGAACAATTATATATTCACTATTAAATAATGCAATGGATGAGAATCCAAACTAGTCTTCAAATTTTCCAAAGTAAGATTTGCAATTTACTATTTTGTTGACTCAATAGTAAATTATCAATTCATTACATGATTAAATCATTTATCAAAACTGTAAATGACAAAGCAATCAGAGGCTGGGATAATCAGACTCCGAGCCTGTTCTTTGTGTAGAATTCAAATGCACCCAGCACAATACAATTTTGTACTTAATGTCACTCATCTAATCAACATATTTCTGTTCCAATGTGAGATCTTTGTTTGAACACGAGATGCAACAGATATGGAAGCCACAAAAATCTTATTTATATAATCATAACAAGCATGTTATCATGGTTGTCAAAATTAATTAAACCTAATTTGCTCTATTTTCTAAACTGAAAATTGACACAAAATGTTCTTGTGAAAGGCAAAAATGCTAAAGGATCACAGAAATAGGTATAAAAGTAAATATTTTTGAATGCTTGTATTTTGTTTTAGATAATACTGATTAGATTAGATACTGACAGATTAGATTCCTCCAAACATTTGAAACAATCAGTTGAATGTAAACTCTATGAAAATCTAAACCTTTGATTTCTTCTGAGCAATAATGAGTCCCACTGGGGCAATTACAATAAATGTAAATTTAGAAACCTCTATTAACATGCAACTTCTCAGGAAGCATTCTTTTGTAAGGCAAGGGACATCTTTATTTCAGATTACATTGTCATCTTTTTTTCTTTTTTTTAATTTAATTTTTTATTGAAGAATAATTGCTTTACAGTTTTCACATTGTCATCTTGATTATCCTCTATTTCAAGCCAAGGCTCTGCTTATACCAGTGCTTCTCAAACTCTGGTTTATGTTAAAAACACTCAGCAAGTCTGTTAACCATGCAGATTCCAGGGTACCTTGCTGGTCTTGATTCAAAAGGTCTTGGGAGAGACCAAAAAATCAGTATTTTCACAAAAAACCCCAGAGAGTTCTTTGTAAATGTTCCAAGGACAACACTGTGAGAAACACAGACCCACACAATGTTTTCCTTCTCCTTTTGTATTACATTGTTTTGAATCCTTGCATTATAAATCCTTTCAGTATCTCTCTTGAGTGCTTTCCTCATGCCCTAATCAAACTCCACTAATATTACCTGGGCCCTATCTCATCTCATTAGCCTGAACTGGAAGAAGTTACATTTACTACATTTTCCTTCTCCAGATTCATACCTCTCTGGCCTTCACACATGTGCAGCCTCCTTTGAAAGCACCAATTAGTGGGACCCTTCTAGAAATTTCTAGTCTTCCCCAAGCCAATCAGAATCCTATGTGCTTTGTAGCAGGATCTCTTCAAGTAACACATAAGCTCTGTTTCTTGCAAACCTCCCTATTACCAAAGAAAGGTTTATTTAAGCTTTTCAGTTCAGTTCAGTTCAGTCACTTGGTCGTGTCTGACTCTTTGCAACCCCATGAATCTCAGCACGCCAGGCCTCCCTGTCCATCACCAACTCCCAGAGTTCACTCAGACTCACATCCATCGAGTCAGTGATGCCATCCAGCCATCTCATCCTCTGTCATCCCCTTCTCCTCCTGCCCCCAATCCCTCCCAGCATCAGGGTCTTTTCCAATGAGTCAACTCTTCGCATGAGGTGGCCAAAGTACTGGAGTTTCAGCTTTAGCATCAGTCCTTCCAGTGAACACCCAGGACTGACTGTGTGGATCACAATAAACTGTGGAAAATTCTGAAAGAGATGGGAATACCAGACCACCTAACCTGCCTCTTGAAAAATCTGTATGCAGGTCAGGAAGCAACAGTTAGAACTGGACATGGAACAACAAACTGGTTCCAAATAGGAGAAGGAGTACATCAAGGCTGTATATTGTCACCCTGCTTATTTAACTTTGATGCAGAGTACATCATGAGAAACACTGGACTGGAAGAAACACAAGCTGGAATCAAGATTGCCAGGAGAAATATCAATAACCTCAGATATGCAGATGACACCACCCTTATGGCAGAAAGTGAAGAAGAACTAAAAAGCCTCTTGATGAAAGTGAAAGAGGAGAGTGAAAAAGTTGGCTTAAAGCTCAAAGTTCAGAAAACAAAGATCATGGCATCTGGTCCCATCACTTCATGGCAAACAGATGGGGAAACAGTGGAAACAGTGTCAGAATTTATTGTTTTGGGCTCCAAAATCACTGCAGATGGTGATTGCAGCCATGAAATTAAAAGACGCTTACTCCTTGAAAGGAAAGTTATGACCAACCTAGATAGCATATTCAAAAGCAGAGACATTACTTTGCCAACAAAGGTCCTCTAGTCAAGGCTATGGTTTTTCCAGTGGTCATGTATGGATGTGAGAGTTGGACTGTGAAGAAAGCTGAGGGCCGAAGAATTGATGCTTTTTAACTGTAGTGTTGGAGAAGACTCTTGAGAGTCCCTTGGACTGCAAGGAGATCTAAGCCTTTAGTGTCCTCAATACTACCCCACAGAGTGGATGAGATAAAACAAAGGAGGAGGACCTCAAACTCATCTATTTAACATCTGTTTAGCAGCTCAAGAAAAAAAAAAGTTGTCATTGAAGAGCTAGAATCATATTTTCTTGAAAATTCACAATTGTCTGTTGATATGAATTACCCAAGTAATCACTGAACCCAGGAAGCCATCAACTGGAAACTTACTTGGGGAGCTCTTCATATAGATCAATATTGGGCTGCCCTACACCAGAGTTTCTCAACTTTGTTCTGAGGGTCTGTCCTTGGCTCCCAAAACTTAAAATATTTCCTCCATGGACCTTTGCATGAAAAGTTTGATGACCCCCCCTCCTCCCACCCACAGGAACTGAATTAGCTACTTAGTCTTTGAGTTTTCAAGGGAGACAAACTAGGGAGGAGGGGCAGAAGTGAGATGGTAAACCTGTTTCTGGTTTTAAACCATATAAATGAAGTTGAAGAAACAAAAGACATCACAATGCACTGAAAGACAAAACACAATTTCTTCCTCTAAATTAAATTTCTTTTTGAAAAAATCATTCTATGTTCATTACACTGGCAAGACCTTTTAAATCCCTTGTCTTGGAAATTAAAATGCTTCACATTTGTTCATGCTTGCTGGAATTCTGTTTTCCTGAAAATCTTCCAAAGCTCTGAGCTTTACTTCTTCTCTCTTAGCTACTACAGAACCATCTCCTAGAAAAACAACCCGTTAGTAGCTGGTTTTCCTAATCCCATCTCAGTGTTCCTGATTTAGAAGGTTGTACCTGCTACATGGGAACATAGGCTGGGAATAATGAGTGTCATAGCAAGGTTGTACAGGACTGATTAAACCAACTGTTTGCTTATATTGAAACAATTACAGATGAAATGATGTGATGTCTGGGAGTGGCTTCAAAATAATGGGGGAGAGTAGGTGGAGGTATATGAAACAAGAGTGACTATCTCTAATAATTGCTGAAGCTGAACAATAGGCACTATGTGTTCGTTACATTGTTTCCTCTATATTTGAAAATATTTGAGAATCTCAATAATAAACTTTTTAGTAAAAAGAAAATCTATTTGAAGAGTAGTTAATAGTCCAATAAAAAATTGTTTAAGCATGCATTTGCTTGCCAATTTTCCCCCCCAAAAATTTTGTTGTTTTTAAAGATTGGGTTCACTGATTGCAATTCTATTTTGTCTTTGTTTAATAAGTCACAATCATAATATCAAAAAAAAGTAAAGAGAAAAATCTGCTTCAAGTGCCAGATGAAGCCAAAAATGCTCCCAAACAGAAAGGAAAGATCCTCAGTTTTCTTCAAAAGCAGGACTTTTAATGCTGTGCTTTGATGGAACCTGGGCTATGACAGTTCCCCCAAATTCTTGAGCCCTAACTCTTAGCAAAATACCTAGCATGATGTAGGTGTAAAATAAATATTCATTGAATTAGTGAACAAACTCAGGTCCTTTATGCTGCAAGATCCTCCAAGAGAGTGGGAACAACCATGATAACAGCAGTAAGTAACAATTGTTGAGGCTTTATTATGTGCCAGGTTCTGTACCACATATCAGGAATATATCAGTATTTCCTTTAATCCTCATTACAACCTTATAAGCTTCATAAGGGCATGAATCTTCTTTTTCACTGGTTATTCACTGGTATGTCCCCAGGGCCTAAAACATGATTGACTCAATAAATGTTTAGTCAATGAATAAATCTAAAGTAGGTACTATTATCATAACCCTTTATGCAGATGAAGAATCTGAGGCTTAAAAAACTTAAGTGACCTGCCCAGCTAGTGAATGGCAGAGTTGGACTAAAATTCAAATAATAAAACTCAAAAAAAAAACCCAAAACTCTCCTTCAACCACTAGCTATATTGATGCTAACTCATACATTAAATGTCTTGTCTATTATTATAATTGTGCCAGCCAATGACCTTCAAATGTCCTTAAAAATACAATGTATGATGAAAATATTTTGATATCAACTTAAACTGAACAGACGTAAGAGTATGGGGTACTTCTTGGAACAGGAATAAAAGGGAACTTAAACATGAAAGTGGGTCTCTACCTACATGAAAGATAATTGTGAAAGGTTAGAAGCATTCCCATTAAAGTTAGAATGAAGGCAAGGATAACCTTGCTAAGTATAACCTATCACTACTATTATTTATCATTGTCTTAGAGGTCATAGATAAAGCAATAAGACAATTCTGTTAGAATTGAAAAGAGACAATATCATCATTGTTTTTAAACAAAATAACCTATTAGAAAATCTACAAAAAGCTAAAACTACTAAAACTAAGAGAGTTTACAAGATTGTTATATATGATATATCTTTTTATTAGTAGCAACCAATTAAAATTTTTTTCTAATTGTTCACCATAAATGTCCAAGCTCCATGGTATCTAGGAGTGAATAGAGTAAAAGTTATATAAGATCTTCATGAAGATAATACATAGGATATAAAAGACCTAGATAAATGATAAATCTAGATAAATCTAGTCCTGTTCATATATGAAAATTACATATAGATGTCAATTTTCCTCAAACTGACATTAATTCATTGAAATTCCAATCAAAACTCCAACTGGAATTAATAATAAAGAGTTAAGAATAAAAAAAAATTATCTTAGACAAAACCAGGGAATCTGGCCCTAGTAAATTTTAAGACTTAAAAGGAATAGTATAATATATTTTACATGTGGTATAGGTATAGCAATAAACAAGCAGACAACCAGAACAGATTATAATGTCAATAAACAGTCTATGTACATATAGGAACGTGACATATGAAAGAGAGGGGATTATAATTCAGTGGTGAAAAACACGGATTATTTAAAACGCTGTGCTTTCCAGGTTGAAAATGAGACCATTAGAAACTACACCTGACATCACTGACACAGAATAAATTTCAACGATTTAAAGACCTAAAGGAGATGTTGTAAAACTTTTAAGAAACAAATATAAGAGACTCTGGGAGCATATTGAAAAACAAAGACATTACTCTGTAAACAAAGCTCTGTCTAGTCAAGGCTATGGTTTTCCAGTGGTCATGTATGGATGTGAGAGTTGGACTGTGAAGAAAGCTGAGCACCGAAGAATTGATGCTTTTGAACTGTGGTTTTGGAGAAGACTCTTGAGAGTCCCTTGGACTGCAAGGAGATCCAGCTAGTCCATCCTAAAAGAGATCAGTCCTGGGTGTTCATTGGAAGGATTGATGCTGAAGCTGAAACTCCAATATTTTGGCCACCTCATGCGAAGAGTTGACTCATTGGGAAAGACTCTGATGCTGAGAGGGATTGGGGGCAGGAGGAGAAGGGGACAACATAGGATGAGTTGGCTGGATGGCATCACTGACTCGATGGACGTGAGTCTGGGTGAACTCCGGGAGCTGGTGATGGACAGGGAGGCCTGGCGTGCTGCGATTCATGGGGTCGCAAAGAGTCGGACACGACTGAGCGACTGAACTGAACTGAACTGAACTGAACTGACCTGAGGGGACATAAGAAAGGATTTATTAAATTCAACACTAAAGGCACAAACCATGGAAGTCAAAATTGATGTTTGATTAATATTTAAATTTAAAACTTCTATATGAAAAAGGCCATCATTAAAAGGTCACAATATCAGCCACAGACTAGGAAAACATATTCGTATTATAAAATATATTTATATTATAGTATTTATTGTATTAATATATTAGTATCTAGAATATACAATGCAAAGAAATAGAGGAAAAGAACAGAATGGGAAAGACTAGAGATCTCTTCAAGAAAATCAGAGATACCAAGGGAACATTTCATACAAAGATGGGCTCAATAAAGGACAGAAATGGTCTGGACCTAACAGAAGCAGAATATATAAAGAAGAGGTGGCAAGAATACACGGAAGAACTGTACAAAAAAGATCTTCACGACACAGATAATCATGATGGTGTGATCACTCACCTAGAGCCAGACATCCTGGAATGTGAAGTCAAGTGGGCCTTGGAAAGCATCACTACGAACAAAGCTAGCAGAGGTGATGGAATTCCAGTTGAGCTGTTTCAAATCCTGAAAGATGATGCTGTGAAAGGGCTGCACTCAATATGCCAGCAAATTTGGAAAACTCAGCAGTGGCCACAGGACTGGAAAAGGTCAGTTTTCATTCCAATCCTAAAGAAAGACAATGCCAAAGAATGCTCAAACTACTGCACAATTGCACTCATCTCACATGCTAGTAAAGTAATGCTCAAAATTCTCCAAGCCAGGCTTCAGTAATACGTGAACCGTGAACTTCCTGATGTTCAAGCTTGTTTTAGAAAAGGCAGAGGAACCAAAGATCAAATGGCCAACATCTGCTGGATCATGGAAAAAGCAAGAAAGTTCCAGAAAAACATCTATTTCTGCTTTATTGACTATGCCAAAATCTTTGACTGTGGATCACAATAAACTGTGGAAAATTCTGAAAGAGATGGGAATACCAGACCACCTAACCTGCCTCTTGAGAAACCTGTATGCAGGTCAGGAAGCAGCAGCTAGAACTGGACATGGAACAACAGACTGGTTCCAAATAGGAAAAGGAGTATGTCAAGGCTGTATATTATCACCCTGCTTATTTAACTTCTATGCAGAGTACATCATGAGAAACGCTGGGCTGGAGGAAGCACAGGCTGCAATCAAGATTGCTGGGAGAAATATCAATAACCTCAGATATGCAGATGACACCACCCTTATGGCAGAAAGTGAAGAGGAACTAAAAAGCCTCTTGATGAAAGTGAAAGAGGAGAGTGAAAAAGTTGGCTTAAATCTCAACATGCAGAAAATGAAGATCATGGCATCCAGTCCCATCACTTCATGGGAAATAGATGGGGAAACAGTGGAAACAATGTCAGACTTCATTTTTATGGGCTCCAAAATCACTGCAGATGGTGATTGCAGCCATGAAATTAAAAGATGCTTACTCCTTGGAAGAAAAGTTATGACCAACCTAGTTAGTATATTCCAGAGAAGGCAATGGCACCCCACTCCAGTACTCTTGCCTGGAAAATCCCATGAATGGAGGAGCCTGGTAGGCTGCAGTCCATGGGGTCACTAAGAGTCAGACACGACGGAACGACTTCACTTTCAGTTTTCACTTTCATGCACTGGAGAAGGAAATGGCAACCCACTCTAGTGTTCTTGCCTGGAGAATCTCAGGGACGGGGGAGCTTGGTGGGCTGCCGTCTATGGGGCTGCACAGAGTCGGACATGACTGAAGCGACTTAGCAGCAGCAGCAGACATTACTTTGCCGACTAAGGTCCGTCTAGTCAAGGCTATGGTTTTTCCTATGGTCATGTATGGATGTGACAGTTGGACTGTGAAGAAGGCTGAGTGCCAAAGAATTGATGCTTTTGAACTGTGGTGTTGGAGAAGACTCTTGAGAGTCCCTTGGACTGCAAGAAGATCCAACCAGTCCATTCTGAAGGAGATCAATGCTGGGATTTCTTTGGAAGGAATGATGCTAAAGCTGAAACTCCAGTACTTTGGCCACCTCATGAGAAGAGTTGACTCATTGGAAAAGACTCTGATGCTGGGAAGGATTGGGGGCAAGAGGAGAAGGGGACGAGAGAGGATGAGATGGCTGGATGGCATCACTGACTTGATGGCCGTGAGTCTGAGTGAACTCCGGGAGTTGGTGATGGACAGGGAGGCCTGGCGTGCTGCGATTCATGGGATCGCAAAGAGTCGGACACAACTGAGCGACTGAACTGAACTGAACTGAGAATATACAAAGTGAAAGTGTTAGTCACTCAGTCCTGTCTGACTCTGCACCCTATGGACTCCTCTATCCATGGAATTCTCCAGGCCAGAATACTGAAGTGGGTAGCTGTTCCCTTCTCCAAGGGATCTTCTCAACCCAGGGATCGAACTCATGTCTCTCACATTGCAGGCAGATTCTTTACCGTCTGAGCCACTAGGGAAGTCCCGAATACACAAAGAGCTCACTAAGAGTCTAAGAAAAAGACAACACCATAGAAAAATAGATGGAGAGAGAGGAAACCAAATTGGCCAATAGATAATCTAAAAAAATATGTGCAACCTCACTCAAAATCAGAGAAATACAAAGATACCCAGTTCCCAATCCCTGGCAATCTGCGACTATCACCCTATAGACAAAAAGGACTTTGCTGATGTGATTAAGTTAAATATCTTGAGATACAGAGATTATCCTGGATCATCTGTGTGGGCCCTAAATGTAATTACAATTGTCCTTGTAACTAGGAGGCTATAAGGAGGAGTATGACTCCATTTTCTGATGTTTGACTGCTGACAGCCTTTAAGCTTGACCCCTTTCTCTTCTACCTTCTGCCTCATATCTGATAAGAAAACCTGAGTGCTCCCGCCTTTGGCACTGATGGCAAGAGTCAAACCACATAAGCCCCTACCTGTGCAAAGGACCTCTCACCCTAGCCCCACTCCCAAACCACCACCACGACAAAAAAAAACATTCATCCACTCATTTATTTGTTTGGTTGTTTAAAAAGGAAAAAAAAGAGGGAACTTCCCTGGGAGTACAGTGGTTAAGACTCCACGCTTCCAAGGCAGTGGGCATGGGTTTCATTCCTGGTCAGGGGCTTCCTTGGTGGCTCAGTGGTAAAGAATCTGCCTGCAATGCAGGAGACTGGGGTTTGATCCCTGGGTCAGGAAGATCCCCCGGAGGAGGGCATGAGAACCCACTCCAGTGTTCTTGCCTGGAGAATCCCATGGACAGAGGAGCCTGGAAGGCTGCAGTCCATAGAGTCACAAAGAGTCAGACACGACTGAAGCAACTAAACAGCAACAGCAGCAGGGAACTAAGATCCCACATATTGCATGGCAAAAAAAAAAGAAAGAAAGAAAGTCAAGCCAGCCTCCTATCCTTGTTCTCTCAAGTCATTTTCAGACTTGCTTGAGAGGCTTGCCCTGCTCTGCCCAGTTCAGTTCAGTTCAGTTGCTCAGTCATGTCCAACTCTTTGCAACCCCATGGTCTGCAGCACGCCAGGCCTCCCTGTCCATCACCAACTCCCCGAGTATACTCAAACTCATGTCCATTGAGTCGGTGATGCCATCCAACTGCCTCATCCTCTGTCGTCCCCTTCTCCTCCTGCTTTTAATCTTTCCCAGCATCAGGGTCTTTTCAAATGAGTCAGTTCTTTGCATCAGGTGGCAAAAGTATTGGAGTTTTAGTTTCAACATCAGTCCTTCCAATGTACATTCAGGACTGATCTCCTTTAGAATGGACTGGTTGGATCTCCTTGCAGTCCAAGGGACTCTCGAGAGTCTTCTCCAACACCACAGTTCAAAAGCATCAATTCTTTGGTGCTCAGCTTTCTTTATAGTCCAACTCTCACATCCATACATGACCACTGGAAAAACCATAGCCTGGACTAGAGAGACCTTTATTGGTAAAGTAATGTGTTTTAATATGCTGTCTAGGTTAGTCATAACTTTTCTTCCAAGGAGCAAGCGTCTTTTAATTTCATGGCTGCAATCACCATCTGCAGTGATTTGAAAGTGAAAGTGAAAGTGAAGTCGCTCAGTCGTGTCCAACTCTTTGCGACCCCGTGGACTGTAGCCCACCAGGCTCCTCCATCCATGGGGTTCTCCAGGCAAGAATACTGGAGTGGGTTGCCATTTCCTTCTCCAGGGGATCTTCCCAACCCAGGAATCGAACCCGGGTCTCCTGCATTGCAGGCGGGCGCTTTAACCTCTGAGCCACCAGTGATTTGGGAGCCCCAAAACATAAAGTCTCACTGTTTCCACTGTTTCCCCATCTATTTGCCATGAAGTGATGGGACCAGATGCCATGATCTTAGTTTTCTGAATATTGAGCTTTAAGCCAACTTTTTCACTCTCCTCTTTCACTTTCATCAAGAGGCTTTTTAGTTCTTCTTTACTTTCTGCCATAACGGTGGTGTCATCTGCATATCTGAGGTTATTGATATTTCTCCCGGCAACCTTGATTCCAGCTTGTACTTCATCCAGCCCAGCGTTTCTCATGATGTACTCTGCATAGAAGTTAAATAAGCCGGGTGACAATATACAGCCTTGACGTACTCCTTTCCTATTTGGAACCAGTCTGTTGTTCCATGTCCAGTTCTAACTGTTGTTTCCTGACCTGCATACAGATTTCTCAAGAGGCACGTCAGGTGGTCTGGTATTCCCATCTCTTGAAGAATTTTCCACAGTTTGTGGTGCTCTACACAGTCAAAGGCTTTGGCATAGTCAATAAAGCGTAAATAGATACTTTTCTGGAACTCTTTTGCTTTTTTGATGACCCAACAGATGTTTTCAATTTGATCTCTGGTTCCTCTGCCTTTTTTAAAACCAGTTGGAACATCTGGAAATTTATGGTTCATATATTGTTAAAGCCTGGCTTGGAGAATTTTGAGCATTACTTTACTAGTGTGTGAGATGAGTGCAATTATGTGGTATTCTTTGGCATTGCCTTTCCTTAGGATTGGAATGAAACCTGACCTCTTCCAGTCCTGTGGCCACTGCTGAGTTTTCCAAATTTGCTGGCATATTGAGTGCAGCACTTTCACAGCATCATCTTTCAGGATTTGAAATAGCTCAACTGGAATTGCATCACCTCCACTAGCTTTGTTTGTAGTGATGCTTCCTAAGGCCCACTTGACCTCACATTCCAGGATGCCTGGCTCTAGGTGAGTGATCACACTATTGTGATTATCTGAAAAGGCTCAATCGTGTAAGTAATAAAGCTTTTCATTACCCTTTGGTGTCTGCAAAGAATCATCACTCTTGACATCCAAACCCATTTAGGAGTGGGAGAGTCCCCTCTTGTGTCTTTAGGATGGTCACAACAGAGACAGGAGATTTGCAAAGAACAAGCAATGTGACAAAAGCAAGATGCTACACTGCTGGCTTTGAAGGTGGAGGAAGACATGACAAACCAAGGGATGAAGAAATGCAGGTCTAGAAGCTGGAAAAAGCAAGGCATCAGATTCTAGAGTGTGGAGGAGTGCAACCCAGCCAGCAACTTCGTTTAAGCCCAGTGAAATTAATTTCAGACATCTGACCTCCCAAACGGCAAGAGAATCAATGTGTATTGTTTTAAATCACCAAAGTCATAGTAACTTCTTACAGCAGTCCTAGGAAATCAGGAAATGACATCAAATGGTAGCTCAGATGATAAAGAATCCACCTGCAATGAAGGCAGACCTGGGTTTGATCCCTAGGTCAGGAAGATCCCCTGGAGAAGGGCATGGCAACCCACTCCAGTATTCTTGCCTAGAGAATCCCATGGACGGAAGAGCCTTGGAGGCTACAGTCCATAGGGTCACAAAGAGTAGGACACGACTGAGAGACTAACACACACAGAGGTACTAATATAGTCACTCTGTTCACCAGCACCATAGGCAGCTGTTTGTTTGTTTTTCTTTAATGTCAGTTGTTTTTCTTTAATGTCAGTTGCATTTAAGAATGTCTTTGATGGAAGAGTGAAACTTACTTCTTTTAATTTTTAAATTTTATTTATTTTTGGCTTCACTGGTCTTTGGTGCTGTTCGTGGACTTTCTCTAGTTGTGGCGAGCAGAGGCTACTCTATAGTTGCAGTGCATGGGCTTCTCATTGTGGTGGCTCCTCTTGTTGTGGAACACAAGCTCTAGGCTTGCAGGCTTTTGTAGTTATGGCACACGGGCTTAGTTGCTCCATAACATGTTGTATCTTCCCAGACCTGGGATCTAACCTGTGTCCCCTGCATTGGCAGGCAGATTCTTAGCCACTGAACCACCAGGGAAGTTCCCAGTGAAAATCATTAATATAACAAATATTGACCCTTGAGTGCCTGGGTTTTTAATATTTTATATGACAAAATGAGAAGTATGCATAAAACATTTCCACTGCATCCTGAATTATAATAACTGCCTCAAAGACAAACTCTTGTACAGTTTAAAAACAACTTTTTTCATCAAACACCATTTTTACATAAAAGGATTACTGAGAGTTAAACTTTAGTTATTCAGACTTGGGTTCTTGGCAGACATTTTCTCTAAAATTAACAAAGTGAGCCTGTCATTTCAAGGGAAAACAACTGACAGCATTTTTGCCAATTATAAAACTCAAGTTTTCAAGTAAAAATTAGAATTTTAAAAAACTTGTATCTGCCACCATGAGCTTGATAGCTTTCCAAAACATACTTTCCTGATGAGATCAATGGTTATAGTAACAAATGTAATATTTTTACATTGTATAATGAAATGTGTCAATATTTGGAAGATCTACATGATATTTTTCAAATGATCAATGCACAATATTACAAAATCACACATGGGTAAAAAAATCTATTCAAAGTGAAGATATACTAATGGGTTTTTCATGTATGAAAACACAAAAAATTCACTGATATGGTTTCAGATTGCATATTGGAACTAACCTCTAAGAAACTTCCATCTGTCAAATGTTGGTATATTATCAAAGAATATCCACAATTACCTGAATTGGCTAATAAAATATTCCTGGCTTTTCCAGCTACATATATGTGTAAAGAAGGATTTTCTTCCTATTTTTCTCCCAGAACAAGCAGAACAGTAGCATGAATGCAGAAGAACTATGAAAATTCAGCTCTCTTCTATTACAAGACAAAGAGATTTGTGAAAGTGTAAAGCAAAGCTACTTATTTCACTAAGTATCTTGTCCTTTTGAAAAATATAGCTCTTTTCACAAAACAAATTTTCCAACTTACAATGGACATATTCATTTTTAAAGATTTCATAATTAAAGATCTTTAAATTTCTCACTTTTAATTTCTAATACAATGAATACTAACAGACATAACTCACATAAACAAAAGTTTTCTGGGGTCCTCAGTAATTTTTGAGAGTAAAACTGAAAAGTTTGAGAACTGCTGCCCTAGAGAAATGCTTAGAAAAATGCTCAAGAAAATGTTTCTATTGCAGCTTTATTTCAAACAGTGAAAAATGGAGTTATTTTAAACATCCATGAAGAGGTGAATCAAGACATAAATTGTGGGACTTCCCTGGTGGTCCAATGGTTAAGAATCCTCCTGCCAATGAAGGGGACACAGGTTCGATCCCTGTCCCAGGATTTCTTCACATACCACAGGGCAACTAAGCCCGTGTGCCACAAATACTGAAGTTTATGCACCCTAGAGCCTGTGCTCTGCAACAAGAGAAGCCAAGGATTCCCAGGTGGCACCAGTGGTAATGCAGGAGGCATAAAAGATGTGGGTTCGATCCCTGGGCCAGGAAGAAACCCAGAGAAGGAAATGGCAACCTGCTCCAGTATTCTTGCCTGGAGAATCCCATGGACAGAGGAGCCCAGTGGGCTGCACTCCATAGGGTTGCAAAGAGTCAGACACAACTGAAGCAACTTAGCACACACACATACACACACACACACACACCCCACAAATAGACAGTAGCCCCTCTTTCTATAACTAGATAAAGTCCCCTTGTAGCAACAAAGACTCAGTGTAGCCAAGAATTAAAAAATAATAAATAAATAAATAATTTTAAAAAGAGATAAATTGTGTAAATTCATACAATGTAATCATACATCACTGTTAAAATGAAAAAAGGAGTTGCAACTAGTAACATGGGTGAATATCAAAAACATAATGGTAGGGAAGTTGTCAATTGTATGTACAGGATGATAGATTTGTATATATTTTGAAAACACATATAAGGTTAAAATATATAACAATGCTACCTTTTGTCTAAGTATATGTGCATATAATAAATTTACATACATCAAAATGGATAAGAAGAATGCCTACCAACTTCAGGATGTGGTTCCTCTGGAAATAAAGGGAATTAGGAAAAGGTACAAATGGAGTTTGACTTAATCCACACTGTTTTCTCTCTTTAATAATATTTTAAAATCTAAAGCAGATAGGATAAAATGCCAACACGTGCTAATTCTGGGTGATAGGTAAATGGATATCTCTGTTACGAAAGCCTCCTCAAAGACATTGGGCCAGTGCTGCCCTCTCCCAGTTCACGTATCATAGTCATGAGGGCTCCTGAGAGGAGGGAGAGTTCTACAAGGTGGAAGAATACTCCATGGCATTCTCAGTTCTTGATTCACTTTCAGAATATTACAGTAAATTGTCGTTCATCTCTGACTCATCAAGAGGATTTTCACTAATAGTATCTAGTTTTAAATAAACCATCCTTAAAACATGGACAAGTGGCTTGAATAGATTCTTGCAAAGAACCTCAATGAAAATAACTCTATAAATAATTGCCAATTGAAAATAAATCTAATAATGATCTGAGCACAAGCAGTAATAAAAAAGTGGCAGAGCTGACATTTTCCCTGCTGTGAGAGCAAGCTCTTCATAGATCACAATGAGTAATCTAGTCACATCAGACACTGTCAGCCCCCCAAACTGTAGTAATCAAGAATACCTAAAAATATTTGTAAATCTATATCATACATTATTAATGATGAACATCTTCCCAAGCCTGTTATGTCCTTGAGATAATAACTTATGATCTTATGAATTCATAAGATATTTTTAAAGATTAATTCTTCTTTACATCATTTTCTTTAATTTATATTTTGTATGTTTATAATAATATTTAAGCTAATAGTTAAAGATATAACATTGTGGTGGGAGAGAGAGATACACGCTGCTTGTTCAAAATCTTTTTACTGATGGGGTGTGCAATAAGAAAAACTAAAATCCACTGGTCTATACCAGGGGTGGATCCAGGCTTATGGGGCCTGAAGCTCATAGCAAATGAAGCGGGGGGGGGGGGGGGGTCTCCTTAATTAATAGAATACAAAATCAGACAGAGGTGAAAAAGACTGAGAAAAAAATCACAACAAATTATAAAACTGCAAACACTCACAAGTACCATTAGCATCACAAAATCCAGAAAAATAATTTAATGTTTTATAGTTAACTCCGTGTCACCACTATTAACTGCCAAAATTCTACAGGCAGGGAATGGGCTAATAAGAGTCATCAGCTGCAAACACATGATACTCCCTGTGAAAAAGAATGATTCAGAGAGTCGAGCTGCAGGCCAAGTGGATACAGCCATGGGCCCAGAAGGGAAAACGTCAAACCAGAGGTTTATTCCCAGCCTTTGAAACCTAATGTTTGCCTAGCTAGACTTTTAAACTGCTTAGTATTGGTGACTCTTGCCTTTCATTTTCTTCTATTTTGAACAGTAATGTACATAACTGGTATCCTATGTCTATCCCACCATTGTATTTTCAAAGCAGATACCTTGTTTTCTACTTTCACAAGTCCACGAATGAACAGAAATTTTGCCACAGAATGGATCATACTTAGAGCCTCATTCTACCTAATTTTGATGATTTGTGTGATATATGGGACTTTTGAACTGATGAGACTTGGATGAGATTTTGGACTTGATGTTGTAAATGTGATGAGACATTGGAGGACCTTGGGATGGAGGGAAAGTATTTTGCATGTGAGATGGACATGACTCTTTGGGGGCCAAAGGGCAGACTGTGATAGACAGAATAATGCTCCCCAAAGAAGTCCAGAGCCTTCTTCCAGAGACTGTGAATCTGTTAATTTACATGGCAAGAATTTTGCAGATGTGATTAAGTGAAGGATCTAAATATGGGGAGATATCCTAGATAATCTCAGTCAACCCAAAGTAATCACAAAGGTCCTTACAAAAGAGAGGCAGATTCATTTCAATGTATGGCAAAACCAATTCAGTATTGTAAAGTAAAAGAACGTAAAAATAAAAATTGAAAAAAAAGAGAGAGAGGCAGGAGGGTCAGAGTCTTCAGAAGAAGATGTGACGTTGGAAGCAGGGGTCATAGAGATTTTTTGAAGATGTGATGCTATGGACTTTGAAGATGGAGGGAGGAAGGGGCCATGAGCTAAGGAATGCAAGTAGGCCCTAGAAGCTGGAAAAGAAAAAGTCTGAACTCTTCCCTAGAGCTAGAACCCTGCCAACACCTTGAATTTAGTAAAACTGATTTCAGACTTCTGCTCTCTAGAATAGTAATATCTTGTGTTGTTTAAAGCCACTAAATTCTGTGGTAATTTTTTATAACAGCTGTAGGAAACAAGTACAGTACCCCCAGAAATACAGCTCTATCAGGATTCAGAATTTCTCACTTATTTTACTGAGATATTTCAAAATTCCTTTCCATATGGCATTAAAGTTTTATCAATATTTTGAATAGTCTTTGTAACTTGCTTGGGTCTTCCTTCTGATATTCACAAATATATTTTAGAGGTCTTAAAATGTCATTATACCCATGTTGCAAGGGTTGATCAGCCTTATAATGAACAAGTTATCTTATGACACTCAGACTCTTAAAAGAAGAATCCAAGTTGGCATCTGTATTTAAACTATTAACACTACAGGGACTTCTCTGACAGTCCAGTGGCTAAAACTTCACACTCCCAATGCAAAAGGCCCAGGTTCAATCCCTGGTCAGGGAACTAGATCCCACATGCCACAAATAAGATCAAAGATCCTGCATGCCAAAACTAAGACCTGGTGCAGCCAAGTGAATGTAGTTTTCAAGTTAAAAAAATAAATTAGTACATCTATGATATAAGCCTAAAAACAAAACATAATTATGATAATATACCAAAGAAGTAAAAACTTCAAGTATTGCGGAGGCAGCTTTGTCTTCAATTATTAAGGAAAGGAGCTATGCACTCTGCATACCACCTCTAATGTCTTTAAAGAGGACTTGAAAGCACTCTTTCCAGTCTTCTGTTCTAACCTTTCCTAACAGCTACACTGCCCTATGGACTGCAAATGCTGTTCAGTGGCAGTTTAACCACCCAAGGTCTTGTTTCAAAGTGTTGAATAAAATCACTGATAGAATTGACATATATACACTATTGATACTATGTATAAAATAGATAATTAACAAGAACCTACTGTATAGCTCAGGGAACTCTACTCAGTTCTCTGTAGTGAGCTGTGAAGGAAATCCAAAAATGAGGGGATATATGTCCATGTATAACTGATGCACTTTGCTATACAGCAGAAACTAACACAACGCTGTAAAACAACTGGACTCCAGTAAAAAATAATTTTAAAAAATCACTGATAGATGGTTATCAGTTAGTAAAAAACATTTAAATTACACTAGGGCCCAATAAACTAAGCGCAGGTGGCTGCGAGCCAGCTCACTAAGCACAGGCAGCCGCGATCCGGCTCACTAAGTGCAGCCGAGAGGAGCTTCCCCATGTCCGAGGTCAGGGGCAGCAGCCTAGAGTGCCAGGCTGCGATGGCGCAGGAATGGCTGAGAGGAGCTACCCTGCATCCGAGGTCAGTGGCAGCTGGGAGGAGCTACCCCACATCCGAGGTCAGGGGCAGCGGCCGGGAGGAGACACCCCGAGTCCGAGGTCAGGGGCGGCGGCCAGGAGGAGACACCCCGTGTCCGAGGCCAGTGGTGGCCAGGAGGAGACACCCCGTGTCCAAGGTCAGGGGTGGCGGCCGGGAGGAGACACCCCGCGTCTGAGATCAGGGGCAGCCAGGAGAAGTCACCCCACACCCGAGGCCAGGGGCGGTGACCTTGAGGAGCCACCCCAAGCCCGAGGCCAGGGGCGGCAGCTGGGAGGAGCCACCCATGCCCGAGGAGCAACCAGAGGAGCGGTGGCTGCACAGGCGCAGGAGGGCCTAGAGGAGCTATTCTACCTTGAAGGTCAGGAATGGTGGCGGTGAGGAGATACCCCTCGTCCAAGGTAAGGAGCAGTGGCTGTGCTTTGCTGGAGCAGCCCTGAAGAGATACCCCATGTACAAGGTAAGAGAAACCCAAGTAAGACGGTAGGTATTACAAGAGAGCATCAGAGGGCAGACACACTGAAACCATACTCACAGAAAACTATTCCATCTAATCACACTAGGACCACAGCCTTATCTAACAAGGAAACCAAGCCATGCCCGTGGGGCAACCCAAGATGGGTGGGTCATGGTGGAGAGGTCTGACAGAATGTGGTCCACTGGAGAAGGGAATGGCAAGCCACTTCAGTATTCTTGCCTTGAGAACCCCATGAACAGTAGGAAAAGACAAAAGGATAGGATACCAAAAGAGGAACTCCCCAGGTCATTAGGTGCCCAATATGCTACTGGAGATCAATGGAGAAATAACTCCAGAAAGAATGAAGGGATGGACCCAAAGCAAAAACAATACCCAGCTGTGGATGTGACTGGTGATAGAAGCAAGGTCTGATGCTGTAAAGAGCAATATTGCGTAGGAACCTGGAATGTCAGGTCCATGAATCAAGGCAAATTGGAAGTGGTCAAACAAGATATGGCAAGGGTGAACATCGACATTCTAGGAATCAGCAAACTAAAATGGACTGGAATGGGTGAATTTAAATCAGATAACCATTATATCTACTACTGCAGGCAGGAATCCCTCAGAAGAAATGGAATAGCCATCATGGTCAACAAAAGAGTCTGAATGCAGTACTTGGAAGCAATCTCAAAAATAACAGAATGATCTTTCTTCGTCTCCAAGGCAAACCATTCAATATCACAGTTATCCAAGTCTATGCCCCAACCAGTAACGCTGAAGAAGCTGAAGTTGAATGGTTTTATGAAGACCTACAAGATCTTTTAGAAGTAACACCCCAAAAAGATGTCCTTTTCATTATAGGGGACTGGAATGCAAAAGTAGGAAGTCAAGAAACACCTGGAGTAACAGGCATGTTTGGCCTTGGAATGCAGAATGAAGCAGGGCAAAGACTAAGAGAGTTTTGCCAAGAAAATGCACTGGTCATAGCAAACACCCTCTTCTAACAACACAAGAGAAGACTCTACACATGGACATCACCAGATGGTCAACACCAAAATCAGATTGCTTATATTCTTTGCAGCCAAAGATGGAGAATCTCTATACAGTCAGCAAAAACAAGACCAGGAGCTGACTGTGGCTCTCCTTATTGCCAAATTCACACTTAAATTGAAGAAAGTAGGGAAAACCGCTAGACCATTCAGGTATGACCTATATCAAATCCCTTATGATTATACAGTGGAAGTGAGAAATAGATTTAAGGGACTAGATCTGATAGATAGAGTGCCTGATGAACTATGGAATGAGCTTCGTGACATTGTACAGGAGACAGGGATCAAGACCATCCCCATGGAAAAGAAATGCCAAAAAGCAAAATGGCTGTCTGTGGAGGCCTTACAAATAGCTGTGAAAAGAATAGAGGTGAAAAGCAAAGGAGAAAAGGAAAGATATAAGCATCTGAATGCAGAGTTCCAAAGAATAGCAAGAAGAGATAAGAAAGCCTTCCTCAGTGATCAGTGAAAAGAAATAGAGGAAAACAACAGAATGGGAAAGACTAGAGATCTCTTCAAGAAAATTAGAGATACCAAGGGAACATTTCATGCAAAGATGGGCTCGATAAAGGACAGAAATGGTATGGACCTAACAGAAGCAGAAGATATAAAGAAGAGGTGGCAAGAATACACAGAAGAACCGTACGAAAAAGATCTTCACGACCCAAATAATCACAATGGTGTGATCACTCACCTAGAGCCAGACATCCTGGAATGTGAAGTCAAGTGGGCCTTAGAAAGCATCACTACAAACAAAGCTTAGTGGAGGTGATGGAATTCCAGTTGAGCTATTTCAAATCCTGAAAGATGATGCTGTGAAAGGGCTGTACTCAATATGCCAGCAAATTTGGAAAACTCAGCAGTGGCCACCGGACTAGAAAAGGTCAGTTTTCATTCCAATCCCAAAGAAAGGCAATGCCAAAGAATGCTCAAACTACCGCACAATTGCACTCATCTCACACACTAGTAAAGTAATGCTCAAAATTCTCCAAGCCAGGCTTCAGCAATACGTGAACCGAGAACTCCCTGATGTTCAAGCTTGTTTTAGAAAAGGCAGAGGAACCAGAGATCAAATGGCCAACATCTGCTAGATCATGGAAAAAGCAAGAAAGTTCCAGAAACACATCTATTTCTGCTTTATTGGCTATGCCAAAGCCTTTGACTGTGTGGATCACAATAAACTGTGGAAAATTCTTCAAGAGATGGGGATACCAGACCACCTAACCTGCCTCTTGAGAAATCTGTATGCAGGTCAGGAAGCAACAGTTAGAACTGGACATGGAACAGACTGGTTCCAAATAGGAAAAGGAGTACGTCAAGGCTGTATATTATCACCCTGCTTATTTAACTTCTATGCAGAGTACATCATGAGAAACGCTGGGCTGGAAGAAACACAAGCTGGAATCAAGATTGCCAGGAGAAATATCAATAACCTCAGATATGCAGATGACACCACCCTTATGGCAGAAAGTGAAGAGGAACTAAAAAGCCTCTTGATGAAAGTGAAAGAAGAGAGTGAAAAAGTTGGCTTAAAGCTCAACATTCAGAAAACGAAGATCATGGCATCTGGTCCCATCACTTCATGGGAATTAGATGGGGAAACAGTGGAAACAATGTCAGACTTCATTTTGGGGGGGCTCCAAAATCACTGCAGATGGTGATTGCAGCCATGAAATTAAAAGACGCTTACTCCTTGGAAGAAAAGTTATGACCAACCTAGATAGCATATTCAAAAGCAGAGACATTATTTTCCCAACAAAGGTCAAGGCTATGGTTTTTCCTGTGGTCATGTATGGATGTGAGAGTTGGACTGTGAAGAAAGCCGAGCACCAGAAAACTGATGTTTTTGAACTGTGGTGTTGGAGAAGACTCTTGAGAGTCCCTTGGACTGCAAGGAGATCCAACCAGTCCATTCTGAAGGAGATCAGCCCTGGGATTTCTTTGGAAGGAATGATGGTAAAGCTGAAACTCCAGCACTTTGGCCACCTCATGCGAAGAGTTGACTCATTGGAAAAGACTCTGATGCTGGGAGGGAATAGGGGCAGGAGGAGAAGGGGACAACAGAGGATGAGATGGCTGGATGGCATCACTGACTCGATGGACGTAAGTCTGAGTGAACTCCGGGAGTTGGTGATGGACAAGGAGGCCTAGCGTGCTGTGATTCATGGGGTTGCAAAGAGTCAGACATGACTCAGTGACTGAACTGAACTTAACTGAATTGACTCTTATGTTCTATACAATGACATACTGATAGGTACATGTAGGCATTTTGTCACTGGAAGACATTTCTTCAAGACATTTTGTTGCATTAGTGGTGATTTTACACGCTATCCCATGCAAAACTGCCAGACTCTATCCAGACAACATGGATCATATATACTAAAACACAGTCCAATACATTGGGATGCATAAAACATGAGAATTCATACACATATGTATTGCTGGTAATATTGCTATAGGTTTGAGCTTGCAAACACAGGAACTCTGATAAACTCTCTTTAGTTAGATTTCCATCAAAAAAAAAAAGAGAGAGAGAGAGAGAGAAATGTTTATCGTACATTTGTAATCATTCATCAGCATTATTGATTTTATTCCTTTCAGGCAAGAATTTATGTTTTGAACAGGCACTGATAACCAAATGCTTCACATAAAATTTTTCATGCCTGGTAACTAGAATAACTTTCCACAGACTTTCCATAGTTTCCGCCTCTGCACATTTCAATTCTATTTCTCTTCCACTAACCACACTCTCTCTGTGCCAGACACCAAAGGTACTTTTGTTATTGCAGCCCAACCTCTGACCTTGCTCACTGGGCAAAAGGAGTATTCCTGAAAAACATTCCTATATTATTAGTAATTAACTATATACAGAAATTATTTTGACTCTCAAAAATAATATCTTACTAAACCCAAACTCAATGCATTTCCATCAACTGTTCAGTAGCCAGATCCCCAAAATTCTCACAGCCAGTAGAAGGCCAACAATCAACAACAGCGAAAATCTGATAGAAGGGATGGTGGAATGGAAAGAGATGGAAGCCATAATTGGTTGCTATTAAAATATCTTCTGCAGATGTTTTTTAATTTGTTTTTAATTAGTTAATTAATTAGGCTGTGCTGGATCATAGTCACAGCACACGGGCTCTTTAGTTGCAACATGCAAACCTTTAGTTGTGGCATATGGGATCTAGTTTCCTGACCATGCATCAAACCAGGGCACCCTGCATTGGAAGCATGGATTCTTAGCCACTGGACCACCAGGAAAGTCCCTGTAAACACTTTTTAAAAATGATAATACCATTTGATATATGTATACCATATTTATGGTATGGTATCGGCATATCAGACCACTGTTTTTCCTTTCTGAAAAGAATTAGCAAAGAAACACTCCTTTTTTTGTACTGAGGTATAATTTACAGAGAGCATTGTTGAAGTTTAAAGTGTATGTGTTGATTTGATACATTTATATAATGCAATATGATGACACTGAAGCTTTAGCCAACACCTCTGTCATGCCACATAATTATAATTTCTTTTTTTATGGTTAGAACATTTCAAATCTAGTCTCTCAGCAATTTTGAAGTATAAAAGCATTATTGACTATAATCATTATACTCTGCATTAGACATGCAAAACTTATTATCTTCTAATTGTAAGTTTACATCCTTTAGCCACATCTCCCCAATTCCTTACCCCTTGGCCACTGGGCACTAATTATCTGAAAAATCTGAAGAATTATTGAATGCATTCATTTTCCTTTTTTTCTCCCTTTTAAGAATTGAAGGGGACATACATATACATATGGCTGATTCATGTTGATATATGGCAAAAACCAATACAATACTGTAAAGCAATTATCCTCCAATTAAAAATGAATAAAATTTTTAAAAAGAAATAAAAGAACTGAATCCTTAAAAAACTAAAAATATCAACAGAGCTACCTTATGACCTAGCAATCTGGGAATTCCTGGGCATATACCCAGAGAAAACCTTAATTCAAAGAGATATATGCAGTCCAATGTTCATGGCAGCACCATTTACAATAGCCAGGATATAAAGGCAACCTAAATGCCCAGCAACAGAGGAATGGATAAAGAAGACATGGTACATATATATAATGGAGTATTACTCAGCCATAAAAAAGAACAAAATAATGCCATTTGCAATAACATAGATGGGCCTAGGTGGATTTCCCTGATGGCTCAGTTGGTAAAGAATCCGCCTGCAATGCAGGAGGCCCCAGTTCAATTCCTGGGTCGGGAAGATCCTCTGGAGAAGGGATAGGCTATCCACTCCAGTATTCTTGGGCTTCCCTGGTGGCTCAGCTGGTAAAGAATCCACCTGCAATGTGGGAGACCTGGGTCCGATCCCTGGGTTGGGAAGATCCCCTGGAGAAGGGAAAGGCTACCCACTGGTCTGGAGAATTCCATGGACTGTATAGTCCATGGGGTTGCAAAGAGCTGAACACAACTGAGTGACTTTCACTTTCTTTCTTTCAGATGGGCCTAGAGATTGTCATACTAAGTGAAGTAAGTCAGACACAGAAAGACAAATATCATATGATATCACTCATAGGTGGAATCTAAAAAAAGAGTGGTATAAATGAACTTATGTACAAAATGGCAGTAGAGTCACGGATGTAGAAAACAAACTTAGGGTTACAGGTGATGGTAGGGGCAGGGATAAATTAGGAGACTGGGCCTGACATACACACAGTACTATACATAAAATAGATAACTAATAAGAACTTGCTATATAGCACAGGGAATTCCACTCAATACTCTGTAATGGCCTATATGAGAAAAGAATCTTAAAAAAATGGATATATGTCTATGTATAACTGAATCACTTTGCTGTACTCCTGAAACACAACATCGTGAATCAACTATAGTCCAATAAATTTTTTTTTAAATAGAAGTGAGGAAATACTATACATGTACATAAATAAACCAATGTAAAATGTCAAGGGAAAAAACAACGTTTTAGTCCTGATATTTAACCTCTGGTTCAACTCACGTATCGACTGGATAAGTGCTACAGAAAATAGTACATAACAACAGAGAGAGGGAAAACCCTTTGACTATAAACTTCAACTTGGACAAATTCTAGCTTGTCCAAGAGTGTAATATGATTCTTCCTCTATATGAATGTGAAGGATTTTCCAGGAAAATAATTTAGAACACTTCTTCCTATCTCCAGAGAGAATTAATAAATTTGATGATAAAGACATTCTGTTCTTTTTAACTTGCTGAGACTAACAAGTGCTTTTATAAACCTAAAAGAAAAGAACTCAAGAATTCCCACAGAAGAAACCAGACTCTCGAGCTTTAAATGTACTGACCCTTTAAGAAAACTCTTCACACATAGAAACCTCCAATTCAGAAATTGACAGGCTCAGGTAGTCAAATGCTTGGATTCTAGGTTACAAAGAAAGATTTTGGAATCTTAGTTGCAAACCCCTAGTTATAAAGGGTTGTAAAAAGAGAGAAACGAAAATAGATATCAAGCTAGCACCAGTAATCATACATAAAAATATCTGTGAAGTATTTTTAACATTTTAAAATAACTATAAAAGAATTAATGTATAATTCTAAGTTTATCTAATATTCCTAATCAAGATGAATCCTCACACAAATCAGAGTGATTTGATAAATTTGGTTTTAAAAAAGCTAAATCTCAACTATATTTCAATTAAAAAAATGTTTAACTTATTTCATATTCAGAACCCCCTTCAAAATAAAGCTAAGTGTCTTCTTCCTGATTTTAGCAACATTCATTATATGAAGGGAAAGTGAAAGTCACTCAGTTGTGTCTGACTTTGCGACCCCATGGACTATATAGTCCATGGAATTCTCCAGGCCAGAATACTGCAGTGGGTAGCCTTTCCCTTCTCCAAAGGATCTTCCCAACCCAGGGATCAAACCCAGGTCTGCCACATTGCAGGTGGATTCTTTACCAGCTGAGCCACCGGGAAGCCCAAGAATACCGGAGTGGATAACCTATCCCTTCTCCAGTGGATCTTCCCAATCCAGGAATGGAACCTGGGTCTCCTGCACTGCAGGCGGATTCTTTACCAACTGAGCTATCAGTTGGTAAATGCAAAACCCATTGCATTATATAAGTGCAACAATTTTTAAAGAAGTTAAATTGAAGAGATCCAGGGACTACCCTGGTGGTCCAGTAGTTGAAAATCTGCCTTCCAATGCAAGGGACATGGGTTCAATCCCTGGTGGGAGAACTATGATCCCACATGCTGTGGGGCAACTCAGTCCATATGCCACAACTACTGTGCCCATGTACCCCAACCACTGAGCCTGTGGAGTGTGGAGCCGGTGCTCCACAACAAGAGAAGCCTGCCCACCACAACCAGGGAAGCCCCTTGTGCACAACTAAAGAAAGCTTGCAGCACCACAATGGAAAGCCCACACACCATGAGGAAGATGCAGTGCAGCCAAAAGTTTTAAAATAAAATAGACTGAAGTGATCCAGAAAAAGTTAAAATGCTTGGTAACCATAAAAGTTTATTTTTAATTGACTACAACATATAAAAGTATTTGTTCTTCATAACATTTAGATTATGGAGATAGATTAAACAAAAATCCAGGCAATAAAATGTCTTATGATATGCTTATCAGATTAACTTGAAAACTACTGTTTAAAGCTTTAGTGTGGTCATCTATCATTATTTAGTGTATGTGCATGCATCTAGATGTGTACATACTGAAATCCATTAAAACTATTTGATTTTAAAAATAGAAACTTTGTATAGTAGAGGACTGGGAACTCAGAAAGAAAAGTAGTCTTTGAGTATTTGATTTGCTCTCAAACATGAGGGTATAAAACGTTATTTACTTTCTGCATGTTCTACCCAGATGGCAAAAGTTTGTTTGTTTTTCTCACCCTACCCAAATACAATCACTCAAAAGGGACTATTAACTTTCTTGTTTTCATGCTGATTTTGCATACTTCAAAACTGTAAATGATTATAATTAAACAGAACAATAAGGGCTTCCACAGTTGTAAAGTGGCCAAAATTATTATTAATCTTCTTCATGTTACTTTAGTTACGATATTTTTTCCTGATTAGTAACGCAGACAAGGCTGGGGCCACTTCTTTTGGGGGACATCTGTGTTATTAACTGGAAACTCTTGTTAAGGTTGCCCTTCTCTGAGATGGGCCACAAACACAAAGATTAGAAGTAATAAAATCAGCAAGGTGTTCTTTTATACCCAAGTTATAATCGGAACTTCCTAGATGACCACTAGGTAGCACCAAAGGCCTGCTCCTCCACTTTGTAACCTGTTGCAAAGCACTCACAAAAAAGATGTCAGAAATAATTCGGTGTATTTGATAGCCTTTAAATTTTTCAGTCACTATTGCTTCAAATATGTTTTCGATCCTTTTTTTTCTTCTCCCCATCTGGGACATCAATTACACATTCGTTGGACTGCTTAATATTCTCCCACATTTCTCTTCATTTTTCTTGTTTTTGTTTGTTTGTTTTTCAAATTGATTCTTGAAATTGAGTTCATAAATTCTTTATTCTGCCGTCTCCTGTATGCTATTGAGTCCATCTAGCAAATTTATTTCAGTCATTATATTTTTCAGCTCTAGAATCTTTGTTTTTTGTTGTAGTTTCTATATCTCAACTGCAATGTTCTCATTCATTGATACACATTCTCCTTTAATTCTTTGAAAATTTTCCTTTAATTCTTTGAACACATCTACAATAGACGTCTTTAAGTCTTTGTCTGCTAAATCTTATATTTGGGCCCACTCAGAGTCAGTCTTTATTGACTGCTTTTCCTCTCTCTCTGGGTCTCGCTTTTCTGTTTCCTCTCAATGGTTAGTATTTGGGGTTGAAAATCAGACATTATAGAAAATACGGTGATCCTGAAATCTGATATGTTCTGATTACTTACTGAGTTTTGATTGTAGTAGACAGTTAACTTACTTGAACTGAAACTGCAAACTTTGTGTTGCTTGTGGTATGCAGCAACTTATATATCTACTTTGTTTTTATGGCTATCCACTTATATTTTTAGCCTGACCCCCTGTGGAGTCTCCCATGTGTCTGTGTAATTTGACAGTCCACTAAGAATTTGGACATAGGTGAAGCTCCACCTTTCTGTGGTTTCCTTGCCTCTAAGGTTTCACACCTAACTACCAGCTGCCCTGCTGGCATTGAGTCCTATCTATTGGCACTTCAAGTCCCTGGGCTTCAGTTTTCTGCTGCTTCATCTAAGCACAGATGGGAATACATTCAGTTAAAAAGGAAAAAAGCACTGCTAAGTATATATCCAAAAGAACTGACAGAGGTGCTCAAATCCGTACATGTGCAGGCATGTTCATAGCAGTACTGTTCACGATAGCAAAAAGGTTGAAACAGCCCAAATGTCCATCAGTGGATAAATAAATAAACAAATTGCATACACAGGCAAAGGAATATAATTTGGCCATTAAAAAAGGAATGAAGTACTGGTATCTGTTACAACATGGATGATTGTGAAACCATTGGTTGTTGTTTCAGGAGCTCTGAAGAGCTCCAGTATCATAGTCCTTTATGTCTCAGTGCAGAAAGAATTTAGCAAGAGGCAAAGTGATAGATAACAAGCGATTTACTAGAATAGGACGCTTAGGAGGTTTACAAGTAGGTTGGTGAGAAATGTCATGCCCCAAGAACTTACTGAGCTACAGTTTTATAATCAAAGGAAAAGTGGGGAGGGGGAAAAGAACTTCTTTGTCCTTCTTGAGTAGATGTCATGCTTCCATCATCAGTTCCTCCTCCAGGTTGGGCAGAGGAGTTTTCTTGTCCCTCCATGGTCAAGCTAGGTCCACAAATTATTGTTTTTATGTGCGCAGAGAACATGGCCTAGGGATCATTAACTGAGCTCACTAGACAGGATGTGGGGCTCATGTTACCATTGTTTTATTGTTTGGGGGCATGTCACATGTTTCTGCTGCATGGTTTTGTTGCTAAACAAGCCTGCTTGGTTTTGTGGTTAAGCAAACCTGCTCTCTTGACTAATTATTAACTTACAGAGGTCTCCCATATTTTTTTCTACCTGTAACCCCCTAGTGGGATTAATTATTGAATTACCTATTTTGTCCCTTTATTACTTTGTCTCTATCAATTGTAAATGAAACATTATGTTAAGTGAAAGAAGCCAGACAAAAAGGCCACATATTATATGAATCCATTTATATGAAATATCCAGAATACATAAATCCATAGAAGTAGAATATAGATTGGTGGTTGCCAGGGGCTGGGGGAAGGGGAGGGTAGACTGAGTAGAAACTGCTTAGTGAGTAAGAAGTTTTACTTTGGAGAGATGGAAATGTTTTGGAATTAGATAGAGGTGGTTCACAACACTGTATACATATTAAATGCCACATTCAAATGGTTAGTTTATGTTGTATGAATTTCTCCTCAATTATTTTTTAAGTTATTTTTCAATATCACTAGCCATTAAGGAAATGCAAATTAAGACCACAATGATATATAAATACATACCTATTAGAACAGCTAAAAGAAAATAACAACAATATCAAATGCTGGCAAGGATATGGAACAACTGGATCTCTCATACATTACTAGTAGGCATGTTGAATGGAAGATCATAGTTTGGCAGTTTCTTATAAAATTGAACATCCAACTTCCATATAGCATGCAATCATATACATGGGCATTCATTCCAGGGAAGGGAAATTTTACATCTACACAAAAATCTATACACAAATCTTCACAGGAGTTTTATTTGCAATAGTCCCAAACTGCAAACAACCAAAATGACCCTCAGTAGGTGAATGGTTAAACAATCTGTGGCACATCCATTCTATGGGATACTAATCAGAAATAAAAAGGCATAAAATATTGAAAACACATAGATCTCAGGGGTATTATGCTAAGTGGAGAAAAAAGCCAATTTCATAGGGTCAAAAAATCCACATGCTGTATGAATCCATTATTTACATTCTCAATGTGATAAAATTGTAGTGATGGAAAAAAGATTTTGGTTATCAGAGGTTAGGAATGGTGAGGAGGAAAGGGTGACTATGATTATAAAAGGGTAGCATAAGGGAGATCTTGTGGTAACAGGATAGCTATTCACCTTGATTGTGATGGAGGTTACCAAAATCTACACGTGACAAAATGACAGAACTATGCACGCATAGTCTATCAATGTCAATTTCCTGGTTTTGATACTATATTATAACTATGTAAGATATAACCATTGGGGAAAACTGGGAGAATGATGCATGGACCTCTCTGTATTATTTTTGATACTTTCTGTGAATCTATAATTTTTTCCAAATTAAAAAGTTTTACAACACACAAAATATACCTCAATTCAGTTGATTTTAAAAATAAAAATAAACATTATTTTTTTAAAGTCACACTAAACCAAGGGAATTCCCTAGTTGCCCAATCGTTAGGACTCAGCATTCTCACTGCCATGTCTCAGGTTCAACCCAAGCAAATAAAGCAAATGCTCAGATCTTGCTCTATGTAGCTCCCTATTTCAAATATAGATTTCTCTCTGGTCTTTACCTGTTTTGTGTTGGGGCTTATGAATCTTCTCTTTCACCTGCAGACTTAAACTGTCAAAAGGATTTGGAAGAACTTGTATTCAAACTTTGAGTCTCACTCCTTCTAAAACTCTCTTCCTGCTAGTAAGATTTCCCCTTTTAAAATTCCAGCTCATTTCCCAGCCTTGAAATGTCCGTTGAGCCAATAAGGCTGTACTTCTCCCCTGTTTTTCTTCTTTTAAATTTACTTATTGGATGCACTGGGTCTTCACTGCTGCATGTGGGCTTTCTCTGGTTGCGGCAAGCAGGAGCTACACTCTAGTTGCGGTGTGCAGGCTTCTCATTGCAGTAGCTTCTCTTGTGGAGCATGGGCTTCTGCAGCGTGTGGGCTATGTGGGCCACAGTAGTTGCAGCACGAGGCTGAGCACAGGCTCAGAAGATGTGGCACGTGGGCTTAGCTGCCCTGCAGCACATGGGGTCTCCCCAGACCAGGGTTTGAACCAGTGTCCCCAGCACTGGCAGGCAGATTCTTAACCACTTGACCACCAGGGAAGTTCTCCTCTGTTTCTTTTAGCCATAGTCATGGGGGTTAGGAAATGTCTGCAGACCAGACAGTCACAAACTTAGAACTCTTATCCCTTGCAGTTGCCATATTTCTCCTTCTGTCTGATTTTGTGCACTTTCCAGTGTCCCTAACAAGTTTTTTAAATCAATTTTTATAATTGCTACCTGCAAGAAGATTCATTTGACCTCTTCATTCCTCCACAATTACCAGAAGCCTTTGTTTTGTATTTTTAAATTATATCACTATTACTATAAGAGCTTCCCTGTCATCAAAACCACAATATGACAAAAGTTTCCAAATAAAAAGGAGAAGCTCCAACCCCACCACTATTTTTTTATAGGTCAAGTGTTCTTAATATGAATATCTTAGCCACTGTATTCCTCATGATTGTTGTTGTTTAGTTGTGTGTCTGACTCTCTTGTGACCCCATGGACTGTAGTCCATCAGGCTCCTCTGTCCATGGGATTTCCCAGGCAAGAATACTGGAGTGGGTTGCCATGCCCTCCTCCAGGGGATCTTCCCGACCTAGGGATCAAACCCACATCTCTTACATCTGCTGCACTGGCAGCTGGGTTCTTTACCACTGAGCCACCTGGGAAACCCTATTCCTCAGGATAAGTTCAGTCACTCAGTCATGTCCAACTCATTGCGACCCCATGGACTGCAGCATGCCAGGCTTCCCTGTCCATCACCAACTCTTATTAGAGTTTACTCAAACTCATGTCCATTGACTCAGTGATGCCATCCAACCATCTCATCCTCTATCGTCTCCTTCTCCTCCCACCCTCAATCTTTCTCAGCATCAGGGTCCTTTCCAATGAGTCAGTTCTCTGCATCAGGTGGCCAAAGTATTGGAGTTTCAGCTTCAGCATCAGTCCTTCCAAAGAATATTCAGGGTTGACATCCTTTGGGATGGACTGGTTGGATCTCCTTACAGTCCAAGGGATTCTCAAGAGTCTTCAACACCACAGTTCAAAAGCATCAATTCTTCAGTGCTCAGCTTTCTTTTTTTTTATTTATTTTAATTGGAGGCTAATTACTTTACTTGGAGGCTAATACTTTACTAATTAATTTACTTTAATTAATTAAATTAATAGTTAAAGTAAATACTAATTTAATTAGTTTTTAAATACTAATAGTAATACTATTTACTAAATTTACTATTTTACTTTACTATTATTTATTTACTTTACCTTATTTACTATTATTTATTTTACTATTTCAGAGAAGGCAATGGCACCCTACTCAGTACTCTTGCCTGGAAAACCCCATATACAGAGGAGCCTGATAGGCTGCAGTCCATGAGGTTGCAAAGAGTAGGACATGACTGAGTGACTTCACTTTCATGCATTGGAGAAGGAAATGGTAACCCACTCCAGTGTTCTTGCCTGGAGAATCCCAGGGACAGGGGAGCCTGGTGGGGTGCAGTCTATGGGGTCACACAGAGTCAGACACAACTGAAATGATTTAGCAGCAGCAGCAGCAGCATTTTACTATTTACCACTAATTTACTATTTACTAAATAGTAAATACTAATTAAATTAGTATTTAAAGTAAATACTAATTAATTTACTTTACTTTAGTAATTACTTTAATTGGAGGCTAATTATTTTAATTGGAGGCTAATATTGTGGTTTTTGCCATACATTCACATGAATCAGCCATGGGTGTATATGCGTTCCCCATCCTGACCCTCCCTCCCCATCCCATCTCTCAGGGTCATCCCACTGCACCAGTCCTGAGCACCCTGTCTCAGGCATCAAACCTGGACTGGTGATCTGTTTCACATATGACAGTATACATGTTTCAATGCTATTCTCTCAATTCATCCCACCCTCGCCTTCTCCCACAGAGTCCAAAAGACTGTTCTTTACATCTGTGTCTCTTTTGCTGTCTTGCATACAGGGTCATCGTTACTATCTTTCTAAATTCCATATATATGCATTAGTATACTGTACTGGTGTTTTTCTTTCTGACTTACTTCGCTCTGTATAAAAGGCTCCAGTTTCATCCACCTCATTAGAACTGATTCAAATGCATTCTTTTTAATGGCTGAGTAATACTTCATTGTGTATATGTACCACAGCTTTCTTATCCATTTGTCTGCTGATGGACACCTCAGTTGCTTCCATGTCCTGGCTATTGTAAACAGTGCTGCAATGAACATTGGGGTACACGTGTCTCTTTCAATTCTGGTTTCCTCAGTGTGTATGCCCAGTAGTGGGATTGCTGGGTCATATGGCAGATCTATTTCCAGTTTTTTAAGGAATCTCCACACTGTTCTCCACAGTGGCTGTCCTAGTTTGCATTCCCACCAACAGTGTAAGAGGGTTCCTTTTTCTCCACACCCTCTCCAGCATTTATTGCTTGTATATTTTTTGATAGCAGCCATTCTGACCAGCGTGAGATGGTACCTCATTGTGGTTTTGATTTGCATTTCTCTGATAATGAGTGATGTTGAGTATCTTTTCATGTGTTTGTTAGCCATCTGTATGTCTTCTTTGGAGAAATGTCTGTTTAGTTCTTTGGCCCATTCTTTGATTGGGTTGTTTATTTTTATGGAATTGAGCTGCAGGAGTTGCTTGTATATTTTTGAGATTAATTCTTTGTCAGTTGCTTCATTTGCTATTATTTTCTCCCATTCTGAAGGCTGTCTTTTCACCTTGCTTATAGTTTCCTTAATTGTGCAAAAGCTTTTAAGTTTAATTAGGTCCCATTTGTTTATTTTTGCTTTTATTTCCATTACTCTGGGAGGTGGGTCATAGAGGATCCTGCTAGAGGATCCTGCTATGATTTACGTCAGAGAGTGTTTTGCCTATGTTTTCCTCTAGGAGTTTTATAGTTTCTGATCTTATGCTTAGATCTTTAATCCATTTTGAGTTTATTTTTGTGTATGGGGTTAGAAAGTGTTCTAGTTTCATTCTTTTACAAGTGGTTGACCAGTTTTCCCAGCACCACTTATTAAAGAGATTGTCTTTAATCCACTGTATATTCTTACCTCCTTTGCCAAAGATAAGGTGTCCATAAGTGCATGGAATTATCTCTGGGCTTTCTATTTTGTTCCATTGGTCTATGTTTCTGTCTTTGTGCCAGTACCATACTGTCTTGATGACTGTGGCTTTGTAGTATAGTCTGAAGTCAGGCAGGTTAATTCCTTCAGTTCCATTCTTCTTTCTCAAGATTGCTTTGGCTATTCGAAGTTTTTTGTATTTCCATACAAATTATGAAATTATTTGTTCTAGTTCTGTGAAAAGTACTGTTAGTAGCTTGATAGAGATTGCATTTAATCTATAGATTGCTTTGGGTAGTATACTCATTTTCACTCTATTGATTCTTCTGATCCATGAACATGGTATATTTCTCCATCTATCTGTGTCCTCTTTGATTTCTTTCATCAGTGTTTTATAGTTTTCTATATATAGGTCTTTTGTTCCTTTAGGTAGATTTATTCCTAAGTATTTTATTCTTTTCACTGCAATGGTGAATGGAATTGTTTCCTTAATTTCTCTTTCTGTTTTCTCATTGTTAGTGTATAAGAATGCAAGGGATTTCTGTGTGTTAATTTATATCTTGCAACTTTACTATATTCATTGATTAGCTCTAGTAATTTTCTGGTGAAGTCTTTAGGGTTTTCTATATAGAGGATCATGTCATCTGCAAACAGTGAGAGTTTTACTTCTTCTTTTCCAATCTGGATTCCTTTTCTTTTTCTGCTCTGATTGCTGTGGCTAAAACTTCCAAAATTATGTTGAATAGTAGCGGTGAGAGTGGGCATCCTTGTCTTGATCCTGACTTTAGGGGAAATGCTTTCAGTTTTTCACCATTGAGGATAATGTTTGCTGTGGTTTTGTCATATATGGCTTTTATTATGTTGATATATGTTCCTTCTATGCCTGCTTTCTGGAGAGTTTTTATCATAAATGGATATTGAATTTTGTCAAGGCTTTCATTGCATTTATTGAGATAATCATATGGCTTTTATCTTTCAATTTGTTAATGTGGTGTATCACATTGATTGATTTGTGCATACTGAAGAATCCTTGCATCCCTGGGATAAAGCCTACTTGGTCACGACATATGATCTTTTGGTGCTCAGCTTTCTTCCAACTCTCACATCCATACATGACTACTAGAGAAACCATAGCTTGACTAGATGGACCCTTGCTGGAAATGTACTGTCTCTGCTTTTATATATGCTGTCTAGGTTGGTCATAACTTTCCTTCTAAGAAATAAGAGTCTTTTAATTTCATGGCTGCAGTCACTATCTGCAGTGATTTTGGAGCCCCCCAAAATAAAGTCTCTCACTGTTTCCACTGTTTCCCCATCTATTTCCCATGAAGTGATGGGACCAGATGCCATGATCTTAGTTTTCTGAATGTTGAGTTTTAAGCCAACTTTTTCACTCTCCTCTTTCACTTTCATCAAGAGGCTCTTTAGTTCTTCTTTGCTTTCTGCCATAAGGGTGGTGTCATCTGCATATCTGAAGTTATTAATATTTCTCCCAGCAGTTTTGATTCCAGCTTGTGCTTCATCCAGCCTGGCATTTTGCATGATGTACTCTGCATAGAAGTTAAATAAGCAGGGTGACAATATACAGCCTTGATGTATTCCTTTTCCTATTTGGAACCAGTCTGTTGTTCTGTGTCCAGTTCTGATACTTCTTGACCTGCATACAGATTTCTCAGGAGGCAGGTAAGGTGGTCTGGTATTCCCCTCTCTTTAAGAATTTTCCACATAGATAAAAGCATTATCAAGATCATATGTACTGTCCAAAAAAGCTGACCTTTGGGGGGGTGGTTAATAGCTGTATTAAAATATAATTCATATAATACACAATGTGGACTACTAACCACTATATGATCATGGCCACATACCACATATTTCACACGTGTAAATTGTACTCTTCAATGTTTTTAGTGTATATATAGAGTTTTGCAATCATTACAATAATCAATTTTAGAACATTTTCATCGCCCTCAAGAAAAAGGCTCTATATCCTTTAGCTATGACCTCCTAGTCCCCACAGACCTATACAATCACTAATTTACTGCCTACTGTGGACATTTTGTATCTTTCAAGACTAGGATCTGTTACTGAGCATAATGTTTTCAAAGTTCATTCATACTGTAACTCCATTCCTTTTTTATGGCCAAATATTATTTCATAGTATGGATATGCCATATTTTCATCATTCACAATTTTTAATTGGGTTGTATCTTTTTATTATTGAACTATAAATTTATTTATATTATCCAGATACAAGTCCTTTATCAGATATATGATTCAGAAATATTTTCTTCCATTCTTATGGGTTGTCTTTTCACTTTTTTTGATAGTATCCTTTGAAGCATAAAAGTTTTTACTTTTTAACAAATCCAAATCATGTATTTTTTTCCTTTTTTTTTGCTAATGCACATGGTATGATATCTAAGAAGACACTGACAAATTTAAGATCATGAAGATTTACTTCTTTTTTTCTTCTACAAGTTTTATAGTTTTAGCTGTTACATTTAGGTCTTTGATCCATTTCACATTAATTCTTGTATGTCAGGTGAGGCAGGGGTCTGACTTCATTCTTTCACATGTCAATATTCAGTTGTCCCAGGACTATTTACTGAAGAGACAATTTTTCCCTCATCGAACTGTTTTGATAATCTCATTGAAAATTAATGGACTATCTATGTGAGGGTTTATTTCTAGGTTCTCAATTCCATTCATCTATGTTTATCCTTAAACCTGCGCCTCACTGTCTTGATTATTTTTGCATTGTCAACACTTTTGAAATCAGAAAATGTGAGGCCTCCAACTTTGTTCTTCCTCTTCAACGTTATTTTAGTCATTCTGGGTCCCCTGAACTTCCATAAGAGTTTTACGACTACCTTGTCAATTTCTACAAAGAAGCTAGCTGGAATTCTGATACAGACTGGGTTAAACCTATAGATCAGTTGGGGAAGTGCTGCCATCTTAATGACAGTAAATCTTCTGATACATGACTATTGAATGTCTTTCTATTTATTTATACCTTATTTAATTTCTTTCAATAATGTTTTATAGTCTTAAGAATATAGTTTGCATCCTTGTTATATTTATTCCTATTTTAATCTTTTTGATGCTATTATAAATGAAATTGTTTTCCTAACTTCTAGTTTGTTCATTGCCGTTGTAGAGAAATGCAATTGATTTTTGTACATTAATTCTGTATCCTCCAACTTTGCCAAACTTGTTTACTAGATCTAACAGTTTTTAGTGTACTAAATCATGTCATCTGCAAATGAGATAGTTTTACTCCTTCCTTTACAATTTAAATGCCTTTAATTTCATTGTCTTGTCTATTTGTCCCAGCACATAGTGAAATGTTGAATAGAAGCAGTAAGAATGAACAGTCTTGTCTTGTTCCTCATTGCAGGGGGAAATCACAGTGGCATACAACCTTTACTTTTTGTTCATGTTACATGTAAGCCATGGGCTATTGAAGGGTCATTGCAACTATGCTTGTTTCTTTTAAGCTTTACTCTGTAGACATAGATGTCTTCTCATCTATGAGAAGGACCCAGCCTGATGTCTTAGCTGGGCTATACTATTGTCTCAGCACTGGGCAAAAACAAGAGGCCAAGCCAAACCACATAGTCACCTTAAACCACTACTTGGATATGACATGTGCTAAAGCCTGTCAGTGGAGCTCAAAGTCAAATCTATACTCCTCCCACAAGAGGCATGGCAAGTCACCTGGCAATGGGTAAGGATACACAATCAGCTTACAGGAATGGTGGAGAGTAAACAACTGTGAACAATGATATCATCTCCTCTACTGAGTCTATATTTAATTACTATCATCTCCTAAGAATTACAGAAAATGATTAAGCAATCAGTTCAGTTAATATCTTGACACAAAAACACGATGAGTCCAGCTATTTTTTATGACTTAGACCACTCTTTAGAAATTGTCCAATGTCACAGAGAAGACTAAGAAAAGTTATCTAAAACTTCAAAATAAGGGAAAAAATGATTGCATGACCTGTTAAATATCATGGCAGTACATTTTCTAATAAGCCTTTTAGTCACCTGACTCTCTCAAGGTTTACAACTTAAACTATCCACAACTGATCAGAGTCCAGAAAATAATTCACTACAGTTCCCTGAAAGAACAGAATCTCCTTCTGTGTTCAAACACCTCTTATTAAATATCTGACCATTTTAGAATCTGCTGACAAATGAAGATCAGAGGTGAAAATGTGAGTCAATGAGAAAATTATTTAATTTATGAGTGTGTGCACTCTAGAACACTTTATAGGAAATTTATTGTATAAAGTGAACCAGGAGTACCCAGGATAATGAACAAGTTAAACTTATAAGCTAATAGCTCTCTTACCTCTAAAGGTCTTTGGATACAAAAAGAAAAAAGGGGGGGAGGGAATGAGTGTGCTGTTTTTATGCTTCGTTTTAGCACCTCTAATGTTTGTCATCTTACTTCACTTTCCTCCCTGATCACGCACGCCCTCCCCACCCCAAAACAAAGTATCCTCCCATCTTTAAAAGAGGACATATTGCTAATAATGCTAACATTTAACTAAGCTACATTAATCAGAATTTTAATGGAAATTTATCACTTTAATTTTAGCATGTGTCTCAGTTAGGCCATTGAATATGTTCTCCAAATTCAGTAGGTAAGTGTAAGTTTTGCTAACTGAACTGTGGTTTTAAAATGTCCTAAGGAAGCTTTCTGACTAAACATAAACCAAATCATTTATTTCATACCTCAGCAACTTTCATGCTTCACCAAGGCAGAGAATGCATGTTGGATATATATTTCTTACTTTGAGAAAGAGTTTAAACTCTATTTGGACTGGTAGACAGAATTTCCCTGGACATATCCCACAGGGAACACTAAGATGTAGCTCCTGAAATATTCCTAATGATTTCATCTTTAAACATACTAGCTCTAAAATGATTGGGAGTGTGACTGCATGAAAAGTCCCTCTGGCTTAAATCTTCTATTACCCATAATGTTCTTTCTTCAAAGGTTAACCTATTCTTGTTCCTAGGACATTAGACATATATCTTTTATGTCTGCCAAAAGAACTGAACAATTAAAAGAGACCCTGGGAAAATGTGCCATGTAAATTACCTCAGTAAGTGTTATTTAAATTAGGAAGAGAAAAAGAGGTGTTAGAAAAAATTTAAACTCCAATATATTTTTAAGTTGTTTTAAACTCATATCAGTCTCAAATTAATGGCCATTTTCCTGGTGGCTCAGACAGTAAAGAATCTGCCTGCAATTCAGGAGATCTGGGTTCAACCCCTGGGTTGGGAAGATCCTCTGGAGAAGGAAATGGCAACCCACTCCAGTATTCTTGTTTGAAGAATCCCATGGACAGAGGCTACAGTCCTTGGGGTTGCAAAGAGCTGGACACAACTGAGCAACTAACACACAACTCCATCAAAATAAAAATAACCAGAAAGAGAATTTACTTTAGCCAACTCATCATCTATCAAAAATAATAATATCAACCTTGAAAAGAAAAACCTCTATTTTCTATTAAAAGATATAGAAAATGAGTGGCACCCGTTGTTATATAGAGACCACTCTGGAAATTCATTTACTCAGGCTCCCTGGTGAAAACAAGCATGGCTGAATTAGCCTACCAGTCATCTCTAATTTATCAATGGGTTGTGTCCCAAAATTTATCTGTAAGTCAACTGTTTGAAACTCACAACATATTTTCCCATGAGAACAAAGGGTATTTAGGGTCTCAGACCAGCTCACAAAAGCTTATAGACTGGAAATCTATGTCAACTCTGGAACTTCTAATACCAGTCTACAGGCTGGATCCTGATAACAGTGCAGGAGGGAAAAGGAAAATGGTTTCTTTTTCCCTTCCTGTTGCAAAGCAATTTAAAGAAGACTCCTCCAAAAGGCCAAACTTAGGTATAATGCTATCTGTTCCCCTAATAATCCTCTTCCAATGTCTTAAATCCTTTGAGGCTAACACAGCCCCTAGTTTTATATTTGTTGACATAGAAGAGAACAGGCTAAGCAACAGATATTTAGGGACTTGGCTATGATTTCTTGTATATGACATATAGACACCAACTCTAGATAAACTGGAATACAGAAAAAAGACCCTGTTTAAAATCTTGGGTGCATAGGTAGGGCTAGCCACAGGGGCAAGAGAAAAGTCCTGTTACCAAACCTGTACTCAGAGTTGGAGCAGAACCAGTAACAAACCTAATGCTTGAGTTGCTGAAACACTTGTCTAGCACTTTTCATACTTCTGTAGCTCAGGGTAGGTTTGGGTCCAGAGACCATGTCTGGGATTCAGTTTAGAGGTGGTTAATGGTCCAAGTGAGATGAGCTGAAGGACAGTGAGGGCAGGGAGTCAAGCAGGTGATAATGACTTGTTGATCTGATTCAAAAGTTTCTATTCATTTGGAAGAAATTACAAATAGATCAAATATTGATTGTGTACCCATACTGTGCCATGCACTGTGTTCAGTTGAGTTCAGCCATTCAGTCATGTCCGACTCTGCGACCCCATGAACCTCAACGTGCCAGCCCTCCCTGTCTATCACCAACTCCCGGAGTCCACCCAAACCCATGTCTATTGTGTTGGTGATGCCATCCAACCGCCTCATCCTCTGTCATCCCCTTCTCCTCCTACCCTCAATCTTTCCCAGTATCAGGGTCTTTTCAAATGAGTCAGCTCTCCGAATCAGGTGGCCAAAGTACTGGAGTTTCAGCTTCAGCATCAGTCCTTCCAGTGAACATCCAGGACTGATCTCCTTTAGGATGGACTGGTTGGATCTCCTTGTAGTCCAACAGACTCTCAAGAGTCTTCTCCAACACCACAGTTCAAAAGCATCAACTCTTCGGTGCTCAGCTTTCTTCACAGTTCAACTCTCACATCCACACGTGAGCACTGGAAAAACTATAGCCTTGACTAGACGGACCTTTGTTGGCAAAGTAATGTCTCTGCTCTTTAATATGCTGTCTAGGTTGGTCATAGCTTTTCTTCCAAGGAGTTAGTGTGTTTTAATGTCATGGCTGCAATCACCATCCGCAGGGATTTTGGAGCCCAGAAAAATAAAGTCAGCCACTGTTTCCACTGTTTCCCCATCTATTTGCCATGAAGTTAGGTGCTGGTATTAAATAGTCTCTACTTGTGGAGCTCATATTCCACAACAGTGTTGAAGAGTTCACAGGAACCAAACAAATCCTCATTTAAGAGGGAAAAGCACAATTGTCCCCAACCCACTATGACTTAGACTTCCAAACTAGCAGCCTTATGTTTTGGAGGTAAGTGAACTGTTCCCTTGTGGCTCAGACAGTAAAGCATCTGCTTGCCAATGCAAGACCCAGGTTCAATCCCTCGGTAGGAAAGATCTCCTGGAGAAGGAAATGGCACCGCACTCCAGGATTCTTGCCTGGAGAATTCCATGGGCAGAGGACCCTAGTTGGCTGCAGTTCATGGGGTCGCAAAGAGTTGGACATGACTGAGCACGCACAGATGATGAGAGATGAACTGTAAAATATGACCAAGTTAACTATTGCAAGAATCAAACAATATCAACTGTGTCATATTCCTACAGTGAAACTGAAGGAAACAAACAAGTACAAAACTCAGAAGCTTAACTTCACAAATATGCCCAAGGCAAAACCACCAAGTGAGCTAGGTCCTTTTTGGCACCTTTCCTACCTGTCCTTTTACCTTCAAGTAGCCAACATGCTGTGGCACTCTCCCAGGATCAGGCCATGTCCCTTTCTCTGACTTTTGCCCAGGTAAAATCTCTCAGTGCTTTCCTAGGTAACATGAGAGTATGAGGTACTATCATCAGAAGTCATTTGTGCTTCAGTGCTAGTGAGAAAACTGACTGCCCTCTCCCACCATGCCTCAGTTTAATGAATAGGCACAACTCCAGAAGTGCTTGTAAAGTGCCTGTGAGAATTTCACACACCACAGCTATCTGGTAGGGGTGATATTTTGGAATCATGGCCTTTCAGTGCCCACTTAAACTTACCCATAGACAACTAACCACTTCACCTACATATGTACAAAACAGATCTAGAATCAAAAACCTCTGGAGAGTTGATATCCCTAGGAAATCTCCATCCTCAGATTTTAAAAACAACCATTTATGGAGCTCTACATAAATATGGGGCAAGGACTACTGTATGAATGAACTCACTTAATCCTTAGGACGACCTTATGAAATGGTTCTCATTATTAGCCTCATTTTACCAATGAGGAAAAAGAGGCACAATTCATCTAAAAAAAAAAAAGCAGAGGAAAAGTAAAAAAAAAATGAGACAACAGGACAAATAGAAAACAAATAGCAAGAAGTCAGATTTTAACTTAACTATTCAATAATGACATTAAATGTACTGTCTAAACACTTGAATTAAAAGGCAGAGACTGTCATTGGATTGAATTAAAAAGCAAGAAAACCCATTTCAAATATAAAGGAAAAGGATGGAAAAAATATACCATGCAAATACAATCAAGTGTACTGGCAGTCCAGTTGGTAGGATTTCATGCTTCCACTGCAGGGAGCATGGGTCTATAGGGGAACTAAGATCCCACAGACTGCACGGTGTGGCCAAAAGAAAAGAAACCTTCAGAAACTATATTAATTTTAAAGTAGGTTTTAGAATGAGGAGTATTACCAGGGGGTAAAGAAGAAGACTTCATTTTGATAAAGAGGTCAATTCACCAAGAATATATAATCCAAAGTGTGCATGCACCTAATCATAATGGTTCAAAGTACAGGAACCAAAAACTGACAAAACTAAAAGAAGAAATAATTGTCACAGTTACATTTGTAAATTTCAAAACACCTCTCTCAGTAATTGACAGACCAGGCAGACAGAAAATCAGCAAGGGCACAGAAGATCTGGAATGCCACCAACCAACTTGACCTCATTGGCATTTATAGAACACTGCATCCAACTAAAGCAGAATGCACCATCCTTTCAAGTGCATGCAGAATAGTCACCATGGTAGGCCAGCTGCTGGGCCATAAAACAAGTCTCAATAAATTTAAGAGGATTTAAATAAATCAAAGGAAGTGCTTTGACCACACTGCAACTAAACTATATATCAATAACAGGAGGATATCTGGAAAATCTGCAAATATTTGGAAATGAAGCAACAAACTTCTAAATAACACATGGGTCAAAGAATAAATCCCGAGGGAAAACAATATTAATATTATTAGTGGTAATATTTTGAGCTGTAGGAAAATGAAAATACCATACATCAACCTTGTGAGATGCAGCTAGATCAGTGCTTAAAGAGAAAGTTATAGCATGGAATTAGTAAATGTTTCTACAACTGCCTCACTCACCAACATCAGAATATGATGCAAGGAAAAGAACAGAGGACAAAACCCAGGCCCAAATGCAACTCCAATCATAAGAAAGTGAACCACTGCAGATAAGAGTTAAAGGAGAAGGTATAAGTGAAACCAAAAGTAGGTCTGAATTCCAAACCACTTACCTTAGTAGTAGATGTTTGTTGATGATTCACGTCTAGGCTAACAAGAGGTTAGATCCAGGAAGGTAAGTGAAGGTAGGCTGGGGAAGGCAAGAGTGTTAGAGTGAACAAGAGCAGCATGTGCTGGCTGAACCCAGGACAGAGGCTGTTACTTTTGACTTTAAAATATTGCTTGCTAACGATGGGTTTTCCCTGGGGCCTAATACATTTCTCTCCCCAAGCAACAGCCTCTGGATTGGTTCTGTCCCTAACTGAGGTAAGAACACAGGTGCTCGGGATTGTAGGCTAGTTAAATTCTGTTAATTTCGAAATATCATGTACACATTATAATCACCTGAGGAACTGCCTTTAATATTCCTCCTGGCCTACACTCCAAGAGACTTTGATTTAGTATATTTGGAGTGCAGGGTGCCTCCAAATATTTTTGATAAATTCTGATTCTGCTGACCCCCCTGGTATAAATATTACCACTAATAACAGCTGCTATCAGTTACCGAGGACCTGCTATGTACTAGGTCCTCTTTACGTGCTTTTACATGTATTGTGAGATTTAATTCATGGACAAAAAGGGCATTGTGAAGAGCAGGTGAGGAAGTTTAAGTGGAACTCATCCTCACTCAGAGGAGAGGAGGAAAATCATCTTGACACAGAGGCAATAACTTTTCAATGATCTGTAATGATACAAAAAATATGATTAAAACTGGTTACGGTGATAAAAAGATTGGTAACATCAGGGTTAGTCATGAAAAAAGGCTGAAACAGTCTTAAGGAAGCATGAAACAGTATATAGAGGTAAAGAGGTATGATCCAATCCCATGCTAGTATTGATAACAGGTTGGCGTGAGGGATTCTGCTGCTGCTAAGTTGCTTCAGTCGTGTCCAACTCTGTGCGACCCCATAGACAGCAGCCCACCAGGCTCCCCCATCCCTGGGATTCTCCAGACAAGAACACTGGTGTGGGTTGCCATTTCCTTCTCCAATGCATGAAAGTGAAAAGTGAAAGGGAAGTCCCTCAGTCATGTCTGACTCGTAGCAACCCCATGGACTGCAGCCTACCAGGCTCCTCCATCCATGGGATTTTCCAGGCAAGAGTACTGGAGTGGGTTGCCATTACCTCCAGAGGGATTCTGCACTACACCCAAATGAGTCTGAATTCTCAGTCTCTTCTGGAGACATTCTCTCCTCCAGTGCCAACTTAGGGTGGAACCAGATCCAAAAAGACCTACACCCTCTAGGTCTGAACTGAAATAAGTTGGCTTCCTGAACATCTAAATCCTTCACGAAGTCTTCCCAGATCAACCTTTTGAGAAAAGGTTGTGACTTCCCAAATCACACATAGTCTGAGGTCATTCTTTCCCTCATTACTCACCATCATCTCAAAATGTAATTGGACCTCAGATAACATGTGATATGTATATCTTACTCATTTTACATTTCCTGCTTGTCTATCTCATAAGCACAATCTTTTGTCTGTATTAGTGACTTCTTGGATGAATTATCCTGGAAAGCACAAAAGGTGCCTGCATAATAGTACCTAGCAGTGGTATATCTAATTACAATTTACAAATGTTCTTTAATAATGATGAAATGTAACTAGAAGGTAAGTACCACTACACACTGCACTGAAATAAAGATCACAAAAGCCTTGAATATAGTACAATATATCATTCTGGTTAAAGTTTCATGAGGACAGGGGTAATAGCTCTTTATCAGTCTGATACTCAAGTCCAAGGACATCTGTCATCTGACAAAAATCAGAGGTCGTCTAAGTTAAACTAACAGGTCATTTTCTAGCTCCTATCCCTTAAAGGAAGGCTATTTCTCATTTGCAAGGATGCATTTCTCACGTTTATATGCTCTGTACTCAGTCAAAATCTCCTCTTTCCTTTCTTCATTAAATACCTCCAGGACTTCCTGGTGGTACAGTGGATAAGAATCCGCCTACCAATGCAGGAGACATGAGTTTGATGCCTGGTCCAGGAAGATTCCACATGCCGTGGAGCACTAAGCCTGTGTGCCACAACTACTGAAGCTCATCTGCCCAGAGCCTGTGCTCCACAAGAGAAACCACCAGAATGAGAAGCCTATTCACCACAAAGAAGAGTAGCCACTGCTCACCGCCACAACTAGAGAAAACCCACGCAGAGCAACAAAGGCCCAGCACAACTGAAAACAAACAAACAAAAAAACTCCATTTAACAACACATCAAGGGAATTAAACTTTTGTTAACCTGACCCATGTAGAAATGGTCATTATATTCAATATTTCCACTATCCTCCAATATCCTCCTGTTATTCTCAATTATCATGTCAATTTGTTTATAACTCCAACAAAACCTGTATCCAATTAGCATGAATTAGCATCTTTTAAAGAAATCCTTCGTTTATTCTTAGCTCTAGAACAAATAAAGTCTCTTTGCCCCTGACAGGACCTCTAGAAATGTTATTAAAATTTTCAATTAAAAAAAATTAAACATTTAAACTTGTTTCTGATAAGCAGTAAGATAGAATATTAAAGGGCTGTAATATTAAAAGCTTCATTCTACCCAAGAGGCAGTCTTTAGAGATCAGTATCCACAAAAATGTAAACAAAACAAAGGCCAGGCACAGCTTTTAAACTAATGAGATCTTATGCTACTTGGATCATGAGAATCAAACAAGGATCACATGAGTTTTCTGATTTTTACAAACATGCTTATAAAAAGTAAGGCCACCATAAATCCCAGTTTAAGAACCTGGTCTCAAATATTCAAAATTGATTTCCTGGACTAAACCAAAGCATCAGAGACCTAGGTGCCTGAGATACGTATTTTGGTGTCATTGTAGAAATAGCCTTCATTTGAATGAGCTGAGCTGTTGCCCATCAGCTAACATTCAGGGCTATTACAAGATACAATCCCTTCATTTCATTTATTGGAAAGACAAGGCCGTTTCTTTATGAGAATACAAAAGAGAAGCTCCTTTAGGTTTAACTGCCAGAAAATGTTATTCTCCACCATGACTGGCTTTTTATATGATGGACACTGCAATTTCTCTAGTTGACCACATTAAATTCTCTGTGTGGCCTGCCAAATTTTTCAAAGCCAATTCATGAATCAAGTGTACACAACAGTTTGGGGTGTTGGCTTCACTTGGGGTATTATTTTCACCCCAAAATTGATGAGAAATCAAATTTTCTCATTTACTTTCAAAATATTGTACTGCATGCTTTTTTTCATAAATCCTTCTTGAAACATGGTAGAGTAGAAATAAAACCAAACCCAGGTTCGGTTAGAATAATATTGAACCCAGGTCTCCCGCATTGCAGGTTGATTCTTTGCCAGCTGAGCTGCAAGGGAAGCCCAAGAATACTGGAGTGTGTAGTCTATCCCTTTTCCAGGGGATCTTCCCGAACCAGGAATCTAACTGGGGTCTCCTGCATTGCAGGTGGATTCTTTACCAACTGAGCTATCAGGGAAACCCAAGAAATAAAACAATTGCAATAATTATTGGAAAAAAAAAAAAACAAGAATGCTGTGATTTCCACTCATACTTGGTTAAAGCATCTCCTTGAAATAGAAAATGGCTCTATTCCAATGACAAGTGACTTTCCAACAATAAACTGCAGATAGCCTGTAGATAATTTGACAGGGCAAGATGTTTTAACTTTTGCCACTACCACACAATACAGATGAATGGATGGCCATCTTCCAAGTTAAGATCAACTTAAGATGGATTCAGGATTGGTTGGGTATAGAGGCTTTTTAGAGTTCTTTAGAAAGACCCCAAAAAACAAACCTGCCATCTTGAATCCATCTTTTAGAGACTCGGGGGCAAGTTACCATCCCAAGAAAATGCACATACCACAAATTGCATTCAATTTCTGGAGAGCCCATAGATATCCTTCAATTCCATTTATGAACCTAAAGTTAACAACCACAAGAGCTTACAGCCTAGGTCCTAAGAAATCCTGCATACTGTATGATTCTCATGTAAAAGGTTCAAAGATAGATAAGAGATTAGAAATAGCTCCTGCTCACATTATGTAGTAATAAAAGTCATACAGCAATAACCATCTCAGAATATCCTGCTTTGTACATCTTCATTCCACATGATCACTGTTATGTAGAGGAGTAAGTCCTGCCTCATCCAATCTCCTTCAGTTCAGTTCAGTCACTCAGTCATGTCCAACTCTTTGTGACCCCATGAATCGCAGCACGCCAGGCCTCCCTGTCCATCACCATCTCCCGGAGTTCACTCAGACTCACGTCCATCGAGTCAGTGATGCCATCCAGCCATCTCATCCTCTGTCATCCCCTTCTCCTCCTGCCCCCAATCCCTCCCAGCATCAAAGTCTTTTCCAATGAGTCAACTCTTCGCATGAGGTGGCCAAAGTACTGGAACTTCAGCTTTAGCATTATTCCTTCCAAAGAAATCCCAGGGCTGATCTCCTTCAGAATGGACTGGTTGGATCTCCTTGGAGTCCAAGGGACTCTCAAGAGTCTTCTCCAACACCACAGTTCAAAAGCATCAGTTCTTTGGCACTCAGCCTTCTTCACAGTCCAACTTTCACATCCATACATGACTACTGGAAAAACCATAGCCTTGACTAGATGGACCTTAGTCGACAAAGTAATGTCTCTGCTTTTGAATATGCTATCTAGGTTAGTCATAACTTTCCTTCCAAGGAGTAAGCATCTTTTAATTTCATGGCTGCAATCACCATCTGCAGTGATTCTGGAGCCCCCAAAAAATAAAGTCTGACACTGTTTCCACTGTTTCCCCATCTATTTCCCATGAAGTGATGGGACCAGATGCCATGATCTTCGTTTTCTGAATGTTGACCTTTAAGCCAACTTTTTCACTCTCTTCTTTCATTTTCATCAAGAGGCTTTTTAGTTCCTCTTCACTTTCTGCCATAAAGGTGGTATCATCTGCATATCTGAGGTTGTTGATATTTCTCCCGGCAATCTTGATTCCAGCTTGTGTTTCTTCCAGTCCAGTGTTTCTCATGATGTACTCTGCATATAAGTTAAATAAGCAAGGTGACAATACACAGCCTTGACGGACTCCTTTTCCTATTTGGAACCAGTCTGTTGTTCCATGTCCAGTTCTAACTGTTGCTTCCCGACCTGCATACAGATTTCTCAAGAGGCAGGTTAGGTGGTCTGGTATTCCCATCTCTTGAAGAATTTTCCACAGTTTATTGTGATCCACACAATCAAAGGCTTTGGCATAGTCAATAAAGCAGAAATAGATGTGTTTCTGGAACTCTCTTGCTTTTTCCATGATCCAGCAGATGTTGGCCATTTGATCTCTGGTTCCTCTGCCTTTTCTAAAACAAGCTTGAACATCAGGGAGTTCACGGTTCACATATTGCTGAAGCCGGGCTTGGAGAATTTTGAGCATTACTTTACTAGTGTGTGAGATGAGTGCAATTGTGTGGTAGTTTGAGCATTCTTTGGCATTGCCTTTCTTTGGAATTGGAATGAAAACTGACCTTTTCCAGTCCTGTGGCCACTGCTGAGTGTTCCAAATTTGCTGGCATATTGAGTGCAGCACTTTCACAGCATCATCTTTCAGGATTTGAAACAGCTCTACTGGAATTCCATCACCTCCACTAGCTTAGTTCGTAGTGATGCTAAGGCCCACTTGACTTCACATTCCAGAATGTCTGGCTCTAGGTGAGTGATCACACCATCGTGATTATCCGGGTCATGGAGATCTTTTTTGTACAGTTCTGTTTATTCTTGCCACCTCTTAATATCTTCTGCTTCTGTTAGGTCCATACCATTTCTGTCCTTTATCGAGCCCATCTTTGCATGAAATGTTCCCTTGGTATCTCTACTTTTCTTGAAGAGATCTCTAGTCTTTCCCATTCTGTTGTCTTCCTCGATTTCTTTGCATTGATCGCTGAAGAAGGCTTTATCTCTTCTTGCTATTCTCTGGAACTCTGCATTCAGATGCTTATATCTTTCTTTTTCTCCTTTGCTTTTTGCCTCTCTTCTTTTCACAGCTATTTGTAAGGCCTCTCCAGACAGCCATTTTGCTTTTTTGCATTTCTTTTCCATGGGGATGGTCTTGATCCGTTTCCTGTACAATGTCACGAACCTCATTCCACAGTTCATCAGGCACTCTATCTATCAGATCTAGTCCCTTAAATCTATTTCTCACTTCCACTGTATAATCATAAGGGATTTGATTTAGGTCATACCTGAATGGTCTAGCGGTTTTCCCTACTTTCTTCAATTTAAGTCTGAATTTGGTAAAAAGGAGTTCATGATCTGAGTTCATGATCTCTTTAGCTGGGTTTTTTGGCCCCCTCCCTCCAACGTTTGTTGTTTGCCTCCACTTTGCATTGTTGAACTTTGCTGTTCGATATTGGGATACATTCTTAAATAACTGTGGTTATGTTATACACTTCAATGCATATTTCTTGCTTTATGTTTTTCACTAATGACATTACTTGCTGTGTATTTTACATATATTTTAGACTAGGGAAATGATGTTAGACAAAGAGCAAATTCGAGTGATTTTTCTTATTTGAATTCAAAACAGGTCATAAAGGAGAGAAGACAATTCATAACATCAAGAAGGCATTTGGCCCACGAACTGCTAATGAATGTACAGTGCAGTGGTAGTTCAAGAAGTTTTGCAAAGGAGACAAAAGTCTTAAAGATGAGGAGCATAGTGGCTGGCCATCGGAAGTTGCCAACAGTTGAGTGCCATCATCAAAAATGATCCTCTTACAACTACATGAGAAGTTGCCCAATAAACTCAATGTCAACCATTCTACAGTTGTTCAGCATTTGAAGCAAACCTGAAGGGTGAAAAAGCTTGATAAGTGGGTGCCTCATGAGCTGATGACAAATAAAGAAAAGCATCATTTTGGAGTGTCTTCTCTTATTCTACACAACAGTGAACCATTTCTTGGCTTGTGATGTGTGACAAAAAGAGGATTTTATATGACAACCAGTGATGAGCAGCTCAGTGGTTAGACGAAGAAACTCTAAAGCATTTCCCAAAGCCAAACTTGCACCAAAAAAACTCATGGTCACTTTTTGGTGGTCTGCTGCTAGTCTGATCCACTACAGCTTTTTGAACCCCAGTGAAACCATTACATCTGAGAAGTATGCTCAGCAAATCGATGAGATGCACTGAAAACTGCAATACCTGCAGCTGGCACTGGTCAACAGAATGCAGGGCACACAACCAGTGGTTCAAAAATTGGACAAATTGGGCTAAGAAGTTTTGTCTCATCTGCCATATTCACCTGACCTCTCACCAACCAACTACCACTTCAAGTAATTCGACAACTTTTTGCAGGGAAAACACTTCCACAACCAGCAGGAGACAGAAAATAGCTGTTGAGTCCTGAAGCATGGATTTGTATGCTATAGGAATAAACAAACATGTCTCATTGGCAAAAATGTGATTGTAATGGTTCCTATTTTGACTAATAAAGATGTGTTTGAGAGCCTAGTTATAATGATTTAAAATTCAGGGTCCAAAACCGCAATTACCTTTTCACCAACCTAATAGAATAGGAAGTTCCATGAAGGCAGAAACTGTTTTCCTCAAGGCTGTACCTCTGGTGCATAAGAAGTACTCAAATATTTTTTTGAATAAATCTTCCATAGGATTCTCTGCAGCAGGTTTTTGAAAATAAAATTTTACTGGAACTCCATCATGCTCATTTATTTACATACCATCTATGGCTGCTTTCATACTATAATGCTGAGCTGAGGAGTTCCAAATGGGTTAATTTAAACCCACAAAGTCTCAAATATTTACTAGCTGGCTCCTTACAGAAAGTTTGCTGACCCCCAACAGCACTCAATTGGCCTTTATCTCTCAAGTTAGAATTGGAAGCACTGTAGATATAGGAGTTAGGTCTTAATACTTCTTTGCCTGTAGAACAGAGGGGCCTTAAAATAGCTATCAAATACAGATTTTCTTCAACATAAATTTCTGCACAATTAAGTTCAAAGTTAGTATTTTTCATCCTCAATGCATTTCTAGCAAGGCCAAAAGCAAAAAAGCAAAGGTTACCTATGTTCAGTAAATTGGAGAACACAGAAAAGAGATTCTGATGCTAAGTTCTGGCAAATTTTCACAATCATGAAATCTTTAAAATGCCAATGCAACATAACTACTGGAAAGCTTTTCCCTGACATGTTTCAAACAAATGATTTTGAGGTGAACCACTGTTATTTTCTCACTGGCATAATATTCTAACAATGTATCGTTTTTTTTAAATGCCAGGCACATTATAGGTGCTCAACAGCCACTGAGTGGATCACTCTACAATAATCACTGTGCTCATCAATTTGCAGATTATAATTACCTGAAACGGGGCATTGAGATTTATATTCCTTTGCCAATTCTAAAATATACTCCGCATGTCTCAATCCTTTTAAAAATCAAACCCTTTACTGTCATTCTCTACAAAAAATTAATTTGCATAGGTATCATTGGGGTTCAAGAAACTGAAGAGTAAATGAATAAGTCTGGGCATGATTTCAGCCCACTTTCTACCCCAGGTGCAGAGGAAAGAAAATAGGATTTTCTCATATTGGAGAAGATGTCTGTCATTTGGAAACATTGTGGTCCATGGACTAAGACACAAATAAGAAGAAAAGGACTAGGAATCTTAACTAAGTTATTTTGAATAAGCAACAATATACACAATGATATACAATCATTTGAGAAAACTATTGTTTATTTAGAAAAAAAGGTTACATGGGTAGAATTCGATAGATAAAAAAATTTCCTTTTAAAAATGTCACTGTGAAACTTTTCCAGATGAAAGTTCAGCAATACAAAGCTTCTCTAACTGTAGAATTAAAACACATTTTTATTCCCCCCAACCCCTTGATTTTTCTAACATAATTACAAGAAAAAATGGCAAGGGACAAGTGAGTGCTGGTACCATTTTTTTTCAAACATGTTTTAATGTCGTACACGAACTATATAAAATGATTCCTAGGCATTGCATAAGACACTGCTCCCACTTTGTTTTTTTACTGACTAAATATAAAACAGGCCAAATAATAAGTTAAAATTGAGTTTTTAAATGAGGTAAATTCAAAATGGTTCAATAACTGTTTATTTTCCATTTCAAACAATAAAAAGGAAGCATTTCGTATTGAAAAAAAAAAAATAAACCCAGGCAATATTTAGTTACTCTAAAGTGAAATTCTGTACATATGTAACCTTATTTGCTTGTTGGAAACTGTATGCAGCACATTGTGCTAAAAATATGAAACAGTTAACACTTTCAGCCATTTACTGAAAATAAACATGTAAAACTAAGCAACAAGTTAAATACAGTAATGCACAACTCAACAATTTTAAGTTTTCGGCAAGGAGCAATAAAGCAGATAACTGAATAATTTAAGGAGATGCAAATGGGCCCTCTTCATTCATAATTCTTGGCAATCTACTCAGGAAAATAAATTTCTGGTCACAGCTGAACAATTCATTCCAATCTCACCTGAAAGAAACAAAGTGATTATATTGATAGATAAGAAAGGAAGGAGGGTGAGAGAGGTGACGGATGGAAGGCGGAGGAGGGACAGATGAAAGGAGAAAAGGAAGAAGGAAGAAAAAAAGAGAAGGAAGATTTAAGAAAGAAAATCAATGAGTTCTGTGAATCACCAATGCTTGAATTAAGTCACTAGATAAGGATAAAATATTTGTGTATTTCTTATTGCCTACTTGGCATACTATGATAACTTGTATTTTATCTGAGAGAGAGGAAAAAGGGGAATGGGGGAAGGGAGGAAGGAAAAAATGAAATAGAAACAAGTAAAACATTCCACTGGGACAAGCAATAGCTTGTCAAAAGTAAACAACATATAGCAATGAAAAGGAACCAATTTTACATGATCAATAAAAAGAAAAATGACATCACATTTTTTCATGAGGACATGATTTTAATAGTTACTTATATTAAGATGCAATGTCTGCTAAATTATAAAAATTGCTTTAAAAATATATTGACTTAATTATACTCGTTTCCTTTATGTATTGACATTTTTCAAATACTGCATATTTGAAATAAATCAAAACATGATTATTACAACATGTGGCAAATAAGTTATCTGCCTAACATTGTTCTCATTCAAATTTTAAATTAATGCTTAAGGCATTAAATTTTATTGATGAAATACTACATTCACACATTTCATAAAATCAGAGCTAGAAGGGTCTTAGAAAATAATCACACTTGCATGAAATGCTGACAATAATTTACATATCATTTCTATACAGCATTCTGTTCACATCATGTATAATCTTGACATTACCAATTATAATTATAGATACACATATGTTGAACTTACAATTAATTTTAATACTTAAAAATCATTGTTCCTGTTCATCACTGATGAATGGATAAACAAAATGTGGTACAAATTCATACAATGGAATAATATTCACTTATAAAAAGAAATGAAGCTCTTATACATGCTACAACATGGATGAATCTTGAAAACATGATGCTAAGTAGAAGAAGCCAGACACAAAAGGCCACATATAGAATGATTTCATTTTTATGAAATGTCCAAAATAGGCAAATCCAAAAAGAAAATACTTTAGTTACTTCCAGGGGGAGGGGAAAGAGAGAATTGGGAGTGACTCTAACAGGTATGGGGTCTCTTTTGGGGATGATGCAGATGTTCTGGAATTAATGGTGATAGTTAAAACATAGTGATATATTAAAAACCACGTTGGCAAATTTTATTTTATGTGAATTTAACTCATTTTTTTAACTGCCAAAGAAGTCCATGTTACAATAAAGAGTATCATGGTATCAGTATAAGAAATGGGTTCTCAATCATGCTGCTGCTGCTGCTAAGTCGCTTCAGTCGTGTCTGACTCTGTGTGACCCCATAGACGGCAGCCCACCAGGCTCCCCTGTCCCTGGGATTCTCCAGGCAAAAACACTGGAGTGGGTTGCCATTTTCTTCTCCAATGCATGAAAGTGAAAAGTGAAAGTGAAGTCGCTCAGTCATGTCCGACTCTTAGCAACCCCATGGACTGCAGCCCACCAGGCTCCTCTGTCCATGGGGTTTTCCAGGCAAGAGTATTGGAGTAGGTTGCCACTGCCTTCTCCATCTCAATCACAAAGCTGTCATAATTACTGGGCAAGGGAAATTTTGATGACACATTTAGGGGTACATTAAAACATAAAATTGGTATCCCTGTTAGAACATGTGAAGATGATCTTTCCCAGGAACTGAAATTAAAATTTTTACAAGAAGCCAAAATCCTCAAGCAATATAATCATACCAATATTGTAAAATTCATAAACGTTAGCACACAAATACAGCCTATCTACAAAATTAAGGGACTTGTTCCAGGACGTGATTTCCTCTCCTTTCTGAGAAAGAAGGATGACCTAAAACAGTGACATTTTTATTAGATGCTGCTTCTGGATGGCAAATCTCAGGTAAAAATTGTATACACAGGGACCTTGCTGCAAGAAACTGCCTGGAGGTGAAAATAATGTTCTGAAAACCAGTGACTTTGGAATGTCTCGTCAAGAGGATGGTGGTGTGTATTCATCTTCTGATTTAAAGCAGATTCCCATTAAATGGACAGCACCAGAAGCTCTCAATTATGGGAGATATCGTTCTGAGAGTGACGCATGGAGCTTTGGCATCCTCCTCTGGGAGACCTTCAGCTTAGGGGTCTGTCCACACCCTGGAATGACAAATCAGCAAGCACAAGAGCAAGTGGAAAGAAGATACTGGATGTCAGTCTCTCAGCAGTGTCCAGAATGTATTTACAAAATAATGCTGAAGTCTTGGAATTACAAACCTGAAAACCACCCCAAGTTCAGGGAACTTGAGAAAGAAATGCCATCAAGAAGAAAGTCACCCAGTGATAAAACACTGCTAAACTCAGACTTTAGGACTCTATCTTCCAGCAGAGTAATAGTTTCTTTTCATTAACAAGTCTATACCACATTACCTGGAATATTTTACTAAGGTTATTTTTACATATTTTTTTAATATTTTTAAGAAATATTTACAACTTTAACCACTGTAATAAGAAAGCACAGGTTCTAAATGCAGGAAATCCCACAGATCTTTTCACATCAAGGACTGCTGATATTTCTCAAAGAGTTTCTACTTTAGGCTCAGTTCAGAGTTGGCTGTCCTCGATCCTAGACAGCTTTCCTCTCCCAGTGCTATAAATTGCATTGGTAATACCATCTTTGCAGGACACATTTCCAAAAAAGGTGGCCTTTCACTGTGCTAAGACAGGATTACATTTGTAAATATCACTTTCCATTGGGAATTATTTGGACATCCTGGGGTTTTTTCTTCTTTGCTTTTTGCCAGAAATAGGCCTTGCTGTTTTAGTAAGGTTGTCATTTCCCTATGTTCCACCACACCCTTCTCCTTTGGGTATCAGAAAACTATGTATGAAATGCTTCAAAGAGTACCCTTTCAGAGTTGAGGCAGCTGATTTTCAATGAAGTTACTTTATAGAGAGCTATGACAGCAAGAAGGAAGTCTGAAACATAGGTCTGGGTGAAAGAGCAGCTAAACTGTTGATCAAAGTAGAGAACAAAGACAAATAGAATATCAGCCTTGTTAGCAGAGCTACCTCTTTATAAACACACACACACACTAATTTTATGATTAAATTCACCAAAAAAGTCCTAAGAAATGTTTCAGTAGTTCTTCATAAAAGAGCCCTCTGGATGGCAACAAAATTTATGTAGAGAAACTACGTAATACAAGCCCAGCAAATTAATAGCTTATTCCTGGTTAATCCTAGTACCTACCTGTACATACATACACACACTCATACACAGGTACCCACAAGCCAAGTAGAAAGGCACACATGGATAAAACTGACAGTTAAAAAGTCCAATGAACATTTACAAGGAAGAAAGAAGCTATAGGAGAAAGACAAAAGGACAGCCATCCTAACCCCACTTTACTCCTTCACTTACCCTTAAACTGCTCCCTAGCAATTTTTATCATCGCAAATACACTTTCTGAGGTATTCCAACTGGATAAATGGAACAGTTAAGACTAGGATTCTGTTGAACTGAATCTCAGCACATCCTGGGGTACCTCTCAAGATAAATGTGTGCATGGGGAGTAGTCACTCAGGGGTAAATACGGCACTGGAGTCTTTGGGAAGTGCTCATGCCTATGTACAGATGAAGAGCAGCACAGCACCTGAGTGAATGTTTTGTCTGCCTTAAGTAGAATAAAGAAATGGAAAATCCCTCCTGTTCTCTCCAACTGTTTAGTGCCTATGAATATCAGTGCATAGAATTCAGTGATACTTTAAAGGATAAAAATGAAAAGAAAAATAGTTCAGGTCTATCATTCCAATCTCCTAACAAAACTTTTATATATCTTTAGTGGTTGCTACACACAGAGCCAGATGAAAGCATAATAAACCTGCCCTCAAAAAATATGTTGCAGCACATAAAGCAACTTCTTAAACAGTATACTATCCAAAATCACTGCAGATGGTGACTGCAGCCATGAAATTAAAAGACGCTTACTCCTTGGAAGAAAAGTTATGACCAACCTAGATAGCATATTCAAAAGCAGAGACATTACTTTGCTGACTAAGATCCGTCTAGTCAAGGCTATGGTTTTTCCTGTGGTCATGTATGGATATGAGAGTTGGACTGTGAAGAAGGCTGAGCGCCGAAGAACTGATGCGTTTGAACTGTGGTGTTGGAGAAGACTCTTGAGAATCCCTTGGACTGCAAGGAGATCCAACCAGTCCATTCTGAAGGAGATCAGCCCTGGGATTTCTTTGGAAGGACTGATGCTAAAGCTGAAACTCCAGTACTTTGGCCACCTCATGAGAAGAGTTGACTCATTGGAAAAGACTCTGATGCTGGGAGGGATTGGGGCCAGGAGGAGAAGAGGACGACAGAGGATGAGATGGCTAGATGGCATCACGGACTCGATGGATGTGAGTCTGAGTGAACTCCGGGAGTTGGTGATGTACAGGGAAGCATGCTGTGATTCATGGGGTTGCAAAGAGTCAGACGAGACTGAGCTACTGAACTGAACTGAACTGATCAAATGTTACAAATAAACTGAACCTTCTATTGAGGGCAAAAAAAAGTCAATGATGTTTCTCCTCAATTCCAAAAAGATACAGTTAACACTCTGAGTACATAATTCTCCATGTAAAGTTAAGAGTATCTGAAACAGGTGGCTCAGTGGCAAAGAATCCATCTGCCAAGCAGGAGATGAGGGTTCCATCTCTGGGTCAGGAGGATCTCTTGGAGAAGGAAATGACAACCCTCTCCAGTATTTTTGCTTGGAAAATCTCATGGACAGAGGAGCCTGGCGGGCTACAGTCCATGGGGTCACAGAGAGTCAGACACAACTTAGCAACTAAACCAACACCTCTTGAAACATAGTAGGTAATAAAGAAAAATACTTGGTTGTCTGATTAGAAGGAAGAGATGCAAGCTAACTGCCTTCAACAAGATCAAAATCTAAGGAAAGGGATATGCAACACACTCATATATACATAGCAATCAGTGACTAGGATTCTAGGCAAGCTGACACACACTTGTAAGCAATGGGAAACTACTGAGAAAGTTAACTGAACACTCGTACTCTACATATATTATCAGCATTTAGAACTGCACCTCAAGGTAATACATTCCTAAAATAAGCAATCTTTGAGCACTTAGGAGGTCAGTTTCCAAGTATGGACTGAAGAAGACAGACTCAGAATGGGGATTAGAAAATCAATTGTTTATAGGGGCTAGTATAAAGTGGAAACAAATGGAAGTGCACTTACTGGGGCCTGGTTGAGGCAAACTACAAAAAAAGACCCATTCTATTTAAGGGAGCCAAGCACCTGGGCAGGTCCAGCTGATTGCTGACATGCAGAAATGAGAACACAATGTTGCCAGGTGTTCCAGTTCTTCAATGGAAAGTAACATTTGGATTTTGTGTAACTATTCTGAAAATGTTAAATACTGTGCAAGGCCAAGAAGCTGCCGCTGCTGCTAAGTTGCTTCAGTTGTGTCCTACTCTGTGCGACCCCATAGATGGCAACCCACCAGGCTCCTCCATCCATGGGATTTTCCAGGCAAGAGTATGGAGTGGGTTGCCATTGCCATCTCCAAGGCCAAGAAGTTATGTCTAATAATCCACATTCTGCCTAAGGGCTGAGAATTTGCAACCTTGGGTTTAAATGTTAAGAGTTAGGTTACACATAAGAGATGGAGATGACAGACAGACCTGAAAATATATTAGGCCTCGCTGGAGTGGAGTATTAGAATAGGAATGTAGCATACTACAAATACAGATGGGTAGCAGAGTTAATTGTTAATATTCTTTGAAATCAAGAATCCAGGATCGAAGTGCAAGTAGATTGAGTTTCTCAAAACCTAGAAGCAAGTCTCAATTTAGCAATGTCTGGCTCACTAAAGAACTCTCAAAAGATAGCTGAACTCAATATTAATAAATTGACCACACATATCAATTTAAAACTGAGACTCTAAAGAATGGTTCTAAGTGGAAATTTTTCATTGACAGGAATTTTTAAAGATTAAACTAGGGGAAAAGGTTAAAAGCAAAGAAGTTAGTTGTGTTCCAGAGACCAAATGAAAGAGAGGTAAGATGAATTTGGACAAAGACGTTAGCAAAAACAAATAACAGGAAATACACAGAACAAGCAAAAAGGATTTTGCAACTAAAAATTATGAAACAGGAAAAGAAGACTTTAGAAGGAATTTAATCTGGGTCACATTCATATACTGTATTTTCTTAACTCTAACATGATCATTTTAATGTTTCTGAAATCAGGGTGATACTTACAAATCAATGTCATTTCTCTATGCACTTTTCTCAAAAATAAAAAAAAACAGTTCTAGAAAGCAACAATGAATCTTACAAATAATGACATCTCTGAATCACGGAAATGTGACATGTGTAGCAGTTCTCCTTTCTGTATAACGTAAATTAAAAAGGGAGCAAGGAGCAGCAGATTTGAAGTGGCCTAAAGGTAAAGAGTCCTGGGTGTTCACTGGAAAGACTGATGCTAAAGCTGAAACTCCAATACTTTGGCCACCTCATGCGAAGAGCTGACTCATTGGAAAAGACCCTGACACTGGGAGGGATTGGAGGCAGGAGGAGAAGGGGACGACAGAGGATGAGATGGCTGGATGGCATCACCGACTCAATGGACATGAGTTTGAGTAGACTCCAGGAGCTGGTGATGGACATGGAAGCCTAGTGTGCTGCGATTCATGGGGTTGCAAAGAGTCGGACACGACTGAGTGAGTGAACTGATACTGATACTGAAAGGTAAATGATGCCAATCAGAAATGATGAGAACTCTAAATGAAAAGGAACAGCATAAAGACTTGACCAACCCTAGAAGGTATCCAACAGAAGACAGTCAGAACAGCTTAAAAAAAAGGAAAAGTCTACCAGTGCTTCACAAAGAGTCTATGCAAGAAGAGAGATAAAACCACAGTGAAAGCTGTCAATGACAATGACTGGCCCATTCCTAATGAAGATAAAAGAGGTAGAGCTTTTTTTTTTTAAATAAGGGTACCAGGTGACAGCAAGAAGTAAAAAGCAAAAAGCCAACTAAAAGGAAGGTTATGGTGAAGAATTAAAAAATATTAAGAGTTTATCATTCACCAGGGAAGACAGCTAGTTGTTAGGTAAAGGGATAGCTAGAATTTAAGAACAAGTAATATTTCTTTTATAATCTTCCTAATTTAAAAAAATCTACTAAATTCTTAAAAGCTCTCTCACAACTCTCATCTTCCCTTCTATGCTAATACTTAGAAAACAAGCACAGACTAACAAAACAGAAAAAGCACATCATCTGTCAGGAAGTTACCTACCTGGCAACCTCAAATCCCTGCTTTGTAGCCAAAATAAACAGGACAAAATCCATACTCTAAAGTTCACTGCTTTATATGGAACAGGCTCTCAGACATTTCTCACTCAAACTGTAAACAGCCTTGGTTATCTATCCAGTTTAATAAAAGATTAGAAGCAGCAAATAATATTAGGAGGAAGGTAGAGAATGTACGTATACTTGATGTCATTAAAAAGTGACAGCTAATACAGAAACAAGAAAACTGGCTATAAAAGATTCAAAAACTTCAATACTGCCATCTCAAACCATTAGCTGTAGAGGGCAAATCATCCTACATACCTCAATAATCCTAAGGCATCACCAAACAATAACTTTTCAAATGATGATCTGAATGCTCAAAAAAGATCATATTAAGGGTTCTGAACACTCAGTCCACTTATAATTTAAGATGGATAAAACATTTTTTAAAACTCATATAAGGTATAACTACTTTGAAAACAAAATTGCCTGTTTTAAATTCCAAAACTAAAAGCATTGACCATATTTTTGGCTTTGAAAAAGATGAGCAGTGATAGAGAAGCAAGAAACTTTAAGACAAAAAAAACTCTGAATAACATGTCGGCATGAAAGGCAAAAAGATGACAGAACACTAGTAAGCAAGAAGATCTACATTTATGTATTGGCCATGTCAGGTAATATCTCTGTCACCCCCTTCAACTTAACCTTATGAGTCTCAGTTTCTTCCCCTGTAAAATGCAGATACCACCACCACCTATAAGGTACTTTAAAAAATGACTGATTATCCAGAGAAGATGGGAATGAGTGGTGAAGAGAAAGCCAGATGTTTTTAAACACATCTTGATGCTTTAAAAAAGAAAAAAAAAAGGCATGACTTAATCAGCAAGCTTAAAATGAAAACAGCTTAAAAATAACCATGAGTCTTGTTTCACATCTTTACCCAAAGACCTGAGCATTATATTTAGGTGAAAAACTACAGTTGTGTCTTGCAAAAACGGATCTAGTTTCTTCAACATTATCATATCTCATTTTGCATTTCTATCTTTAAATGAGAAAGAGGTAAGAGAAGACTCACCTTGATTGAAAGTCTTCATTATCTGTGCTTGTCCGAGGACTTATGAGTAGATGACAAATTAAGGGAAAACAACTTTTCGGGGGGTGGTGGGGGTGGAAGAATCGTGTCTCATCTTTTAGTACAATCCCTCAGCCTGCAGGCCTGACTGACTCTTACCAGCCTGGTAGTCTCAGACTCTACCAGCTCTGCTCAGCTGCAGCATCATCTTGCTCTGCTATTCCCCATGCCCCCAGCCCAAGGGACTCTGTTTCCTTTCCTCCTCTTGGTGATACAGCCAGAGGGACTTTAAATCCCTTGGTGGCATAAAACCACCTCAGTTAACAAAGAAGTTTAAAAAAACAATCAAGTCTCCCATTTCCATGTTTCATACATTTGAGAGGGTTAACTAGAGAGACCATTTAAAAGGTAGACCATTTTAAAAAGTCCTTAAGCATTTAGACACATATTACAAAGGTACAACTCTAAATAACATCAGTATCAAAGGTTTCCATTATACTGATTAAAAAGATCTATAAGATGAAAAGGATATTGTTTCTTCTCTTCCTTTCCTCCTGAACTGTCCCGTTTCTCTTTCTTTTCTATCTTTTCTTTATCATGCCTGGACTCCTATAACGAATGGTAGAATTAGTTGAGGAAGGGAAAACCAAATATAAAAATCAGTTTAAAATCCCTTTTCATCAGCCACCAGCCATAAATTTTTCTTCAGACTTACTTAATATAACACCAAAAGCACAAGCAAAACAAAACTGGACTTCATCAAACATAAAAAGTTGTATACATCAAAGAACACTATCAAGAAAGTGAAAAGACAATCTACAGGAGAAAATATTTGTATATATGTATCTCATAAGTGTCTAATATCAAGACTACATAAAGAATTCTTACAACCGAGCAACAAAAAGACAAACAATACAATTTTTAAATGGCCAAAACATCTAAATAGATTTTTTTCAAAAGATATACAAATAGCCAACAAGTATATGAAAAGGTGCTCAACATCATTAGTCATTAAGAAAACACAAAATCAAAATGACAGTGAGATACTAATTCACACTCACTAAGTAAAAACAAATAAAACAGAAACAGAAAATAACAAGGGTTGGCAAGGATGTAAGGAAATTGGCACTCTCATATATCGCTGGTACAAATGTAAGCTGTGCAGCCACTATGGAAAACAGTTTGGTGGTTCCTCAAAAAGCTAAACATAGCATTACCGTATAACCCAGATATTTCATTCCTGGGTATAAACACAAGATCACTGAAAAAAGACATTCAAACAAATAATTCATAGTAGCACACAAATGTTCATAGCAGCACAATTGACAACAGCCAAAAAGTGGAAAACAGGACAAAAGTCCATCAACTGATGAATGGATAAACCAGTGTCGTATATTCAAACAAGGGAATATTATTTAGCCATGAAAAGAAATGAAGTATTGATACATGCACCACCATGAATAATCTCAAGAACATTACACTAAGTGAAAGAAGTTAGAGACAAAAGGCCACATTATTATACAGTTCCACTTATAGGAAATAGCCAGAGTTTTTGATAAGCTCATAAAGAGTTCATAGAGATAGTAAGCAGATTCAGAGTTGTGAAAAGCTAAAAGGAGGGGGAAATGGGGAATGACTTGATCAGTATGTGGTTTCCCTTTAGAGTGATGAAAATGTTCTGGAACTAGACAGATGATGAGTGCAAAACACTGTAAATATATTAAATGCCACTGAATGATATACTTTAAAATGGTTAATTTTATGTTATGTGAAATTTTACCTCAGTTTAAAATACTTATTTAAAAGGAGCAGCCTCCCTTTAAAAACCATCACCTTATAATTTTCCAAAACTGCTTTGAAGAACTATGAATATATGTTGACTAAATATAATGATGCTTTGTAAACACTTTAGTAATGACTTGCTTACTTTATGACAGATGCATGGGATATATTCTGAGTATTCTCCATTAGCATCTAAGAGAATGCACACTACACTTAATTTTAAAATCACATATAAGATATAAACATAAGTTTATTAGGAGAAAATATTATAAAGTGTGTTGAAAAATGATAAAGACTTTATAACAGTGTAATGATCAGGGAGAATACATGTGACCATATTTTAATCTCATGACTAAAGAGAAACTATAAGAATTGTTGTCAGAGAAAAAAGAAAACACACTGAAACTCAATGACAAGAAGTAGGTGTGAGTGGAATGGAGAGAAAAGGAAATTCAGAAGTAATCTAATTCTACCCTCCCAGCAATTTGGGACTAAACTGCTTCAAGTTCTCCAAGAAAACCTGCCCTCCTCCAAAACCTCCTCTTCCCACCCCCAAATAATTAACAGAAAACTATTTGACTACAAAAAAAAAAAAAAACCTCAATATTTGCTAAATTTTCTAATGGGAGATTTTCTAAGAAAATGGCTCATTGTTCCTTTTGTTCTCAAAATTTACCTTTTTGCCACCAGAGGAGATTTTATCCATCTTTTCAGATTTAAAAGAGTCGCCGCCTTTTTCTTTGCCTGAAGATTTTGACTTATTTTTTTCCTTGTCTTTCTCATTTGGATAAGGAGACTCACATGGACTTTCACTTTTGTGTTTTGAAACCCCCACTAAAATTATAAAAGAGAATCATGAAAGCCTTTTTCGATTCAGTTTGATGACTACTTGGAAAGTATTAATAAGTCTACCTACTTGTTCCATTTTCCTCTTTCCGCCTCTTGGTTAAGTCCGGTGGCACTTCTCGGTCATTGTTTGAGTGATCCTAGAACCAAGAATTGTGAACTACGTTGATTGAGAGTTTTTGTTTTAAAGTACTACTTTTCTACAAGAAGAGCATAGCTAACTAGCATTGGAGAATATCTGCAGTAGTTTCACATACTTGGTAAAATGACATGATAGGCAAGAAGAGCTGGTAGAGATTATTAGGCTGAAGATCCTTATACTGTAGAAGATTCAAACACACTTTAGGGTGAAAATACCAGTTAAACACCAAATAATAGACTGTCATGCAACAAACTAGTACTTTAAATAAGACAACAGACACACTACTGTACATGATAATGAACTTTCCAAACTAGTTTTTAAAAAATTACAAACCCTTTTCCGCTCTTTCCTGTCCTTTTCATCTTTTTTTTCTCTTTCTCTTGATCTTTCCCTTGACTTGTCCAAATCTTTCTTGTCCATTTCTCTCTCCTTACTCTTGGACAGTGGTGGAGGAGTATGATTAATGTAGAGCTGTTAAATTAAGGCAATATTACTAAAGATTATTAGTTTTCCAGTATTGACATCATTTGCTTGATTGTTTATTTAATGAAAGACATTTGGTAGTAGACCCAAAGTCAAAACTGGTCAGCTGTATGGACTATGAGAGGTTAAAATAAAAGGGCATGGCACAAATTATGCAGACTTCAATTCTTGACCTTGTAAATGTTTATCATTTAAACTCAACCAGTTCACTCCTCCCTCAACTGAGATTTTTATTAGTAAATTCACAAGCTACAGGTTCTTATATAGTTCTACTGTGAAGACCTATAGCCACCACCATTACAAGAGTTCATGTGTGAAAAATAGTTACTGGACTTTCTCTACCATAAAAAAAAAAAAAAAACTCTACACAATCACGGAAATTTTAAAAAGTTTTACCATTCACTGATAAGCAATTGATGACAGTGAGGAAAGTATAATATAAAACCTAGCCATGACTTTACTAATAAGTCTTTTTTGCCTCAGTATAAATCATAAATAGATTATTCCTTAATCACCGTTATAGTAAAGGCTGCATATTCTCTACTTCTGAAAGCACTCCAGTTTCTGTCAAGTAATCACAATTGACTGTAAAATTTGTCTTGCGCTGAGCTGTGTTTAGTCGTTCAGTCGTCTCCAACTCTTTTAAGACCCCATGGGCTGTAGTCCGCCAAGCTCTTCTCTCCATGGGATTCTCCAGGCAAGAATACTGGAGTGGGTTGCCATGCCCTCCTCCAGGGGATGTTCCTGAACCAGGGATCGGAGCCAGGGATCGAACCCAGGTCTCCCACATTGCAGGTGGATTCTTTACCATTTGAGCCACCAGGAAGCTCAAAATTTGTCTTACTGGTTCTAAAAAGCTCAGAAAGCCATATTATCCATTGAGGTTGATGAAACAGACTGAAAAATGATGAACCAATGTTCTCTTTTGCCTATTCTTTCTCCAATGAAAGGCCCATAGGCCATAAAATAGCCAAAGATCAAGGATGTGCTAATTCTAAAGAAGAGATAATCTTACTTATACAAGTTGTAAATATGGAAATCCATTAGAAAAGAAAATATTAAGGAAATAATCAGACACCTAACCTTGCAGCATTTATAACTGTGCTATAAGCTTACATTTAACTTAAGACATTAAAAAGTATTAGGCAGGATACTGAACATAACTCATTACATAACTACACAATTCTAGATATACCTTGAGAATGAAAAGAACAGTGAGTCAAAAGTCAAATATTTTTACACAAACAAATCCTTTGGTATTCAAAGGAATACACAAAAAAAGACAGCCATCAGTTTGAGAATTAACACTTGTTTTTTAACACCACCAAATATTTTCAATTCAGTTTGCTCAGAAATACTGCCATAGCAATGTATAAGTAGATTCTTTAAAAATTCAATGTATAAAAGTTGATGATCAACTGAAATAGACAAAATGTTTATTAATATCAAAGAGCAAGAGAATGAGAAACAATCATAAAAGTGCTTGTCCAAAAGGTACTCTTGCCAGGTACATGCCCTAAATGACACTAAGATTTTCTAACTGAGTTTATTCACACCTTAAGTCAATATTATTCATGAAACTGACAAGACAAAGAAAGCGATGTTATTGCAATACTCTTAGTGTAGTACTGCTTAATTCTTCCAGTAAAATTTCTGTCTGTGATTATCAGTAAGTATGTGCACGCACATGCACACTCCTCCACAAGAATGAAGTGTACCTAACTTGAATTCTGTATTGCAAGGAATTGGGAAACTTAAAAATTCTTAGTTTAGAAATATACCAGTTCTATTCCTTCTTTCTATCCTTCTAAGAATAGTTCTGATGACAATACTCTTTTCTACAAAAACAGTCTCTCATTGCCTACAGAATAAAATGCATATTCCTTAGCTTGAGTATTCCAAGCTCTTCACAATCTTTGCACAATTCTATTCTACTATGGAGTAATCCAATGTACTCTAGGCTGTGGCTGCTGCTGCTCCCTAACACTCTGTACTTTCCAGCAGGTCTCTTCACTGGAACAGGTGTTCATTTTTATCTTAATCTCTTAAATTCCTACTTTGACTTTAAAAGCCATCAGCAGTACAACATTCCCTCAACTCCACAAATCACTGTCCAGTGAACTCTTATTTTATATTGGCCTTTTTGGTGGCACGTATTCCCAATTAATATCATGTCATTTACTTTTGTCCATAACACAGTTTACAGGATGGCAGGGAAGCTAATTTCCCTTTTTCTACTTTTACATACTTCCCAGTGCCTTGTACACACAGTGAGTACTCAATACATATGAAGATGGCCTGACATGTAGGCTCAGGTTTGGTTGTAGACCCTTGTCTTAAGATGATGAACAGAATTAAAAGCTGAAGTTTATTTTTTAAGGGGGGTTATTGCTCCCCTCTGAAATTACAGAGAAGCTTGGTTTAAAGGAGCCTGCTATGCATACTTTATCCAATGTAAGTGCTAAGATTGCTAAATAAAAACACAATGGACCAAAACTAGAAACATGCCAACTGGAAACTGGGGTAGAAGGTGAACTGACAGAAAAGATTTGGATACTAATCATCTTGAAAAGCCAAGTCCATGTATTACTTTCACTATGGATTAAAAAATGAAAATAGCAACTATTTAATTTTTTTTTTTAAAGGATCCTGGACAAAGTATAACTAAAAGATGAAACTAAAGCAGGGAAACATTTTTACATGTACAATAACAAGTGACCTGAAAATACAGACACATAACTTTCAAATTCTCTAAAAAGTAAAAGCTACCACAGAAACAGTGAGTTTATTTATAGATCATTCATATTAGAAAGCACTCAAAATCCAAAAAAAAAAATTTTCTAAGACATTCATATGCTAGTAAACTTTCCTAGACACACAAAAAGCAACATCAACTACTATTCAGACTAGTGAACTTTGGATGCTTTAACAAGTCCAAAGGCATAGAAGTTCATTTTAAATATTTACTGAACATCTAATCATACTGTCAGGCACTAAGGATCTGAAAAGTGGTATGAGTCACAATTTTTACAAGTGTATTCATATGCCATTTCTAAGTGTTCCGACTGAATATGGAATAAATCTATTGAGTTTTAAATGCCCACAAAATCACTGTCTTTTTTTTTAAGGGGAAAGGGATCACCCTTGAATCACTATAATTTAAAAAATAAGACAAACACACAAAAGAAGTTAAGAACGTTCTCAACTACTATTGAAATATGGGTGCTAGCAATCAAAGAACTATTTTTTTGCAACTTTATTTTCATGGTGGTAAGAATACTTGAGGAATCTTAATTTTAGTACAAGTTCTGGTACTAACAAGTTATATGCCACTGGGAAAAGATCAGAAACTTTAGGCTGTTATTTGTTAAAAAAAAAAAAAAAAAGACATTGCTACTTGCCCTACCTGCCTCACAACATCTATGATGAGTATGAAATGAGATAACATATGCTTATCTCATATGTTTTATTTTCAAAAGGCTTTCACAAAATGCAAGGAACCATAATCTTCATCATTGATTTAAAAATCCAGTTAAGTATAACAGCAGGTTTCCAACTGCTTCAAAATATGTTCCAGGAAATATTCACAAGGTAACATTGTAAACCCATGAATTTAAAACAGCCCACACAAGCCACTGATGGTTAAGACTGACATACATACACAATCCCACTCTGTTATAAAAATCTACTATACTGGAATACATAATCAATATAGCAAAAATTTTACTTTAAAAGAAACCATTCATACTTGATTAATACAGTATATTCTAAAAACAATGCTACAATTTCAGGACAGGCATATTGGCTAATCTAAGCTGTTAAAAATTAGTGCTTACTTGCCCAATATCCACAGACATTTCAATTTAAAGCTATAGTTCTAAAAGTGGTTAGTACTGTCAACTGGCTTTGTTCCAAGATATCATTTTTTTACTGGTCCACCAGTAAGGAATCATACTTAGCAGATATAAGAGGAGGCAAAGTAGAAAATCAAAGTGAAACAGGGTACAAATTGTATAATAATAAAGACAAAATAACATGAACATTGGACAATTCAACTATAATCATGAAATGAATGAACTCTGTAATAAGATACACAAACTGCACATTATTTTTAGTAGCAGAATACTCAAGAATAGGCAAGAATTAATACTGACATGTAAACACAACCATTGAGTTGAATATTCCCCTCCAAGAGAATGATTAGCTTACATTAACCATATTTTTTGATAAAATGCCACAACTACCAAAAAGGTAGCTCGGCAGAAGTGACATAAAATGGGTTGACGTTTATGGGTTGAGATGGACTCGGTTTTTAGAAGAGTTATATGAATGCATCAGATATAGCTTTTGGTCTTCTGGGTTATCTAAAAAAATTAGAAAACAGTCTGACAGATTTGTTTTGAGAAATTAAATAAGCCTACTCCCTCTTAAAAAAAAACCAACAACTCCCTTCGCATATCTTAAACTTATTTTCAGATTTTGAAGCATAAAAGGATAAGGCATAACAGCAAGCAAGGAGAGATTATAGAAAGGTTGCCACATTACATACATTTTGTAACAATTTCATTTAAAGGGATCATCCCCATTGTCATCCACTGTTTCAGTTTGTGATAGGTATTTTTAAAGGTTATTCCACTAGCTTACTGAATTTACTAGGGTGAGGCTATACTAAATAAATGAAGTAATGAATTTTTCTTTGTTTTACTTAGGCATGATGATTTTAAAAGACTCAAACCTTTGCTGAAGACTCCTTGAGTTCGATGAGACTGTCCTGTAGAAAATGAATGGAGATGACAGGTGAGCTGGCATAGTTCTCAGAACCCAGAGGAACTTTGGGAAGTATGGCTGTAACCTGGAAATAAACCATCTACTTCTTGTGAGGATAAATCTCGTGATGTCATTATTATATGAATATCAACAGTTAAAAAAAAAACTATGTAATGGAATTGTAATGTTAAAAAAAAAACTCAATTATATGTACTCATTGTAACAAATAAAAATCTCTGCTCAGAATTTAAAAATAAACGTCAATGCCACATTTTTTCATAATACTGTATTTAAGCTACAGGTAACGTTAAGTTTAAAAAAGCAAAATATTTTTTCCCCACAGAAAAGTTTAAAATAGTGGAGATCACAACATTGTCTTATATTTTCATAGTTTTTATTTAATAGGAGGTTTCAAACTTTACTTGTGACTCTATCATAAATATACACAAATTTTATTCTAGCCAGAAAACTCAGTGGCATTACATTAACAAGAAAACAAAATATATTCTATAAAAGAGTAATTAACTCTTTTCTTTTTGCAAAGTGCCTCTAATTGTAAATCTCATACCTCCCAAAAAAAAAAAAAAAGACATAAAAAAAAACAAAGAAAATGAAATTACGGTATTCAACCACAGTGCTCTTGATGAAGAATTAATTAACTTACAGGTTTAAAAGTTCAACGTACTGCAAATTCAAAGATTCCATGAAATTAGATGACTTTAGAATTAAAATTAAATATGGAGCAAGGAATGGCTACCCTGAGTCTTCAAGAAGGCTACACCCACGATTTTGTGCTGCAGTTGAATGCCTGGGGTTTCTCTTTGCTGGGTGGTAGGATTGGATGCCACATCTGCAAGGTTCAACTTGGTGGGAACCCAATGGGTATAAACAAACCTCCAAGGGAAGATACAACAGAAGCTGCATGCTCACTGAATATACACAACTACAGGAGAACTGATCACCAAGGAGACTTTAAAATGGAACTCCTTTCAAGACTCCTTCTTAGAAGGCACACATCGGTATGATGCTCATCAAGTAGCTTGATGAATTCAGAGGTATCTTGTTTATCTTGTATCATCCAGGAAGTCTTCAGTGATATATATTCTTCAATATTTATGCCGGAAAATAGGCTTCATTCTGCTGCAAAGATTCATTTGCTTGTAGCTATCATTGCACTCCAAAAAAAGACTGCTTAAAGCAGTGAGGCACTTCTGGGAAAAATTTCTCTTGCACTTTGAAACACTACAAAATTAGTGCTAGGTCCTTGAAGTTTTCATATTCTTATAAGAAAAATACTTGATAGGAAAAAAATATCAGTCCACCAATATGTAAAAAAAAAATCATTTTGTAATGCAATATAAAACCTCCAGTGGCTCCAGTGAATACTTGGCACAAGACTTGAAGGAAGTCAGGACATGTATTCCAAACAGGTGAGCCTAACATGGACGCTGCCTTCCTCAGGCTATACTAACCTTTACTGTGGAGGAATGTGATGGAGAAGGATGGGTATCAATTTTGCGACGTTTCTGTTCTGTTGGGATGAAAAGAAATAGTCACAATTAAGGTATGTTTCCACTTTTCCCAAACACTTAAAAAAAAACACCAACTTCTAAGATTCTTAAGTATTAGTTTCTCCCTTTAAATTATAACAACCAAAGGTAAACAAGTAAAATGAAGACAAACTTAAACTTGCCCCTTTCAGGCTCTGTAATATCTGATCGGGGAACAGGTGACTTCAAGGACCCAGAAACTGGTGTTTTCTCTCCTCCTTTAACATTTTCCTTTGATTTCATTTCCTTTGCTATATCTCGTTCTCTGGATGGCTCCTTCTCTCTTTCCTTTTCTTGAGTTGACTTTGATTCTACATTCGGGACAGTGGTCTTGAATTTCTCATCTTTAGCTTTTTCTTCCTTCTTGAATTTTTCTTTCTCTTTGTCAGATTTAGGCGTTCTTTCCTTCGTCTCTCTTGCTTTTTCATCTTTATTTGGCCGTTCTTCCTTTGGTTTTTCTTTACCATCTTTACCAAGTACTCGGGCCTCTGGAGTAGTAGCTGGAGTCTTTTCTTTTTTCTCTTTTTCTTTCTCTTTTCCTTTTTCTTTGTCATTTTCTTTAACAGTTTTGCTGCTTAAGAAGGAAAACATGAGATTTTAAGATAAAATGGCCATAAAATATATTCAATGTTATAAATCATAAAGCCTTTTTTTTTTACTAACTTCAAAAATTTCAGAACTAAATGACAACTAAGAAAACTAAAGGACAACTTTAAGACAAAAGGGAAGTACTTCTTTATCCAATAAATAATAACCAAATTCACAAACAGTAGATTAAGAAAGGGTAATTAAAGTGATGCTGGACCTTTTTGTATATGTTCATAACCTTTGAGAATTAAAAAGTAACAAAAACTATCCCATAAGCCAACCAAGGGTGCTATGATCAGGAACTGCATCACTTAGTTGGATGGACCATTGGTCTAAATCAGTGTATGCGTCTCTCATATTAATTATTCTTACCTAGACTGTTCACAGCAAACACCCAATCCTAAAAAAATTTTTTCAACTTCAACACATACATTCCCCTGCATATTCCAGTAGGGGAAACAAAGGCAGTTTCAGCATTATAAAACATGTGAGGAAGGTAAGCATATCATCAAATAGCAGTATATACAAAATTTTTAAGTCCAACATAAATGAGTTTAATAATATTCAACTATCATCCTCTTTCATTCATGTCTAGTGAGGTTGGTTAATCATATAAGAATTCAGAATTTTAGTTCAGAACACAGAGTTCCTACCTGTTAGAGCCACTATTTCCATTACTTGAATTCCCTTTTGGTGTGGCACTAGAAGCTTTATTAACAGCTTTCACACCACACTGAGATCTCTCCCTTGATTTATCTGAAATAAAGGTAAAGCTTTATTTGACAAGCCCCAAGATGTAAATAAGCTACAATCTCACAGCAAAATGATTAAAGACTAGATAGAAAGAAACAAAGGAATGATCACTTCTTGGCAGTAACATACTCCTACTTAGGAAACAAAAAAGTAACACTAAGCCAGCATTTTACTTGTCACGGGATACAAAACATATCAGTTTCCTGCAAAAAAATGTATTACTTATAAATTCGTACAAATAAGCATACCAGTGTCCTCGGTACTGCTTTCGTCTGACTTAGATACACTTCCGATCGACGATGAAGAAGGCCCACCACCAGGCCCATTTTGTACACTGGCAACTGCATTCCTCGGAGGGGGGTCTTTGTGATGAAACTCATTTTCAGGTATCATGTATGACTTTCTACTTTTCAACTGCCCAGAGTAGCTGAAAGTCGCACAAAGTGTTTAAATATACAAATACAAATCAAAAGGCACAAACATGGGGTTTAAAAGAATAAAATTAGCAAGTTATTCACTCTGATACTTGGTTCCAAAGAACAAAATAATATTAACTTTCAGTAAGTTCCTAAAGGTCTTTATGGAGAGCCTAGATGTTTAAAAATAAAAATCTCAGTGTAAACTAATCCTTCAACTAAAATGCCTTTTTTCCACTACTGAAGATCTGATAATTCAACTAATGATAAAACTGCATTTCCTCCAAGCCAAAATATGTTATGTATGACTTTTGAAACTATCATCCAGTACAGACCGGAAGCTAATAATCAGAAGTGACAACTCTCACCAGCCTGTGGGAACATGATCGCATAATCTCCCATAATCTCCTGAAGTAAGGCAGAAGATAAACTTCAACACTGTAAAACATTTCAGAGTCTTCAGAATCCTTCTGTAATCTAGTCTCATAAATCACATTAAAGTATAATTCTGTTACCCCATAGCCAATGCATATAGATCTGGCCTCTTCTCTTTTTCCTCTTGGCAGATTTTATGCACTCTTCTTTCCAAAGCCTGACCCAGATTCAAAACTTTTGGGTACCAAGGAAGTATTTTTGTTAGCACAATCAAGATATTCCTGATGTGAGTATATTCGCCTGTTTCAAGGCAATGTACCGATGCCTACAACAAACATTTTAAGATCTGTTATTATAAAAGTGTCAGTATGAAGAAGAAAAAAACACCTTTGAGAAATACAATTTTTTTTCTTACCTTGGTTAGTTTGTAATGCCATTTGTGTACAACATGTCGAAAATTTTCATAGTCTAATTGATCAGCTTTATTTCCACCATCAAATCCAGTTGCTCGTAATATAGTAAGGAATCCTGGATAATTTCCACATTCCTAAGGGAGAAAATAGGCTGTCACTTTTACAGAAAGATTCTATCCTCCAAAATAGCAGAAGCTGAAACTGAAGTAGACTAAATTAATGATTCCATGGGAAAATATGATGTGTATCTGAATTATAGGTAGTTTTCACAGAAAGATTATTTATTCAGTGACATTAATTTGAAATGTCAGTTTGAGATAGGATAAAAATATAGCACTTTTTAATAATGAACAAACTGTGCTTTAATTTTAAACATTGTTTTAAACTGAATCTTGAACTCAGCTTCCCTTTTAAAACCAAACAACCCAGAGCTTACTGGAAGTGGTCATGATATACATGGTAAATGGGTAATGTCTAATAGTATTTGTTTCTCATACCTTTTCATATGTGGCTCTATCACTGTGCCACCTGGTCACAGTCTCTAACATGCAGCAAAGGAATCTCCCATATCGACTAGCTTCATTTTCAGTACAGCTTGCGACTGTGTAAATTATATCAGAGAAAACCTACAGAAAACAATGTGTGAAATATGAAGACAGATCAAGTTCAAAATATTAAAAGACCATGTAATACAAATCATAATAAACTAAACAGGTAGCTTTAGTCAAAGTGCATCATCCCCTCTTATATTCACAATTCCAAGACCTTTAAAGATTTTAGCTTCTGTGAGAAAACAGGACATTTATAAAGCAACAATAACAACAACAAAAACCCACTTTTATAAAGCAAGCTGATTTACAATGACAGAAGAAAAAATATCATTATTACTACATCATAACTTTTTAACAGACTTAGCCATAGATATTAATGGGGTTACAGGGAGCAGTTAAGCAGGGTTAAGCAGAAGCAAGGCTGACAGAAACTAGAAATAGGCAGCTAAGAGGCGGTAACATAAAGCAGATTTTTAAACCATAAAATGCAGTAATTTATTATTAAGAAAAAAGCCAGATGCAAAAATCTGTGAATGTGACCATACTAAAAAGTGTCCCGGCTTTTATATATGTGCAGAAGTGTAAGCTTTTTTGTCGTTTTTTAAGGGGGTGAAGGTTAAGAATGCATAAACTCAAATGTAGAGTTAATGGATTAACAAGGGGGTGCTTATTATATATACCAGGCACTAATCAAAGTGCTTTTGTGTAATGACTCATTTAATCCTCACAACAATCTTATGAATCAGATACTATTATCCCGTTTTACAGATAGAAAACTGAGGCACAGAGAGATTTAAAAAACTTGCCAAAGATCATAAAGCTAGAAAGTAGCAGAGCTAGCATTCAAGTTCAGGCACTTGGCTCTTGAGCTCATACTTTTAACCACACACAAATAATACCTCCACAGATTATAATGTTTAGCTATCTTTGTGTGAGACTTTTTTTAAAGGTTGCAATAAAAAGAACTTACTCGATCATAGCAAAGAAGTGTGGAAAAATTTGGAGTTTTCTGTTGATGTACCAATTCAACAAAACGAGCACAGTAAACAGCATCAATTGCTGAAAAAATACATCGAGGAAATATACACAGCTGTAGAAATTTTGTGATGGTCTCATTTTTGGTAGATTCTAAAAATAAGGGAAGAATATATTAAGTGGTAAACTTCTTCCTCAAGTGCCTCAAGGTCACTAAACATGACAACATTAACTTTAGTGTAGAGAATGCTATAAAACCACAAACTATTTATAGTTTGTAACCAAAAGGTCATGCCTGGGATAAGACTTTCATTTTCACTCTGTGGACATTTTTCTACCTATAATTTCTCCAGAAATAAGATTTTATACATAAGAGCTGAATGATAAGCTGCCAATATGGTCAATTAATTTCATCACAAACTAAATCTGTTCTTTCAGTGCACATGTGAAGTCAACTCTGGATTAATGAATAACCAAAGAATGGGATGGGCTTCCCTTATAGCTCAGTTGGTAAGGAATCTGCCTGCAATGCAGGAGACTCGGATTTGATCCCTGGGTCAGGAAGATCCCCTGGAGAAGAAAATGGCAACCCACTCAGTGTTCTTGCCTGGAGATTCCCATGGACAGAAGAGCCTGGTGGGCTATAGTCCATGGGCTCGCAGAGTCGGACACGACTGAGCAACTAAACCAAAGAATGGGATAGTGAACACTGAGTTGAAATACAAACATAATACACTTCAGTACCTCCAAAGTTATAAACGTCTGCTTTTTTCATGTAAAGTGGCAGAAATGTAACAATTCCAACAACTTACTTGCTAAAAGCCAGTTGTCCTTTTCCAGTTTCAGTCTCTGCAGAACTCGCTGTACATGTTCCATCTGTTTCTTTTCTTCTTCGAGAAGCTTGTCTTGAAGGGCAGTACATCGCTCCTTCTCTTTTTTCTTTTTATTTGGAGGCTACAAAGTATAATAAGTTAGATACTTTTCTAACTATAGGCACATTACTTCTCCTTCTTTTAATTAAAAAATGTAAGGAGATAAATGCCAGTATTTTATACTAATTACTTCAACAGGGATGTTTAGGAGTCCACTTGGATGTGCTTTCACCTCCAATCAATAAAGTCAGTCTTTGTACCCTACAAATAGGCTACCTTCTCAACAGTGGTACTTTTAGTCTGAGGCATAGAGTCATCTTGGATCCCTCCTTCTCTGTTTCAACATTCTAACTGCTTACAAGTCCCTTGCATTCACCATAGTCTATGCTCTCAGTACCTCATAATGAATTACCCCAAAGCCACCTAGGTGGTCTCCTGCCTCATGCCAGTCCCTTGGCCTACCAAACGAATCCTTCATACCACTGTTATGAGCAAGCTTTCTAAAGTGCCATTTTTACCATTATTGCTTCCCTGCTCAGGAATCTAAAATAGCTCTGAATTTTATCAAGCCTTCCTTTCTAACTTCCGTTGCTCTACAGCATTGGGCACCATCCTAACCATTCAAATTTATCACTAAGCCCATTCACTATAGTACAAATGGTCTCTTTAAACTTTAGATTACTTCATACCTTTGCTGAAGCTCTAGAGTCGCCAATTTGCCTCCATATTTCTAAACCTAACCTATCTTCAAGGCCTATCCAGTTTAAGACTCAACTCTTCAATAAAGTTTTCTCCTAAAGAATTCTCCTCTGGGGAATTCCTATTCTTCATGCAATTAGTAACACAGACTATTTTAAGTTGCTAGCACAGCATTCAGTAGAAAAGCAAACTTGAATACCTTCTGATTGATCATAACCTCCATGCACTCACCAAGCCCCTGCCCCCACTCATGGAGAGATCATTTCTAAACCCACTTAGAAAAACATTATAAAACAACAAGATAGAAACTTGAGCTAATATAATTCCAAGGTAAGGAAAATGTTGAATTAATACCATGAAGTTATTTTGCTTGAGCTACTAGAACAAAAACCTACCATTTCCTGATTGTCATCAATTGCTTTCATCTGGATTTTAAGTTTATTGACTTCCCGTTCATAGCTGGTATGTGGAACTGCAAGGTCATACATTGTCAATGACCAGAATGTGGCATAGAATTGAGGACTGATGTCATCCCAGACTTTGGAAACATGTAAGGAAACCACTGCTTCATGAACAGGAGCCATCACCATTTCACATGATGTGATGTACTTATGAACTTTATGCTGCTGTTTACTTCCCTTCTCTGATTTTTTAAGTTCGTCATACTTTGACTGGAGATAAAAAAGTAAAAACACACACATACAATATTTATAGCAATGATTTTCATAGTATAAAAACCTAGGTTCCCTTGAATGGATACACATATATATCTATGGCTGAGTCCCTTTGCTGTCCACCTGAAACTATCACAACATTGTTAATTGGCCATACTCTAGTAAAAAATAAAAAGTTACCAAAAAAAACCTAGGTCCCCTTTTCAAGAATCAGAAAATGACCCATCAAAAATGTTGCAGGAAATCTAATTTCTTACCAACAACATTAAAGATAAATCATCCCTAGAAGCTGTTTCAATATTTAGTCCTGTGTGCTTACTAGGAGCTTTCCAGAAGATTCCTATTGCACAAGTTTCTGCTGAATAAGTGAACAGGGTATGTGAGCCCCTTGTCCATTTCCTCCACTATACTCTCTTGCTGCTGCATCAAGGACTGAACAGGTGGGGTTTCCACTCCTGCTTTTGAAATATTCAAGGGAACCAAGTAGATGGTCTAAACACTAGGAAAGAAGCAGGACAGCAAACCAAGACAGAATGTTTTATCACTACATGTAGCCCCTGTCATCTATTATGATCTGTCAATTAAGAAGCTGGATCAACACAAAGAAAGGTTATGAGAACATTACCATAAGACTGCTAAGTAGGAGAACCAGCTGTCCAGATCTCCCCGTGATTGAGAGGTTTCCAAGGATGCAAGACTGTAGTGCTGAAACTGGGAAATTCTTGAGCAAACAAGGACCTACCGATAATCCTATTGCTAAGCCAAATAAGATTTTCTCTGAATGACTATGGTATACTGAAGTTTAAATCATAGGGGAACTGACTTCCTATAGCTTATTTTTTGGCTTGATTGGTTTGGGAGAAATGGGATTAATTGTATGAAAAAAAGAATCTGTTAGTATAATGGAAGGGACCACATATTATCAATAGTTCATAAAATATATGCCAAACATAAAAAAGAAAACAATACAGAGTTGTTGCTACTGTCTCATGTCCTTCAGTTTCTTTAAGATAAAAGAGCTCTCATCCAGAAAACTGTCTGGGTTTGGCATCATCCCTGAAGATGAACCTAAGAGGACATCTAAAACTAGCTGCTTCTTTATGCTAGAAAAGCACTTAAATCATTCACAGTTTTTGCTAAACATGGAACCCAGAACTAGAAGGTCAGAAGTCAAAGGTCCTACTTCCAGTTCTGCATCATGACAAGCAGAGTCTTGGCTCCTTACAATCCGGCTGCCGTTCCCACTGAGTGCTGCCATACTCTAGGCTCACTGGCTTGAAGGCACACCAAGTGCTCTTTGTTTCACAGGATATCTCAAGCAGAATAGAGAATCATACAATTATTTTAAAAGTGGGAAAAATTATCTCCTGTTATCTCCATTTTAGAGAGCATGCTGATAACTACTGAGGCTACAGATGACAAAGCTATAAATAAAAAGAACATTACTTAGGAGAGAAGTCCCAATTTCACCAGAAACCTGAGAGAATAGCAGCTGAGATAAGAAAGACTTTAAAATTTTTGATCCTACTGAAGCCCTATTGAAGTCAACTGCTGCTGCTGCTGCTAAGTCACTTCAGTCGTGTCCGACTCTGTGTGACCCCATAGACGGCAGCCCACCAGGATCCCCCGTCTCTGGGATTCTCCAGGCAAGAACACTGGAGTGGGTTGCCATTTCCTTCTCCAATGCGTGAAAGTGAAAAGTGAAAGTGAAGTCGCTCAGTCGTGTCCAACCCTCAGCGACCCCATGGACTGCAGCCTTCCAGGCTTCTCCATCCATGGGATTTTCCAAGCAGGAGTACTGGAGTGGGGTGCCATTGCCTTCTCCGATTGAAGTCAACTAATATGAACCTATGTGTGCAGAATGATATTTGCTGAGGTTCTAACAAAACATAAAATAAAACAGTGCTGAAATTACCTGCATAAGATAGCTTATCTACCTGATTTGGTCATATATAGAATATGAACTAGAGGAAAAGCCTTTCTTTGAGACCAGTGTTGCAAGGTGGGTCTCAACGAGTAAAACCAGTATTCTTGCCTGGGAAATCCCATGGACAGAGGAGCCTGGCATGCTGCAGTCCAAGGGGTGGCAAAGAGTCAAACAAGACTTAGTGAATAAACAACAACAACATGAGAGTGTTATATGATAGCCCTAGTCTCCCTAATCCTTTCATTCTGAATCTGTGACTTCTATTGCCAGGCACCCTCCTGGTTCCTATCTAGCTGAAAATAAAACAGGCTCAATCAGAAAAAATGGCTATACTTCATATTTGTTGAGGACAAATACTTCCTTGTCAAATTGATAAGTTTAACAATTCTACAAAGTCACCTGGGGAACTAGACCTACGGAATAGAACTGATACTGTTATTGCTGTTTTTTCTAGCTGTGCCTCGTGGCATATGGGATCTTAGTTCCCCAACCAGCAACTGAATCCATGACCCCTGCAGTGCAAGCAGAGTCCTAACCACTGGACTGCCAGGAAGTCTCTGCTGTACTTCTAATTACTGTTCAAAACACTCTCAGTCTAACAATCTGAGCAGTATTTGGTTGGCTTAATTATTCCCAGGAGTCTGCCAGTAATCACTTTATGGAAGGGACCTAGATGCCCTCTAATACTCATACTCTCTCATCAAAGGTTCTTCAAGGGACTTATCTGGCAGTCCAGTGGTTGGGACTTCACGTTTCCAATGCAGAGCATGCAGGTATGGTCCCTGGTCTGGGAACGAAGATCCCACATGCTGCACAGCATGGCCAAAAAACAAAATTAGGTATTTTTAAGAGCAGGGGGGAGGTTCTTCAAGAGGGGCTTTTGCAAGAGGCAAAGTAAGGATCCCAAGGGAAGCTTGGCTGCCCAATCCAGTGCAACCAAGGTTGCCGAGGAACTCCCTTTCCAGGGGGTAGTATGTGGCCTACCCCTGACTTGGTTGTACAGCCACCTCTGTAGTTCTCTGTTTTCCTCTCAACCCTGAGAGGGGAATGATATTTCTTTGTTTAGATATTTTTATCTCTTAAGCAATATTTTCTACAGGCTATGGAAAAAGTAGCTGTTGGTATGAATGACCTGCTCCATATTCTGACCTGAAAACGCTCAGCCAACCTCAAGCAATCAAGTTTTCCTCTTTGCTAGGGTTCAATATCACTGATTAGTGTGTTCATTTCTCAGTATAGTACATGGTAGGTCAGAACTTCTGAGATGAAGCAATTCTCCCACCTCAGTCCCTCAAGAAATCAAGTCCCATGTTGTATAGCTGAGACTGATATACTGGGGGTGGAGCAACAACACAAAATATAACTACAGAAAGAGAATATAAATTTTCTGGATTGAGAAGAGTCTGAAGGAGAAGCAACAGCCCAATCTTACTCCCTTATTGTCTTTTTCCCTCTAGAGAGTAAAGCACAGTATTGTAAGCAATAGTTGAATCAATTAACATTTAGTTAGTTGTTAGAAGTTAAGTGTGAGACTGTAGCGGGTTGATATGTAAACACTAACAGCTAGGTTTACAACTAATAGGTTGATCAAATGATCAATTAGATCCCAAATTTCTCAGCATCTTTTGCCAAACTCTAATACACAGCCCTGTATCCCTACTGGAAAAAAGAAGGGATCCTAGTTAAAGATAGGGGAACCAAGATCTTTCCTCAAATATGTAATGAAAGCCTTGCATAGTACAGACTTAAAAACAACAGATAAACAGAAGGGCTAGAATCCAAGCCTACACAAAAATGAAGAATATGCTTAGACTCTAGTCAGAGTGGAGAAGACCACAGTTTCCAAACAGAGGACTGACCATGGCCCTGAGGAAAAAGGAAAAGTTTATTCCTATTAGAGGTAATGGCTTTGAAGGGAAGAGTCCAGATGGCAGATAAACAAGAAGAGGAAGGGCTTTCTCCTCTTACCCCACATCCTTACTTGATTTTCAGTACAGTCACTAAAGAGATAACCTACTTGGGGGGACTCTAGTTTGCTTTTTGTTGTTGTTTGTTTTCATTTGTTTTTTATTTAGGTGGAGAGAAATAAAATAGAAACCATGAATATACCTTTCCTAGACGTTGCACAACAGAGAGTGTGGAAGTATTTACAATGTTTGGGGGTGGTTACGTCTTTCAGCCTTTTCTTTCAAGGCAATGTGTAATAGCAAGTCAACTATCTGACAAGGACAACTGTCACTAAGGAAACTCACTAGGGGTGTTTCTCAGAATGATATGCCACATTCATCTGCATCAGAATCATCTAATCTTATTTTTAAAAAAAAGCAAAAATTCTCTGGTAGCATTCAAGTTTCTAAATCAGAATTTATGGACATGGGGTTAAGTTTTTAAGATGCTTCCCTGGTGGTTCTCTAATAATTTCCTGATGATCTGCACTAATGTTTAAAACTATAGTTCTAGAGGGCCTATAAGATATCAACTTGGACAACTGGTAGTGTAGCAACAGTAAAATTATAGAACTAGAAAGACTTTCCTTTTTAAAAGGGTTATGTTCATTGACCACTGCTCAGAGCTGAGTATTAACAAAAGAGCAACTCTCTAATAACCTATGTCAAACAATGCACTTACAAATAAAACAGTTAAGAAGTAATGTGGAATCATTCTTGGAATGGCAGCAAAAATACTTATACTTACCGAAATATGGTGTGCATACATTGGCCTAGACAGGAAAAATGCTGCATCATGAGGTGTGTGAAATTCATTACAGAGCACATCAATTGAAGGCACTCGCTTTATATAATCTTCTGTGCTTAGATTAGATGCTAAAAACCCACCAAACTGTACCAGGGTATCATGACACTAAATTTAAAAAATAAGACAAAAAACACAAATGTGCTAACATTTTATTAAACCAACGTAATGTTTTCCAAAATGACTAAGATGTTCTTTTTAACAATATTTTGATTAACAGTTAAGAATTCAAATATTACTACTTGAAAGAACTTTGGAGACAATCCACAAACTTAATCATATTACAAAAAATACACTCAAGTCCTGAAAAGTTGACTAATTTGAGAATTTTTTAATATAAATTTATTTAAATTGGAGGCTAATTACTTTACAATATTGTATTGGTTTTGCCATACATCGACATGAATCCGCCACGGGTGTTTTGATAGTTGACCAGGGTCTCAAGTTCACCACTTTTAGTGGTAAAATATATTTACCTAAATTTTATAGAACAATATTATGTATATACAAGTCAATTCTCTTGGCCCTTAAAAGTAGAAAATTTTATAAAACACGTGTGATTTTTTAATTACCTTGTAATACGGTGATAGTTAAACACATTTTTTAGGTTAGCCATAGGTTTCAGTGCTTAATGCATTGACTAGAGACGTATTACTACGTCTTTTGTCACCTGAACGTTATTGACCAAGAACACATTAATACATTTTTAGAGAGTGATACAATTAACATCACCATGTAAAGTTGTTAGACCTTAAAACTGATCAAGGGTTCATTATACAATCTATGGTTATCGTTATTCACATTTTGTTAGGTTTTTGTTCTAAACCTGTGTATATTATAAATGCAAGTTTATTACCACAAAATTTTCAAAAATGACTGAAAACCTTATACTATTATATCCCCTAGAGCCATCTCTTAAATATCATAATTTGCACAGAAATTGTCCCTATTTCCAGAATGTCTATTTTATATATACATCATATACCATAATATATATACCATATATAATATATACCATAATATATATAAAATATATATATACCATGGTATATATAACATATATGATGAGCAAAATGACATTTTTCAAATTACATAACATTTTATATTTTCCATTATCAAGATTTAAAAACCCACAGAAACACAAAGGCCACTTTAACTTGCCTGATCATAGAGTTTTCCCACAAGTTTCAAATGTTTCTCTCCACCTTCCTGAAAGATTACCCCATTCCTCTGCTGAGCCATAAGCAAGCAGAGAGGAAGAGCAAGATCATGGTCTAATAGTGCATCCTTTAATCTCTGGGAGGATTTTTTCGTGTTTCTTATCTGACCAAAATAACCACCCTGCAAAAGAGAAGACATACATTTTACTAGTGTACCAGTACATAACACATGCCATCTGATTTGAAAAAAGAAAACAGGAAAGGTTTGGTTACAATCCAGAAGATAAAAAACCTCACACACCTTACATTCCTTACCTCTCCTGACAAATTTTATTTTACTAACACTATTACTGCCACTGGCTTTAGTCACTGGCTTAAAGATAACCACCAATTGTCTTTAAACTTCTACATATTTTCCACTTTCTACCATGTGGTTCCTTAAAAAGGACTATTCTTTAGTCAGTTCGGAGCAGATTCAATAACAGAGTAACTATGCTCAGATTTATGCCAGCTGGGGTATCAAGGACCACAGAAGATTTGATATTTATTTCCTTTTAGATGTATTACTATCTTTTATACTTTGTTTCAGCTTTTTTAAAAGGTTTAAATAACTAGAACATTGCCATTTTTAAAAAGGAGGTGGGGACAATTATAAGAGAAGGGTATGACTTTGACATTTAGTTTCATGTCATTTTTAATTTAAATTCTTTAAATTCTTTATTATGAACAAGCATACATTTTTATTACTGTAGCTTTGTAGTACTGTCAGAAGTCTGGGAGGGTTATGCCTCCAGCTTTGTTTTTTTCCCTCAAAACTGCTTTGGCAATTCTGGGTCTTTTTTATTTTATTTTAATTGGAGGCTAATTACTTTACAATATTGTATTGGTTTTGCCATACATCAACATGAATCCGCCACAGGTATACACGTGTTCCCCATCCTGAACCCCCCTCCCTCCTCCCTCCCCCAAATTCTGGGTCTTTTATGGTTCCATATAAATTCTAGGATTATCTGTTCTAGTTCTGTTAAAAAAAAAAAAAAGTCCTAGATATTTTGACAGGGATGACATTAACTGTAGATTGCTTTGGGTAGTATGGCTATTTTAACAATGTTAATTCTTCCAATCCAAAAGGCTGGAATATCTTTCCATTTCTTTGCTGCTGCTGCTAAGTTACTTCAGTCATGTCCGACTCTGTGTGACCCCACAGACGGCAGCCCACCAGGCTCCCCCGTCCCTGGGATTTTCCAGGCAAGAACACTGGAGTGGGTTGCCATTGCCTTCTCCAATGCGTGAAAGTGAAGTCGCTCAGCCGTGTCCGACTCTTCACAACCCCATGGACTGCAGCCCACCAGGCTCCTCCGGCCATGGGATTTTCCAGGCAAGAGTACTGGAGTGGGATGCCATTGCCTTCTCCTCCATTTCTTTGAATCATCTTCAACTTCCTTTATTAATGTTTTATAGTTCTCAACATAATAAGTCTTTCATTCCCTTGGTGAAGTATATTTCCAAGTACTTTTTAAAATGTGATTTTAAAAGGTAGCATGCACTCAGTTTGAATTTTAAGTCACTAAACAAAAAGAGCAACTCTCACCTCAGCTTTTAGTTGCTCTCCACCAGTCATGGCTTCTAGTTGCTCCATTGTCATTTCTTCTGTAATTTCTATTCCTGCCATTTTTTGTACCACTTCTTTCAGTATAAGCAGGTCAAAACTATTTAGGAAAAATAAGAAACAGTCTACAGTTGAAACTTCAAATGTAAATGAGTTGTAATTAATACACTAAGAAAGAGGAATGGAGACAGGGAGAGGAGAAAGGGAAAAAAAGAAAGGAAGTGCAAGTTCAAAGTTGCAATATTTGAGACTAAGATGACAGTTTGCAGGTCTGCCTTAAGCATATTCATTACTGTGCCAACAGTTATTCATTTGAATTCTCTAAGTTTATGACTACTGATGAAAATAACACCTTATGACTTCTAAGATCTTCCTTAATGAAGAAGGAGTAATGAAGTAAAAACATACTTTTCTACAAAATGGATGCAGATGTGTTTCCAAAGAAAGGTAAAGCTAAGCATACCCAAGATACAAGTTAACAAAGGAACAGTGGTTTTTCTAAGACTCTTTTTCTTAGAAAAAAGAATGGTGGTTTTTCTAAGAGAGTAAGTGCTTACTCTCTCAAGTTGCCTTGCTTCCCTAAACGTAGCCTTCATGCAAATTAGTATGCAACAAGTACCAATAAAATCTTTTCATTATATGGTCACAAAAACTATATCACAGTACAGAAAACTGAACTAGAGATTTTAAAGTAACATGATTATTTTCCTGGCCTAAATAGTCACAGAAGAGTAAAATGTATGGGACTGGCCAACAGATCCTTAACATAGTTTGTTTGTTTTTTTTAATTTTCCCTAAACCAAAACAATCTGTCAAGAATTACTTAGATAATAAACTTGTTTGAAGCACCAGAGAGCTTTACAGATTTCTGTTTGCTTTCTACCAGAAAGCTTTTGAAAACAATTTTCAATTCTTAGTCTAGTCGGTCTACTGCTGATGGGGTTTAATCTACATTCTAATTCAAACTCTAAGCACTGATATTAGTCCAGAATAAAATAATAAAACTATTTATACAGAAAAGAGGACAGTGTCCAAAGACACATTACTGTTACCTATCTCTAAAGTTTAAATTCAAAAAATAGTTGTTTTAAAGATAGTATATACACCTTCAAAATAAACACATTCCTACCAAATGCTCAATGTAAAGGCCAATTCCTGCCCAGTAGCATAATCAATAGTGCAATATGTTTTGCCATAAGAGGATTTAAAATATACCATATCAATTATTTATTCAGAAGTCTAATGCATAGTCAATATGATTTTTTAATGAGTTACATATATAGCCAAATATCATAAAATTATAAAATTCTATTTATATATGTAAGTTATAATTTCTTTAATTTCTTTTAAAGAATTCCATGTAAATAAGTGAACAACTATTATTCTTAAGTCTACAACCAACAAATAGTTTTCCAAGATACTAGCAACCTCAGTATCCCAATACCAGCAGAAGCACTCTTAATTATTGAATTTCATTTACATATAATTTGCTATGAATACCTTTTGCCTGCCTTTAGCTGATTAGCCACATACTGAAGAAGACCAGCAAGATCAATTGGATATTTACGAAAAACTGCACCACAGAAACTAGCCAGACCTATATGAAATAAAAACAAAAAACAGGGCTTAAAAAAAAAACAGTTCATAAAACAAAAAGCACAATATTAAGTGTCATTTCAACTAACTCAATTTCCAAAACAAAATGAGCTGGGAAAAACTGTTGCCAATGCCACTGAATAGAATTTTATAACTAATAATATTAAGGTTGGTACAAAAGCAACTGCAGTTTCAGACAGTGAAATTTTAAATCATTATAACTAGGCTTAAACACATCTTTATTAATCAAAATAGGAACCACTACAATCAACACATTTTTGCCAATGAGAAATAAGTTTGTTTATTCCTGAAGCATAAAATATCCATGCTTCAGGATTTGGCGAACTCCTGGAAACCATTTTCTGCATCCTGCTGATTATGGAAGCATTTACCCTGCAAAAAGTTGTCAAGATGCTTGAAGAAGTGGTAATCAGCTGGCGACAGGTCAGGTGAACATAGCAGATGAGGTGAAACTTTGTAACCCAATTCATTCAACTTCTGAAGTATTGGTTGTGTGCCATGTGGTCAGGCACTGTCATGGAGAAAAACTGGGCCCTTTCTGTTGATCAATGCCAAATACAAGCACTGCAGTCTTCGGTGCACATCATCAATTTGCTGAGCATAATTCTCAGATGCAATGGTTTCACCAGGATTCAGAAAGCTGTTGTGGATCAGACCAACAGCAGACCACCAAACAGTGACCATGTTTTTTTGGTGCAAGTTTGGCTTTGGGAAGTGCTTTGGAGCTTCTCGGTTCATCCACTGAGCTGGTCATCCCCAGTTGTCTTACACAACCTACTTTTGGTCATATGTCACAATCCAATCAAGAAATGGTTTTTTGTTGTTATGTAGAGAAAAGACGACAATTCAAAATGATGATTTTTTTGATTTGCGGTGAGCTCATGAGGCACCCACTTATCAAGCTTTTTCATCTTTCCAATTTGCTTCAAATGCCAAACAACCATAGAATGGTTGACAGAGTTCTTGGGAAACTTCTTGTGTAGCTGTAAGAGGACCAACTTTGATAATCCTCTCAGTTAGTCACTGTCAACTCCCGATGGCCGGGCAGTGTGCTCCTTATCTTCAAGGCTCTTGTCTCCTTTTCAAAACTTCTTGAACTACCACTGCACTGTACATTCATTAGCAGTTCCTGGGCCAAATGCATTGTTGATGTTGCAAGTCGTCTCTGCTGCTTTCCAATCCATTTTGAACCCAAATAAAATCACTCGAATTTGTTTTTTGTCTAACATCATTTCCCTAGTCTAAAATAAATATAAAATAAACAGCAAGTAGTTAAGTCATAAGCAAAAAAGATAAAAAATAAAATGAGAAATGCACATTAAAATGTTATATAACATCACTTTATTCAAAAGTGTATAACCACATTTATGTAAGAATGTATTTCAATATCAAATGGCAAAGTTCAACAATGCACAACTGCAATTACTTTTGCACCAACCTAATAGCTAATATTCATTGATCATACATATGCCAAGTAGTCTACTAAGCTCTTTATGTAATTATCTCATTTAATCTTTGCAATAATCATCTCAAGTATAAACCTATCAATAAGGAGTTACAGTTGGTGGCTCAGAATTCTGGAACAGTTATGTCATGAAACTAGCTAAGGATCACAGAGTTGGGTATGAGGTAGAACAGTGATTCAAATATTTAGGCCTGATTCCACAACCTGTGACATGAATTAGGCCACAACAGAATCTTTCATATAACTCAAACTTGAATGATCAACAAAACACTTGCCACTCAAATGTTTGAGTCACACACAAAAAAAAATCTCACTTTATCTAGGAATGTGCCACCAGTTGTGGAGGTGCAAGGAAACATCATCAGACCAAGAAGCAAACAAAAGACCAATTTTAGCCAATAGTCTTTATCACATTAGTAGAAAATCCCAGTCAAGAAAAGAGGAGGAGACCCTAGTGAAGTCAAGTGATCTGCATCCTTTTCAACAATTATTTGCTGAGCACCTAAAAGATAATGCACAAAACACAGGTCCTGGTCTCAAGGAGCTTACATTACAGAGAGATACAGAAAAGTAAACTAAAATAACTATGATGAATAAAAAGCTACACAACAGTACTGAAGAGGGACACTTTATTCTGACTTTTTGGGCGGGAGGTGTTAACAGGGAAAGCTTCCCAAAGAAAGTGACCTGAAATCTAATGAATAAGTAGAAGTGTGCTGGAAGAGATGAGTGGGTATGGATGTGTACCCCCAAGAAGAGGGAATAATATGTGCAAAAGGGCCATGGAAAGTGCAAGAAGTTCACTTTCCATGTGAACTAGAATATTAGGGAGGGGCAAAAGATGAGGCTAGTATAGAAAGAGGACCTGATTCCAAAAGAACTTACTTGTATGATATATTACAGATTGCAGACTTCAAAGGGCAATGGAGAGTTACTGAAGATTCAGCTATTAGAGACACAACTGGTTGAAAGAAAATGTAAATGGCTGCTAGAAATCAAAGGTACAAGGGGAAAAAACAATGCTACGGCTTTTTATGAAACAACCAAGTTTTTGTTCTTTTAAGGTAACTAGAACCTCAGGATGGAAAGGAGAGACGGAAGAATAGTTCCCTTAATATTAATTGTTCTAAAATAATAAAATGGTTGGGAGCTTTCATCTCCCTCGTAATGTTTCTCCAAATTCTATCACAGCCAATACTGATCTCTTGAGTTAGAAAAGGAATAAATACCATATGAACCTCCTTACACAACCGAGGACTTGAACCCTCTGTAGAACAAGATGAGTGGTTAGATAGTCTCAAAAGCTCTTGACAAATAGATTCTTAGCATAGGTAACAGAATACATAGCATGGCAGTTAACAACAGATGGGAATTTCATCCTTGGAAAAATAAAAATACTTACTCTGAAGCCAACTTGAGATGGTTGTGTCGTCATGTTTCATCTTCTCCTTTTCTGGATTAGCTAAAGCTTCAATGATACAATCTTTCATATATTAAGAAAAAATTTTAAGTCATTACATCCCTAACAATGACTTTTAGCTAAGAGAACAATAAAATGCCACCCTTTGGAAAAAAGTTAATTGTTAGCTTCAATTTATTACAAATTATTGAAAAATACACTCACTGTAATACCAACTTTTCTTTTTAGCAGCCTCTTTTCCATCTTTTAGCATGCAAGATAGAATCTAACTATATCAAAGATTTTTGGTAATCTTAACATTATCTTTCCCAATATACAACCCAGACACAAACTCCTGACTGGCCAACCTTCCAATCAGCCATCTGAATCAACCTCAGATGGTTAAGAAAGGAACTTAGAATGGGGAAAAAAAAAAAACAACATTCACCACTACAACCTATGAAATGTAAAACCTATGAATTACTTCATTTGAAAGGATACAGGCCAAGACATCATAATTCAATGAAGTGAGGTATTTCAATGAATCTACTACAGGTGTTATCAAGTTATCATACTTCTGTATTTGTGACAAGATCTGGAAGATGGCAACAAAGAATAAAAGGCATTAACTAATCAAAAGAGAACTTCTACTGTGCTAACTAAATAATGGCTAGTCTTTTTTATTTTTCAAAAGAAAGAATATTTAAAATTAGTTTCCTTCCATTGTTTATTTATATAAAACCTACTATTCTATCATTTCCTAAGAAAATATTTTCTTAGGCTACATTTTCCAATTAGGAAATAATTCCAGGACATCCAAACTTGAATTTTGGAATTATAGAGGCTAGACTGACAACAAATGTGTTTTAGAAATCACATTCTAAATATGAAAGTGTTACATCTGAATTGCAATGAAATGCTGTTCAAGTGTTTCTAAAAACTAAATCAACAAATAATGTATCTCTTTATTAATGTTTTTGTAACTCGAAATGTGATACATGAGACAATGTCAGAAAATCTGTTTATAGCAGCAGCATTGTCACATTACTAGAAAAGTAGATCAATGTGTTAAATATATAGCATACTAAATTTTTAGAATAACCATACAATGGTTCATTTGCTAGAGTTTTCCCCTAAAACTATCATTTTTTAAGCTACATCATTCTATTTCCACTTGTGCTGATTTAAAGACAACAAAAAGAAAAATCCCTGAAAATAATATTAACCTCAAAACATACATAATCAAACAAAATGGTTGGATTGCTGTGGCTCAACTTCCCAATTTGTCTTCCAGAAGGCTTCACATTTTCCTTGGTTAGACGCCTACAAGGGGAGAAAAAGGTGGCAGGGATCATCTTAAGTAATTTCCCTTGTAATGTTAGTAGCTTTGTTACCTCATGAAAAAAAAAATTTATTTCCCATATATCCAAAATGGATCCATGTAAACCACCACCCTCATCATATGCTTTACTGCAGGACTTGAGCTATTTTGATTATGCATTCTCCAAGAGGGTATTAAACTTTTGTATTAATGCTTAACATTTATAATATACACATTTTCATTTTACAGTAATAGTCTAATAAGTATCAAAACTCTTAACGTACTCTGCTGCTGCTGCTGCTGCTGCTGCTAAGTTGCTTCAGTTGTGTCCAACTCTGTGCAACCCCATAGACAGCAGCCCACCAGGCTCCCCCGTCCCTGGGATTCTCCAGGCAAGAACACTGGAGTGGGTTGCCATTTTCTTCTCCAATGCATGAAAGTGAAAAGTGAAAGTGAAGTCGCTCAGTCGTGTCCGACTCTTAGCAACCCCACAGACTGCAGCCTACCAGGCTCCTCCATCCATGGGATTTTCCAGGCAAGAGTACTGGAGTGGGGTGCCATGGCCTTCTCCGTACTCTACAAGTACATAAAACTCTTCTTACAGAGAATAATCATTTCAGATTTAGAAGGGCTCACTATCAGTTTAGGGATTAAGATAACAAATTTGGTGTAATTCATTGAAATACCTCCTGTCATCTGTCTTAGTGACCCTAGAAGAGTGATAGCCAAGACTGCACTTGATACAAGAAGTTCTCTGATTTTCATATTCAAAGTAATCAAGTCCTAAAAAATCTATTCTACTCTTTCCTTTCTCTTTAATTCACCCTCTACTAAGTATTCTTTTACTAACATTTTGGAAATTTATATCTATGAAATGCTTACAAATTCAAAACAATTATTACACAGGATCTTAAACTCTTCTGATGAGATTATTACATAATAAATCTAGAAACTTGAAAAAATAACAAGTGACAGCTTTCTAGAATGAAAATATAATGAAGCAAATAATGAATTTAGTTGACAGTTCAAGGAATGTGACCATTCTGGAAGTGACAAACTATAATTATCTTAAAAATCTTAAGACAAAACTGATCCATTAATCAAAATTATTTCATCAACAACTGCTTCCCTTTCCCATTCTCTATGCCCAGTTTCTTTTTTTCCCATAGAAAAGAATGACTCATCAGTTTTAAACTTTAGTTATACTCTGTTCTACTTTCAAGCTTACCACCACCTGCCCTTACTTCTAACCCTACTATTTCAGGTAGCCCTCATACTTGACAAAAACAGCCCTTCTTTCCCATTTTTTTATTTCATTCCTTTCTGCTTCCTCCCTCCACCAAAAAAAAAAATGATAATAAAAGGAATATTCTCTTGATTATGTCTTCCCCTCAAGCAACTATGGTGCTTGGCATATGGAACACAATCAATGAGCATCTGTGGAATGAATTACTGGATGCCCTACAGAAAATTCATGTTTGAAACAGTAATCAAAACTGGTGAAATTCTCAAGTAATAAATTAATAATTTCATTCTCAACTTAAAAAATTCAATGAATACGAAAATCATATTGTTCAAGCTAGTGTAACAGTTACAGCTAACAAAAAAATCCAAATACATGAAAAATTCTGCATATATTGTTCTGTAATAAACATTTATATTAATTTACTTATTCATTAATTCATACTAATGTCTTCTATGATGGGCAGAGTGCTAATCACTAGAAATACAAGGAAGAGCAACAGTTCCTGCTCTCAAGCTCAGTTCAGCTGGGGAGGTAGATTTAAAACCATTTTAAAAAATGTTTTATTCATAAACAATTAGAGCAACTTATAGAACATTACTTATTATACACTATCAATAGTATAAAAAGAGAGGGAATAATATATTTGTATCTATTTGCATATACATAAAAATATCAAGTGACAAATAAGAAACTAAACAGTGGCCACATTTTTTCCCTTGGGAGAACTGAGTGGACAGGGTGAGAGACTTTTTACTATCTACTTTTTTATATTTACTAAAATTTAAAACATGTGAATGTATAAACTAGTAAAAAAAAAATTAGATAATTTTAAAAAGAAAAATAATCATAGCAAATACATAAGCAGTATGATAGTATTTATATGCATATTTAATAGTGGCGGCACAAATAAAGAACAATCATCGGACTTCCCTGGTGGTCCAGTTGTTAAGAATCCGCCTGCCAATGCAGGGGACACGGTTCGATCCCTGCTCCGGGAAGATTCCACATGCCGAGGGGCAACTAAGCCCATGCACCACAACTACTGAGCCTGCACACCCTAGAGCCCGTGCTCTGCAACAAGAGAAGCCACTGCAATGAGAAGCCCGCGCACCGCAACTAGAGAAAGCCCACACGCAGCAATAAAGACCCAGCGACCCAAAAATTAATTAATTTTTTAAAAAATCAATTTTGCTTGGTGGTATATGCAATGGAAGGCTTCACAGAGGTGACACTGGAGCCCACCATCCAAGGGTGAGGTCACCAGGTGGAGAGAGGAAAAGAGGTAAGGGAAAATCTGTATGAACAAAAGAAAAAATATATGCAAAGGAAAAGGAGACCATAGCACATTCAGGGAAACATACGTGGGGCTCAATACAGCTAGAGGTAAAACTGACAGGAAGTGAGGATGGAAATAGTGAGAGACAGATCATGGAGGTGCTCTTATATCACCATGCCATGAAGTTTGACATATAACCTGCAGGCAATGATTAGTCACCAAAGGATTTTGAAGAAAGAGAATAATACAAGGCACTATAATACTCCAGCTGAAAGAACTAAGTAAGCAGGGGTAGAGAGTGGAAGAGACAGATTCAATATTTAATACATCATTAAATAATCCATATAAAGCACTTAGTTCAGTGTCCATCACATATAGTAATGGCTTCATAAATGTTAGCTATTATTAAAGCTAGAAACCCTACTTGGGAAATTTTTAAAACTGGAACTCTTTCGGAAGGACCAGTTCTTATATCACCTCTTAACATGCCTTCCTTTCCTAACTTCCATGAAGTGGAATAATTCATTCTCTTCTCAATTGTCCCAGAGAACTTTATACGTGCTGTGTAACAGCCATCTATTAAACCAGACTGTGGTTGTACACACACTTGTTTCCCTAGTAGACTGCAACCTAGGACAGTATCACTAGGCAAAGAGAGTCTCACTGCATACTGTTTAATCTAGTTAAACTAGAGAATGCACTACTTCTAATTAGAATAACCATACCACTGCTCGAATGTAAAAGAAATGACAAAAAACAGCCTTACTGAAAATCCTTGCAATACAGCAGTGTAATTAGTATCTAAACCAGTACTGATTTGAAGTATACAATTTTCATAATTAAACTTCAAACAGTTTACTAGGAATTAGGAATAACATCACTCTTATGTGTTTAGTGACAAAATAAAGCACACAAATTTAAAAAATGGAAATATTTCAAAAGCTGAGTCCCTAAGGAGATAGTTTTGCATGATTCTACTAGATCTTCCAAAAAGGGGGGAAAAAACTGCTATAACTTTCAGCAGAAATTCCTAGAAGTTTGACTATCTTGTGTAAGCCATTGGATGTAGTACCCAAATTGAGCAAAGGCCACAGTATGCTCTCCTTTAAAAAAAAATCCTATCATATAATGCATCCTATTTATAGAGCTTGTAGCTATGCAAAATGACAACTACAAAAGCTAACATTATAGTCAAAACAAGCTAAAAACCACAAAAACTGGTAGTCACTCTATGGGAAGTATATAATCAGCTATACCATTAGTAAATACTCCCGGGCATACTCAAAACTGAAACTCAGACAAGCTGGCTGAAAGAAAGTAAATCAGATCCAGATATTAAGAAGAAAAATAAATTAAAACTTACTTCATGATATATTTGGCTCTGTCTATTGTTTGAGCTTTAACTTTTACTAAAAGTGGATGACTGTTGTAAGTTTCATTCTTCCACTGGCCATACAGACGATATCTTTAAAAATGATGAGATGAAGAATTATGAAAAGTTAAACATTTCACGATTAGTGCACTAGAACTGTTTAACTAAAAATGCAAAATATTATATATTTACCTATGCTGATATGGAAATGTTTTAAACATTCCCCATAGTTCCTCAGACATACAAGCATTGCAGTCCATCAAAGAAAGAGATGGAAGTAATACCTGGTCAGTAATGCTAAGCAAACAGCTAAGGATAACTTCCTAAGAAGAAGGGAAGAAAAATTATTTCAGTAAGAGGTGCATATTAATCCCTCCCCCTAAAACAAATTTCTGTGAGCCTTGGAAAAATTGCCATTCTTTGATTCATAACACACCATATCTAATTCCCCACATTATCACTGTACTTTTCACAATGTATTTGTGTTTCTCTATCTAAGAAAGCAAATGAGGTGAGGGAAGGAAAGGTGTAGCAAGAATGAGGGACTTTTTATCCCTTTTCCTTTTTTGAACAAGGTAATCCTCAAAAACAGGAGGCTGTCAATCTTAAAAGATACTTTGTATGATAAGCCAAAAGCTATATTCAACATGTACAAGTATAAAATAGTTATTCACATAGGTGATTAAAGCTTGTTCACAGTAAAATTCACAGTATGCTGTACCTAGACAAACATTAGACACACTGGACTTTTCTAGTCTCTTACCGTTTTCTCTTTATCTTCTTGTTTGCTTCCATCAGACTGAAACTAAAATTTAAAAAAAAAACTATAAATAAAATGCAAAAAGATTAATATTATGCTGTCACAACTTCATTTCTAATTCAAAAAACAATCAACTTGCATGTGGTTTTGAATTCTTTCCTAACTTGTTACACACATGTAGATTTTACATATAGCCATTATTACAAATTAACATTTTAAATTCTTATCTGTATTTCTAACCTTCAAATAATTTGTAACATTCATGAATTTTAAAGGCCAGATTTATAAGCCAATTCTTTCCTCAACCTCATTATCACAAACCTACCACATCCTAAAACTGATCTGAATATTTATTATAAAATTGTAGCAAGCTCAATTTGGTTATAATGCATTTACAATTCTCCTTCTAGACATTCTAGTTTTCTCCCTCAGAGTTGGTAAAACCTAACACCAAAGCAATAATAACAAAAACTAAACTCAAAGAAAATGTAAAGCTACATTTTAATTCACCACTACTTAATCCCTCACCAAGAAATAAGCCCAAAAATATTACCAACATTGCTGACAAAGACCAAACCACTTCCTAACTTAAACAGACTTGAAAAAACGGCCTGGGTCATTATTTTATCAGTGATTTGCAGGTGGGCTGCTGAAGTGCCATGTCTGACAATGCTGTCTGTTCATTCAAAATGAAATCATAACATTCATGTGTGAATATTCAGATGGAGTGTTGTGGGGAGTATGCAAAGGCCAAAAGGACAGCCGAGGAACTGATACTCAAGGACAATCTAGATTTCTGGAAAGGATTTAGCTCAATATTCAGTGTGAGAAGGGGGAAAGCAAATAAGCAGTTCACATACTTTACTGGTAGATAAGGATATTTTGTGCATAGGTGTTTTCATGATTGAGTAATTTAATGGGTGTTACTACAGGGAAATCTAACTTCCATGCAACATTTTCACATAAGACTAATTCAGGGACAGTCATATTACTTTGATGGGAAAACAATCAATCACATTTTTTTTAATTGACAGGGTAAAAAATATGGCTCCCTTTCACAGAAACAATTTAGTCATCAACATATATCCTGGTCAGCAAATAAGGAGCCCAGTTATGAAGAGTGGCTTGGCAGAAAACAAACTACACGGTTGCTTTTATTTTGTTGGGAGGAGGGGGGTAATCCTCATGGCATACTGGGTGTACCCTGGGAGGCAGAAATAAGGGTATGTCATAATTGGAAGAATTAGGTTTAAAGGCAGTTAAGTTACTCTTTTCCTAGTATCAGTTCAGTTCAGTATACTACAATTCAGATGAACCTAAAAAAGCTACATGCAGTTTTCTCCATACAAATAAGACATTTTCCTAGTTATTAAGCTGTCCTAATTCCCTTACTAGATACTTTCATTAGTTTTTAATGTCTATGTATCAGTTCTCTGGATTTCACAAACAGGAAAATTTGAAAGAGAGAAAAAAATATGGAAAGCACAATGAAACTATCTAGAAGAACAGTAAGAAAATGTTTCTATCAAAGGCTAGTTATAATAAAGATGAACAAAAAAAAATATCAAGATATACACACAGGTAAAAGTGATTTCCTTTACACATTCCACTTCCTTGATTGTTTCCTTTAGCTTAACTTAATATGCTTTTTAATTCAGAGCACATACAAAACTCTCCATTCCCACAAAAGAATACTAAAAGCTTTATTGAATGGTCAGGCAGAAGTGGGAGACAGGATGGGGTGGACAAAAGATATTCATTCCTGCATTTGTTTACTATGTTCCAGGCACTGGGAATTCAAAGATGAACAGGAAAAAGTTTCTATCTTTGAGGAATTGACAAAGATAGTTCTTATCTTTGAAGATCTCTTTAAGATCAAAAACTACACTTACCAATATACTATTAGGAACTGAATTTTTAAGTCTGAATAAAATTGAGCACACACAATTATGTCTGCACAGACCATCAGCTATAAATGACCCCAAGCAGGTTTCATTCTTGCCCTCCAATGACAGAGTAGCTGTCAGGGCTGCATAACAGTACTGAGCACAACCCCCCACATACAAAAAAAAATAGGTTCATCAAGAAGTGGCTTTCAGAGAGTTGAAAAATAAAGGTTGGGGAAAGTCGTAGATATAACTAGATCAATTACTTTTTTTTAATTACTAATGTACTATTTTTTAGTACCTCTTATTCATGAATGTTTCAAATACTAAAGTAGTAGCATACTAGAGTATACTTTATCTCAGAAAAGGGAAAAAAATGAAAAATACTTAAATTTAAGCCTAGATTAGAATTCAAAGCTACATTTAAATAAATCATGGCATTATTTTCAACGTCCTTATTTTTCTTGTTCTTATAAGCTATCATTCACTCAGTACTATGTTCCATGGAATGGGCTAAGAACTTCAGATTTGTCTTAAAACTACTCTATGAGAAAACCTTTTTGATAGAGTCTATAGAAGACTCATCACAGTAACTTAAAATAGGAAAATATAACCTATAAATTAAAAGTAATGGGAACCTGAGTTTATCAAGCCTGGAGAAGAGATAACTCAATAGCCTTTCAGTGTTTTGGTTCAAAGTCTTTTTGACTTTCAATCAGAAATTCTTAAAGACTTTACAAAACATTTAGTTAGAAATAATCCCTTAACTTTGATACTACATCTTTTATGAAATCACAGGGTAGGATACTAAATGAAAAGTACTATCTTCCACCACATTTCTTTTTCAGTCAAGACAAACCTCTACTAAGATGCCAAAGCATGTCTAATATGGTCACCCACACACCAGATGACATAAGTGCTGGCTCAGTTTTTATCCCAGGGTAATTTTTAAATGTTACCTCTCTTTTACACACTTTGAATTATCTTTTCTGAAACTAAACACTGAGGTTCAATTTCAGGAAACAGAGAGGAGTTACAATAGTTAAATCAAGTGTTTGTTTACTGCATGCATGTGGTCCACACTAAAAATTCTATTTTCTTTTCTTGTATAAAACAAATTTTTAAAAATTATACTGTTTGTACATAAGATTCTCCATTTGCCTACTAATAGATTTAAATGTCTGCCTCTCCTTGTATGTTTACATACCCCTCCCAGGTAAAAAACATAACTAGTGGGAAAAATTAAGATCCTATTTGTAATTTGTTACATAGTAATTTATTACTATGATTCTATACCTTGTTTAGAATTGCCACATGAAGATATTCAGTAATAGCTAAAATGACTTCAGTTTAAACCAATTATTATAGTGGATAATACAAATACAAACATTCTAACAGTTGTTTCCTGCTCAGACTCATTAAACAGCAAGGGTATTGTAGATTAAACTTATGCTCCAATTCTAGATTGCCAATGAGAGCAGTGTCTGTGTCCATTTGGACAATAAGGATTATAATGAAAAGTTCTGATTGTTTTTAAAATAGTTTACAAAATTTGTTTCTATTTTAACATGGACACACATCCATAACTACCCTTAACCAAGTTCATTAAAACCCAGCAACAAAAATGTCCTTTATTTGAAAAAAATTCTTTGATTATAACAAATCAACAATGGGGGGGGACATTTAATACTACAATGTAAAGAAGCTAAAAGCATTCCCATATAAAATCTGCTCCTGAGGGAAATGAAACTGCTACTTTAAAGTGGCATCATATATTTAAAGACAGTAATAGATTAAACAATATTAACACTTTTAAAAATTCATCAAAGACAGTGTAGAAATAGCTGACATAAGTGATAACTTATTATGATCTTAAAAATTCATGACAACTATTTTTAACTCTAAAATTGAATACTTAATTATTATAATCTAATTAATGTTTCAGTTCAGTTCACTTCAGTTGCTCAGTCCTGTCCAACTCTTTGTGACCCCATGAACTGCAGCACGTCAGGCTTCCCTGCCCATCACCAACTCCCGGAGTCCACCCAAACCCATGTCCATTGAGTTGGTGATGCCATCCAACCATCTCATCCTCTGTCGTCCCCTCCTCATCCTGCCCTCAATCTTTTACAATGAGTCAGCTCTTCGCATCAGGTGGCCAAAGTATTGAGTTTCAGCTTCAACATCAGTCCTTCCAGTGAACACTCAGGACTGATCTCCTTTAGGATGTACTGACTGGATCTCCTTGCAGTACAAGGGACTCTCAAGAGTCTTCTCCAACACCACAGTTCAAAAGCATCAATTCTTCAGCGCTCAGCCTTCTTCACAGTCCAACTCTCAAATCCATACATGACTACTGGAAAAACCATAACCTTGACTAGACTTTGTTGGCAAAGTAATGTCTCTGCTTCTTAATATGCTGTCTAGGTTGGTCATAACTTTTCTTCCAAGGAGTAATATTCTTTTAATTTCATGGCTACAATCACCATCTGCAGTGATTTTGGAGCCCAAAAAAATAAAGTCTGCCGCTGCGATTCATGGGGTCGCAAAGAGTCGGACACGACTGAGTGACTGAACTGAACTGAACTGAACTGTTTCCACTGTTTCCCCATCTATTTCCCATGAAATGATGGGACCAGATGCCATGATCTTAGTTTTCTGAATGTTGAGCTTTAAGCCAACTTTTTCACTCTCCTCTTTCATGTTCATCAAGAGGCTCTTTAGTTCTTCTTTGCTTTCTGCCATAAGGCTGGTGTCACCTTCATATCTAAGGTTACTGATATTTCTCCTGGCAATCTTGATTCCAGCTTGTGCTTCTTCCAGCCCAGCATTTCTCATGATGTACTCTGCATAAAAGTTAAATAAGCAGGGTGACAATATACAGCCTTGACATACTCCTTTTCCTATTTGGAATCAGTCTGTTGTTCCATGTCCAGTTCTAACTGTTGCTTCCTGACCTGCACACAGGTTTCTTAAGAGGCAGGTCACATGGTCTGGTATTCCCATCTCTTGAAGAATTTTCCACTGTTTATTGTGATCCACACAAAGGCTTTGGCATAGTCAATAAAGCAGAAATAGATGTTTTTCTGGAACTCTCCTGCTTTTTTAATGATCCAGCAGATGTTGGCAACTTGATCTCTGGTTCCTCTGCCTTTTCTAAAACCAGCTTGAACATCTGGAAGTTCATGGTTCATGTATTGCTGAAGCCTGGCTTCGAGAATTTTGAGCAATACTTTACTAGCGTGTGAGATGACATATCTCATTTGATTCACACTGCAACCCCAGGAGCTAGACAAGACAAATATTATTACCACCCATCTCTGGCTTAGAAAAATGACTCTCCCTCCCCTAATAGCTAACAAAAAACAATAAATATCAAGTCAAGATTCTAAAGTAGCTGGTTCATAAACCAGAACCAGTTTAAGGTATTAAGGTACATTCTCCCCTAGTAACCCAAATTTTTATTTTGAAAAATTCTAAGCTTACATAAAAGTTGAATCAATGTATGCTATCCATGAACATCTATATACCTCCTATGTAGATTCAACAATTAACATTTGCCCTTTTTTCTCTAGACCAAAAAAGTTGCAGACATAATCTCAAAAAACTTCAGTGTGCATCTCCTAAGAGTAAGTAAGGACATTCTGCCACGCTACCACAATTATCATTATCACAACTATTCCTACTATCACCTACTGGGTTAGCCAAAAGGTTCATTTGGGTTTTTCCAGAACATCTCACTGAAAAACTGAAACAAACTTCTTGACCAACCCAATAGTACCCAATCTGACCCTTTGACTCTAGGTTTCTCTACAAACTTTATCTGTGAATCAATTTAGAGCACTTCGGAGAAGGAAATGGCAACCCACTCCAGTACTCTTGCCTGGAAAATCCCATGGACAGAGGAGTCTGGTAGGCTACAGTCCATGGGGTCGCAGAATCAGACACGACTGAGCGACCTCACTTTCCTTTCCTTTGGCTTTTTTTTACCAAAATCCAACATAAGAAACAGTCAAATAAAGAAACTAGTCAGACAACTGAATTAAGATGACAGAGTGAAGCATAAGCAGAATTTCTCTCCCCCGATCCCTAATGCAATAAACAAAATATAGCTTACTTTTTTTTTAATGTCCCCAAATCACCACCAACCAAGCAAGAAAAGAGCAAATTATGCTGTTAATTTCAAGGGCATGCAAACACACACACACACACACAAAGATTCTAAACTACAGACAGTGTGGTATGGTGCCTGCCATTAACCCAATCCCCAGAAATAGTACTGAGCAAGGAAGGTAAGTAAATAAAATCCTTTAGGCAATAAGACATACAAGGTAAGTAAGTAGCCTGAGGAAAAACCCTTCTGAGTAGCAGCACAGCAGGACTCTGGCTGCTAAGGCTTGCTGTCTCTCAAAGGAACTGGGCTCAGACTGGGGAATCAAAGTTCAAGGGAGCTGGATACCCACTTGGCTGGGCATGCGTAGTATACGATGTGTAATCTGTCTCAGAAGACAAAACAGAGACCCCCTAAATGACGGCTGTACTCAGCCTCATGGAGCTCATTCACTCCCTATTCCAGACTACAGAGAAGTCACTCAGTCATGTCACTCTTTATGACCCCATGGACTGTAGCCAGCCAGGCTCCTCTATCCATGGGGATTCTCTGGGCAAGAATACTGGAGTGGGTTACCATGCCCTCCTCTAGGGGATCTTCTCAACCCAGAGATCAAACCCAGGTCTCCCACATTGCAGGCAGATTCTTTACTGTCTGAGCCACCAGGGAAGCCCAAGAATACTGGACTGGGTAGCCTATCACTTCTCCAGGGGAAATTCCTGACCCAGGAATCGAACTAGGATCTCCTGCATTGCAGGTGGATTCTTTACCAGCTGAGCTACCTGGGAAGCCCCATATTTCCCCTTTAGAAGGAACCTTAAAACAAGAAAAAAAAAGGTTAAATCTCGAGCTAGGCAACTAAAGTCTTTTAAACCTATATATAAACACATAATGATTTGTTATAGTGAAATATTTTTAGGGTAAAAAAATGAATCAAAATGCTAAGTCAGATCATTGGAAAGATGCACTTTTACTACCACAACCTTAGAAATGAGAGAAGATAGATTTCTTTCCACACTGGGATCAAAATAAACTTTTTCACCTTCCCTTCTGCCTTTCTACCTCTGCAAAAATAGAGACTGGAGTTAGGGGCAGGCACCAGGCACAACTGTGATAGAATAAAGACAAACGAGGGCTACAATGGAGATGGCGGAGTGGAAGACTTTTAGCACCTGTGTATCTTAACAATATTGTATCTGTATATGTTTATACATATGTCTACATATGGGACTTCCAAAAGTTCGATGTTTGGGCTCCTGCTTACAAGTTTATGATACTCATAGCCAGAGAAAGAATTTCAGAACAAGAGATCTGAACATTAAGATTTTCGACGAAAAATAATAACATTAGTGGGTGAAAGTAAGATGAGAAAGGCTGTCTGCATTGTCTCAAAGTATCTCCCCACAGGATGCATATTAACAACAAAGGGAAAAAGAGTAACTATATACTGGAGAAACCTGGCAGCCATCACCTTAACCAAGTGATTAATGTTAACATCACCAGTAATGGGACAAATTGACTTTACATGCTTCTTAATATTACACACTGGGAAAACACAACCAGTGTTCTTTGAACAAGCACTAGTCAACATGACTCATCCTTTTCAGACTATAAGGATCAACATAATGAAACACTGTTATAGTTCTTTTATATGAATATATGCTATAAATAAATATCATGTATAGTAATGAACTACTTAGCAGAATTCTTTAGTGTACCTTTATACAATATAAATTTGTTAACATTAAAAAAAAATTATCTACCTGCTAAGTATCTAAAGCCAAATGAAATAGATGTCAAGTGATTAATACATAAGAGTTGTTAATTTTCTATCCAGTTACTGTTGTTAAAAATTAAAAATTAGGTGCAATCACCAAACACTGGACCACATTTATGCTTGTAACAATTTCCAGATTTCTAGAGTCTTTTGGTTACACTACTTTACAACTGAAAAGAAATTACGCATTCTTTAAGACCTTGGTTACGCAAAGACCTCTTAGAACACAAAGCACAAACCATAAAAGAGAAGTGCTATTAAATTGGAATTAATCAAAATTTTAAACTTTTGCTTTTCAAAAGACAGTAAACAAAATGACAAGGCAAATCAGACTGAGAATAAAAGACAACTGAATTTAAAATGGGCACGAGATTTGAATAGACATTTCAATAAAGGTGATTACAAATGGCAAGTACGAACATGAGAAGATGCTCAACATCACTGATCATCAGTGAAACATAAATTACAACACAAAAGATAGCACTACACACCCATTAGAATGACTAATATTTAAAAGACTGACAATACCAAATGTTGATGAGGATGTGGGGCATTAGGAAGTCATATACAATGTTCCCAGGAGTGCAAAATGGTACACATGTGTTGGAAAAGTTTGACAAAAAGTTAAACATACACTTACCCATATGGCCCAGCAATCCCAATCCTGGGGAAACAAAAACATACACTCCCCCCGAAAAAAGACTGTAGAAGAATATCCATAGCAGCTTTATTTACAATATCCCCTAATTAGAAACAACTCAATGCCCATCAACTGGCAAACAAATAAACTCTCTTATGTGTATATAATGAAATGTTATACAGCAATAAAGAACTACTGACACATACAACTGAGATGAATCCCCAAAGCACTAAGTGGAAGAAACCAGACAGAAAAGAGTACATTCTATACAATTCCATTTATGTCAAACTCTAGAAAAAGCAAAAGCACAGTGACAGAAAGCCTACCAGCGGTTGTCAGGAACCAGCAATGAAGGGAGGGAAAAAATGGCAAAGGAGTAAGAGGAACTTGCTGGGATGATGAAAATATCCTATATCGTGATTGTGGTGGTAGACATACAACTATATACATCTGTCAAAATTCATCAAATTGCATACTTAAAGTTGGTGAGGTTTACTGTATGTAAATTATAACTCAAAGCTAACTTTAAAAAATAATAATAAGCCAAGACACAGAAGCAACCTAAGTGTTCATCAAGAATGAATGGAGAAAAATATGTGGGATCTGTGTATGTACACATACACACACACACACACACATACACACACAATGGAATATTACTCAGCCATAAAAAAGAATGAAACAATGTCATCTGCCACAAAATGGATGGACCTTGGGATTACCATACGAAGTGAAGTAAGTCAGACAGAGGAAGACAAATATATATCACTTTTATGAGGAATCTGAAGAGATGATATAAATGAACTTATTTACAAAACAGAAATAGACTCACAGACATAGAATAAATTGGGAGCAAAGGATGAACAGAAGCACACTACCATATATAAAATAGATAAGGATTTACTGTATCTCACAGGGAACTATATTCCGTATATTTTTAATAAACTATAATGGGAAAGAATCCAAAAAAATGGTATAAAGATATATACATACATACGTATAGCCAAACCACTTTGCTATACATCTGAAACTAATACAATATTGTAAACCAACTCTACATCAATAAAATAATAAGTTTCCCTTGGAGTAGTGATTAGGAGAGCATCTAAGGAAAACTCTCAAGTGTTAGTACTGTTTTATCTCTTGATCTAAGTGGTAGACACATGGCTAGTTTTGAAAAAGCCACTGAGCTATACAATTATGGTTTGTGTGCTTTCTGTATCATGTTTTACTTCAATAAAAAGTTTACTAAAAAAAAAAAAAAAAGAATGGATCCTGAACAGTCTGAAGTCTGAGGCTAAAGGGACTTCACACAAATAATGGCAATGATTCAAAACTGCAGCCAATAAAATAAATGAGCAGAATAAAAGCAAGAGGAAAGAATGTTCAAATAACCACAATTATAAGAGGATTCAAAAAGCAATCACATGTCCAAACCATATTTTTCTACCTGGAGGGCTTGACTGGATTTAAGTTTTTATGTATAAATGGCTGGGACACAATTGACTTTGTCCAAATCTTACTCAGCATAACATTTTCTTAAGTTTACTTTCTTTGTATTTCTAGAGATACACATAACACAAATACACTCAGAACATTTTCATTCTATAATTTAGCTTTCTGCTCTAAAGAAAAAAAACTTACTAACCTCCTTCATAAATGACTTGCCTATCCGCACCACTTTTGCAAATAAAATGGGATCGTGAGAAAGGTGGGGACCAAGGTAACAGAACATATTGAAGACATCTCTCCTCAAATCTTCAAAGCTCTCTGCTTGTTTTGGTGCTCTCTTATTTTGCAAAGCACTAACAGGTGAGCCTTTAGCACCTTTAGGAACGCCAACTCTACAAAAAGAAGAAAAATGTATATATACTATGCAATGCTCCATTTTAACACAGTCATATTATAAAACTTTTCTTCCTCATATTTGCTTCTTCTATTTCATTTGTGCTTAACTTCATTATACCACATAATTTAACTGGTAGAAAAAGACAAAAACAATACTCATTTGAAAAAACTCAGAGCTTAGGAGACGGTTTCAAATTAACTGCATAAGAAAAGGAAATCAGAGTAGTGTAGGTTCCATGTAACAGGTAACATATTCATACATCACATGAACTTGGTTTTTAATTAAATTTGGTCAATATCAGGAATTTGGATATGGGAATGGGGAACAAGGGATGGACCTCAGAGACACAAAGATGAAAGAGAAAAATATAGAGATAACAGTAAACATTTCTCAACCTGACTTCCACTACCTAGACTGAGTGTGAGGGTATGAAAGAGGGTATGTCACACTAAAAAGGACAGCATGCCCAGAGTTCTCACCTGCTGAGCAGGTGTCCCGCTGTGGAGTCACAGGGGTCACTCTCTGAAGAAGAGCCTTCATGGTCCACAGCCCACGTGGCACTGAAGGCAGCAGCCAGCAGCTATGCACGAGTCACAAAGCTGGGACTTTTGAGGCAGGCTCTGATCTGTGGGGCTGAAGCCAGCACTGCTGCCAGTACTGCTCCTAAGTATCCTACAAGTAGGTTGAGGGCTAGAGGACTGGTTGACACAGTAACCAGGGATGAGAGAGGCTGTACTAGCAATTTCCAGAAGAGCAGCCTATATGTCAGAAGAGACAAGGCAAGCAGAGTGGCACAGACCTCACTCAGAGCCACTCAACCCAAGATAGAGGAAAATTACACTAGGTAAAAACTTTAGGAATTCTCTCCTCCCCAAGAGAGAAGGAAAAGTCAAAAACAGAAGAATGGAGTCTTCACTCTCAGTGGAGCAAATCCTACCTAGAAATCTAACATGTAGTTTTTAGACAACACTGCAGCACAAATTCTGCAATGCCTGGTGTAGATGATAGGAGACAAGTCACTGATTAATACCTGCCAGAAGGATATACTCTGTGAACATCTCTCATCTTCTGATAAAACAATTTAAAATATATGCTTGATTGAAGGAGACAAGGTAAATATGCAGATTTTATTTTGTAGTCCTAAACTCTTTCTACCTCAATTAGTTAAGCATATGGTAACATACCTTCGATAGAGAGGCTCAATAGTTATATGAATCAGCTTGCAAATAGCAAGGGCTATTAGTTTATGTGAAGCTGCATAGTATGGAGGCATCTGATCCATAATGCTCTGTGCATGCTGCCAATCACCAATCTTTAACAAGGCTTCCAACAAACCAAGTTTTTGGTTGTCAGGTGGCTAAAATGGGAACAATTATAGCAAAGATACTCAGAATACAGATACCAATAAATCTTTAAAGATTTTTCATTTAAAAAACTAAGCCAAATAACACAATGTATGTCAACAATAGTTGCCATTCATGGCAAATTCAACAGTATTTTCTTGAAAGCACAATCAAGTTTTTTAGTGACTGAAAAATGAAATAACAGGATCTTCTTTTTCATTTAGCAGACAAAACACGACAGTTTACAGACTTAGAATTAAATTCAGTTCTACTTAAGGTTCTATTGTGCCACAGGAAACTAAAATTCATCTTTGAGAATCCCTTCAGGACTAGAGAGACACTATACACAGGGCACAAATATAGTCAATATATGTGTGATATTATCTAGAATACATTCTGAAATTTATATAGGAAAAAACATGACAGCCTCATTTGGGAGGTGCCAAAACCATGTTTGCAAATTAGTATTCCACAAACTAGGTTTCATCACAATCAAAATTAAGAAATTATTCTTCCACAAGTTGATTAACCATCACAAGTTGAATTTCATAATTCTAAATCCAGAAGACAACATTTATCAGAATAAATTATATACCTTCTCCACTTTCTCCTCTTCTTTTTCCTTTTCTTTCTCTCGCTCGTCAATTTTATCAGAAGACAATACAACCATTGTAAGTTTCCTAACGATCTGCTTAGCTTCTACTATTTCTCGTTTGTGTTCATCCATAATGCAATTATCAGCAGGAAGAAGCTAAAAATAATTCATTAAAATTTCATAAATTAGCTAATACTATTTGTACATATAAAAAGCAAACACTACTCTTAATTGATAAAACTGTACATAAGAAGTCTGGTCTATTTATGATCATAATTTCCCTTTGAAATAGGTCTCCCCCTTATTTTCATATTAACCTGACAGGGTTAAATACCTGAATGTTGTACAATTTTCAACTCAGGTAGCAATTCAAAGTTTCATCTCTTCTGTTAGAGGTCCTAAATTAATATTATACTACAACAGTAGTGCCTACCATTGCATTTATTCAGTTCAGTTCAGTTCAGTCGCTTAGTCGTGTCCGACTCTTTGCAACCCCATGAATCGCAGCATGCCAGGCCTCCCTGTCCATCACCATCTCCCGGAGTTCACTCAGACTCACATCCATCAAGTCCGCGATGCCATCCAGCCATCTCATCCTCTGTCGTCCCCTTCTCCTCCTGCCCCCAATCCCTCCCAGCATCAGAGTCTTTTCCAATGAGTCAACTCTTCGCATGAGGTGGCCAAAGTGCTGGAGCTTCAGCTTTAGCATCATTCCTTCCAAAGAAATCCCAGGGTTGATCTCCTTCAGAATGGACTGGTTGGATCTCCTTGCAGTCCAAGGGACTCTCAAGAGTCTTCTCCAACACCACAGTTCAAACGCATCAATTCTTCAGCACTCAGCCTTCTTCATAGTCCAACTCTCACATCCATACATGACCACAGGAAAAACCACAGCCTTGACTAGACGGAACTTAGTCGGCAAAGTAATGTCTCTGCTTTTGAATATACTATCTAGGTTGGACATAACTTTCCTTCCAAGGAGTAAGCGTCTTTTAATTTCATGGCTGCAATCACCATCTGCAGTGATTTTGGAGCCCATAAAAATAAAGTCTGACACTGTTTCTACTGTTTCCCCATCTATTTCCCATGAAGTGATGGGACCGGATGCCATGATCTTCATTTGCTGAATGTTGAGCATTAAGCCAACTGTTTCACTCTTCTCTTTCACCTTCATCAAGAGGCTTTTTAGCTCCTCTTCACTTTCTGCCATAAGGGTGGTGTCATCTGCATATCTGAGGTTATTGATATTTCTCCTGGCAATCTTGATTCCAGCTTGTGTTTCTTCCAGTCCAGCGTTTCTCATGATGTACTCTGCATAGAAGTTAAATAAGCAGGGTGATAATATACAGCCTTGACGTACTCCTTTTCCTATTTGGAACCAGTCTGTTGTTCCATGTCCAGTTCTAACTGTTGCTTCCTGACCTGCATACAGATTTCTCAAGAGGCAGGTTAGGTGGTCTGGTATTCCCATCTCTTGAAGAATTTTCCACAGTTTATTGTGATCCACACAGTCAAAGGCTTTGGCATAGTCAATAAAGCAGAAATAGATGTTTTTCTGGAACTCTCTTGCTTTTTCCATGGTCCAGCAGATAGATGCTGGCAATTTGATCTCTGGTTCCTCTGCCTTTTCTAAAAAAACAAGCTTGAACATCAGGGAGTTCATGGTTCACATCTTGCTGAAGCCTGGCTTACAGAATTTTGACCATTACTTTTCTAGCATGTGAGATGAATGCAATTGTGTGGTAGTTTGAGCATTCTTTGGCATTGCCTTTCTTTAGAATTGGAATGAAAACTGACCTTTTCCAGTCCTGTGGCCACTGTTGCATTTTCCAAATTTGCTGGCATATTGAGTGCAGCACTTTCACAGCATCATCTTTCAGGATTTGAAACAGCTCAACTGGAATTCCATCACCTCCGCTAGCTTTGTTCGTAGTGATGCTTTCTAAGGCCCACTTGACTTCACATTACAAGATGTCTGGCTCTAGATTAGCGATCACATCATCATGATTATCTGGGTCATGAAGATCTTTTTTGTACAGTTCTTCCATGTATTCTTGCCACCTCTTCTTAGTATCTTCTGCTTCTGTTAGGTCCATACCATTTCTGTCCTTTATCGAGCCCATCTTTGCATGAAATGTTCCCTTGGTATCTCTAATTTTCTTGAAGAGATCTCTAGTCTTTCCCATTCTGTTGTTTTCCTCTATTTCTTTGCATGTCAGAGATTTCCCCTTTAAAGGCCAAACTCCAAATTAAATAAAATACTATATACAGTTCCAATTTGGGAGAGGTAAACTATTGATTTACATAATGGGGCAAATTTGATTCCTCTAAATGAAAAATCTCAAGTCAAAAAATTATGAACAGCTTGACATCTCACTTTTCATTTTCTAGACACCTATTTGACTTAAGTCACAAACTAGTTTCTAGTTTATTACAAAAGAAAAAATATCATGTGGATAGTTGACCCTCCGTTATGAAAAAAAGGATCAAGTATCTCAAGTATAGCCATCTTGTATGAGTAGAAGATGGTTAATATGGACAGTTCATAAATAGACACATATCCAACAAACCATTATTGAGTCATTTTTGCTAGGCACTATGGTGATAGCTCACCATTCCTGCCCCTAGAAATGCAAAATCTATTTCAACAGATAAATCTAACACAAACTAAAAAATCAGTAAATAATAAAAGGAGACACAGTGAGGGGCTTCCCAGGTGGAGTGGTGGTAAAGAATCTGCCTGCCAATGCAGGAGACACAAGAAATGCAGGTTCAACCCCTGGGTCAGGAAGATCCCCTGGAGTAGGAAATGGAAACCCTCTCCAGTATCCTTGCCAGGAAAATCCCATGGACAGAGGAGCCTGGTGGGCTACAGTCCATGGAGCCGCAAAGAGTTGGACACGACTGAGCACATGCACAAGGAGATACAGTGAAATATTAAACTACATACTACAGACTTTATCCCATCAGTCAAAAAAGGGGAGTGGAAGAAAACTCATTATGGACTGGTGCAAGGAGGTCAGCCAGACTTTTTCTCATTCCTTATTCTCTCCACTACCAATCAAACCCATTTTTATTGCTCTACTTATATACCTATCATGTATCTACCACAGATTCTCATCTTTTACCTAGTCTACTTCAATTGCCTCTGAAATCTCCCATTACAGTGGATTAACTCTAAGTTTTTAATTATAGTTCTCTCCATTTCCAGTCTTGTGTACTTTGAATATATGGTATTAGGTATATATAAAAGTTACAATGATTATATCTTTCTAGTACAAACAAGTTTATTATTATAAAGTGATTCTCTGTTCTGTCTGACAAGAATAATTTCCCTGGTATTTTTTCCCACCCTTTTACTTTCAACCTTTCTTTGCCCTTAGGTTTTAGAAGTCTCATGTAAACAATAAACTGGTTTTTAATCCCATCTGAAAATCCCTGTCACTTTAACAGGAATACTTTTAAACTCTGCTTATATTTATAATTAAGCTGAAAAATATCAGTAATAAATCTATCATCATTTTTGTACTTTCCATTTGTTCTGCGAGTCTACATTTGCCTGTATAAACTCATACCTATGTCTTCAGATTCTTCTTTTTCTGACCAGTTTTTCATGTTTTCAGTTAGTACATCCTTGTCTACACTAAATCTTGAATGGCTGTCTACTATCAACAAGAAAAAAATCCAAACTCCTTACCATGGCCCTTAACAGCCCTTCACAGTTTGGCCTCCAATCTACTTCTCCATCCTCATTTCCCCTACATATCATCCTAGGCTTCAACCACTCTGAGCTTCTCAGTGTTCCCCTAAGGGGATAATGAAATCTTTTCAAACCTCTTGCCTTTATATTCAGTTAATTCTACCTACAATACTTTCCACATATTTAAGCCTAGCCAACACCTACTCATCTATCAAGTTCCCAGTTGAATGTCAGTAGTTTGGAGAAGCCTTTCAAAATCCCCCAATGACAGATATGGTCACTACCTATTTTGAGCCTTCATAGCACTATGTGACTATTTCCAATAAACTACTTATAGAATGTAAAATGTTTTCTCCCTTGATAGACTATGACTGCTTCCAAGAGACTGATCAAATTTCATTCAGCTCTGTAACCATAATATGTAATGACAGGCAAGGAAGTTAGAAGTTAGAAAGTGATTTCAAAGGCAGTGAAGATGATGTCAGTTTTGAACAGTTAATAGATATCCTAATGCACAACCTAATAAAACAAGAAATTCTGTACTATAAACCTAGTGTTTTCAAACTGACAGGCTAAGCTACTGTTAAACTAGAGGTCTTCTATTACAACCACATACACATTTCTCTAGATCCTGCAATAAAAGCACAATATTAGTCATCTATTATCCAGCAGTAAAAACACCAGAGAAGCTGTCTTTTAATAGTACATGAAAAATTCCAAATTCATCCTGAATCCTCAAAATTAACATTTAGGGGAAAAGGAAGAACTATTTAGGTAATCCCATATTTCCCATAATCTGTATATAATACAGAAGTCTAAAACCACATTGATTAGAACTTGGCCTCTCTCTCCATGACATATGCTTTGATGACAATTAAGAACTTTAACTTCATAGTCAACCCTGAATTCTGTAGCAGTGACAAAAGGTATTTTATTTCCATGGTTCCAATAAACTAAATTCATTCACTTTATAAAGCAAACACAAAGCAATAATGTAATAGAACTTCAAAAATTAACACTTGAGAGTCTAGAACCAGTGCTATATGGCTGCCTCCTCCGCTTCCCCACCCCTGGGATGAATAACCAAATATTCTTAGCAACCCACTTAACTTACATGTACATAAAGATCATCTAAATCAATAAGGTTAAATTGTAGAAGTACTGCTGCAACTCTGTATAAAGATGAAGGAGTCTCTCCGTTTGGTTCCTTGAAAAACAAAAGAAAAGTTTCTATTTAGTGCAAAAAGTACAACTAAAATCTATCTTTTTAATCTACCAATAATTAAGAACAATTAGACCAAACAAATCTAGGGCAACAATAAGCTTCATTGCTCTTCCTGACCATGAATAACATCCGAATTCAGGACAAATATAATCATGCGAGTATCTCTTTTCACATTGGTACAACTGATGAACACAAGAAAAACAGTTTCAAAAATGGACACATGCTAATAATATTTGAATAAAATCTGAAGCTTGAACATAATGAGATTTTATACTACATGGGTTTCTGTTTATATGTGTGTTTTCTTAACTTGCTTTTTCAAGTACTTCTCAGTGGAACTGCAGATAGACAAGACTGACAAATTTGGAAGTGTGGATGCATCTGTGTCTGCTTTATACTTTTCTCCCTGTTCTTTTATTTCTTGGGTTCTGTGCTAAGTATATCTGCTTGTCAGCTGACTTCCCCTTCAAAATGGGTGTCTGTACTTCTTCCCTGGTAGCTGAGACAGTAAAGAATCTGCCAATAATGCAGGAGACCTACGTTTCGTTCCTGGGCCGAGAAGAGCCCCTGGAGGAGAAAATGACAATCCACTCTGGTATTCTTGCCTGGAGAATCCTATGGACAGAGGAACTTGGCCAGCTGCAGCCCATGGGGTTGCAAAGAGTTGCAAACCACTGAAGGATTAACTACTACTACTATACTTATTACACATGGATAATCAAACATTTTAAAACTAGGAATGCTCAATCCCAGGTCAGCTCTATTGGTCCTACCGAGAAACTCGGTCATCAAGATGATTTTCGCTTAATTGTTAAATGGCCTGGGGTCAGATGAAGAGAAGAATGAAGTGAGGACAACTGGCAATTACTAAATGGCCCAATGCAAATAAAAAGCAAACGGTGACAATACATTATGTTCTGCTCCTTTTTTTTATTTATTATAATTGGAGGTTAATTACTTTACAATATTGTATTGGTTCTACCACACATCAACATGAATCCGCCACAAATGTACACGTGTTCCCCATCCTGAACCCCACTCCCACCTCCCTCCCCATACCATCCCTCCGGGTCATCACAGTGCACCAGCCCCAAGCATCCAGTATCAAACCTGGACTGGTGATTCATTTATTATAATGATATTATACATGTTTCAGTGCCATTCCCCCAAATCGTCCCACCCTCTCCCTCTCCCACAGAGTCCAAAACATTGTTCTATACATACGGGTCTCTTTTGCTGTCTCGCATACAGGGTTATCATTACCACCTTTCTAAATTCCATATATATGCGTTAGCATGGTGGCTCAGACGGTAATGCGTCTGCCTGCAATGCGGGAGACCCGGATTCGATTCCTGGGTCAGGAAGATCCCGTGGAGAAGGAAATGGCAATCCACTCCAGCACTCTTGCCTGGAAAATCCCATGGATGGAGGAGCCTGATAGGCTACAGTCCATGGGGTCGCAAAGAGTCAGACACGACTAAGTGACTTCAATTTCACTTTGACTTTTCACTGTATTGTTGTTTTTCTTTCTGGCTTACTTCACTCTGTATAATAGGCTCCAGTTTCATCCACCTCATTAGAACTGATTCTAATGCATTCTTTTTAATGGCTGAGTAGTACTCCATTGTGTATATGTACCACTGCTTTCTTATCCATTCATCTGCTGATGGACATCTAGGTTGCTTCCAAGTCCTGGCTATTGTAAACAGTGCTGCAATGAACATTGGGGTACACGTGTCTCTTTCAATTCTGGTTTCTTCGGTGTGTATGCCCAGCAGTGGGATTGCTGGGTCATAAGGCAGTTCTATTTCCAGTTTGTTAAGGAATCTCCACTGTTCTCCATAATGGCTGTACTAGTTTGCATTCCCACCAACAGTGTCAGAGGGTTCCCTTTTCTCCACACCCTCTCCAGCATTTATTGCTTGTAGTCTTTTGCATTGCAGCCATTCTGACTGGCATGAAATGGTACCTCATTGTGGTTTTCATCTGCATTTCTCTGATAATGAGTGATGTTGAGCATCTTCTCATGTGTTTGTTAGCCATCTGTATGTCTTCTTTAGAGAAATGTCTGTTTAGTTCTATGGCCCAGTTTTTGATTGGGTCATTTATTTTTCTGGAATTGATTAGGTCCCATTTGTTTGTTTTTCCTTTTATTTCCAATATTCTGGGAGGTAGGTCATAGAGGATCCTGCTGTGATTTATGTTGGAGAGTATTTTGCCTATGTTCTCCTCTAGGAGTTTTATAGTTTCTGTCTTACGTTTAGATCTTTAATCCATTTTGAGTTTATTTTTGTGTATGCTGTTAGAAAGTGTTCTAGTTTCATTCTTCTATAAGTGGTTGACCAGTTTTCCCAGCACTACTTGTTAAAGAGATTGTCTTTTCTCCATTGTATATTCTTGCCTCCTTTGTCAAAGATAAGGTGTCCATAGGTGTGTGGATTTATCTCTGGGCTTTCTATTTTGTTCCATTGATCTATATTTCTGTCTTTGTGCCAGTACCATACTGTCTTCACGACTGGCTTTGTAGTAGAGCCTGAAGTCAGGCAGGTTGATTCCTCCAGTTCCACTCTTCTTTCTCAAAATTGCTTTGGCTATTCGAGGCTTTTTTGTATTTCCATACAAACTGTGAAATTATTTGTTCTAGCTCTGTGAAAAATACCGTTGATAGCTTGATAGGGATTACATTCAATCTATAGATTACTTTTGGTAGTATCATTTTCACTATATTGATTCTTCTGATCCATGAACACAGTATATTTCTCCATCTATTAGTGTCCTCTTTGATTTCTTTTACCAGTGTTTTATAGTTTTCTATATATAGGTCTTCAGTTTCTTCAGGTAGATATATTCCTAAGTATTTTACTCTTTTCACTGCAATGGTGAATGGAATTGTTTCCTTAATTTCTCTTTCTATTTTCTATTAGTGTATAGGAATGCAAGGGATTTCTGTGTGTTGATTTTATATCCTGCAACTTTACTATATTCGTTGATTAGCTCTAGTAATTTTCTGCTGGAGTCTTTAGCGTTTTCTATGTAGGGGATCATGTCATCTGCAAACAGTGAGAGTTTTACTTCTTCTTTTCAAATTTGCATTCCTTTTATTTCTTTTTCTGCTGATTGCTGCGGCCAAAACTTCCAAAACTATGTTGGACAGTAGTGGTGAAAGTGGGCACCCCTGTCTTGTTCCTGACTTTAGGGGAAATGCTTTCAATTTTTCACCATTGAGGATAATGTTTTCTGTGGGTTTCTCATATTAGCTTTTATTATGTTGAGGTATGTTCCTGCTATTCCTGCTTTCTGGAGAGTTTTTATCATAAATGGATGTTGAATTTTGTCAAAGGCTTTCTCTGCCTCTATTGAGATAATCATATGGCTTTTATCTTTCAATCTGTTAATATGGTGTATTACACTGATTGATTTGTGGATATTGAAGAATCCTTGCATCTCTGGGATAAAGCCCACTTGGTCATGGTGTATGATCTTTTTAATCTGTTGTTGGATTCTGATTGCTAGAATTTTGTTAAGGATTTTTGCATCTATGTTCATCAGTGACATTAGCCTGTAGTTTTATTTTTTGTGTGTGTGGCATCTTTGTCAGGTTTTGGGATTAGGGTGATGGTGGCCTCATAGAATGAGTTTGGAAGTTTACCTTCCTCTGCAATTTTCTGGAAGAGTTTGAGTAGGACACGTGTTAAAGTGAAAGTGAAGTCGTTCAGTCATGTCCAACTCTTTGCGACCCCATGGACTGTAGCCCTCCAGGCTTCTCCGTCCATGGGATTCTCCAGGCAAGAATACTGGAGGGGGTTGCCATTTCCTTCTCCAGGGGATCTTCCTGACCCAGGGATTGAACCCAGGCCTCCCGCATTGCAGGCAGACGCTTTAACCTCTGAGCCACCAGGGAAGCAGGATAGGTGTTAGCTCTTCTCTAAATTTTTGGTAGAATTCAGCTGTGAAGCCGTCTGAACCTGGGCTTTTGTTTGCTGTAAGATTTCTGATTACAGTTTCAATTTCTGTGCTTGTGATGGGTCTGTTAAGATTTTCTACTTCATCCTGGTTCAGTTTTGGAAAGTTGTACTTTTCTAAAAATTTGTCCATTTCTTCCATGTTGTCCATTTTATTGGCATATAATTGCTGATAGTAGTCTCTTATGATCCTCTGCATTTCTATGTTGTCTGTTGTGATCTCTCCATTTTCATTTCTAATTTTATTGATTTGATTTTTCTCTCTTTGTTTCTTGATGAATGAGTCTGGCTAATGGTTTGTCGATTTTATTTATCCTTTCAAAGAACCAGCTTTTGGCTTTGTTGATTTTTGCTATGGTCTCTTTTGCTTATTTCTGCCCTAATTTTTAAGATTTCTTTCCTTCTACTAACCCTGGGGTTCTTCATTTCTTCCTTTTCTAGTTGTTAGCTGTAGAGTTAGGTTATTTATTTGACTTTTTTCTTGTTTCTTGAGGTATGCCTGTATTGCTATGAACTTTCCCCTTAGCACTGCTTTTACAGTATCCCACAGGTTTTGGGTTGTTGTGTTTTCATTTTCATTCGTTTCTATGCATACTTTGATTTCTTCTGTGATTTGTTGGTTTTTCAGCAGCGTGTTGTTCAGCCTTCATATGTTGCCATTTTTACTAGTTTTTCTCCTGTAATTGAGATCTAATCTTACTGCATTGTGGTCAGAAAAGACACTTGGAATGATTTCAATTTTTTTGAATTTGCCAAGGCTAGATTTATGGCCCAGGATGTGATCTATCTTGGAGAAGGTTCCGTGTGTGCTTGACAAAAAGGTGAAATTCATTGTTTTGGGGTGAAATGTCCTATAGATATCAATTAGGTCTAACTAATCTATTGTATCATTTAAAGTTTGTGTTTCCTTGTTAATATTCTGTTTAGTCGATCTATCCATAGGTGTGAGTGGGGTATTAAAGTCTCCCACTATTATTGTGTTATTGTTAATTTCCCCTTTCATACTTCTTAGTATTTGTCTTACATATTGTGGTGCTCCTATGTTGGGTGCATATATATTTATGATTGTTATATCTTCTTCTTGGATTGATCCTCTGATCATTATGTAGTGTCTTTCTTCCTCTCTTTTCACAGTCTTTGTTTTAAAGTCTATTTTACCTGATATGAGTATTGCTACTCCTGCTTTCTTTTGGTCTCTATTTGTGTGGAGTATTTTTTTCCAGCCCTTCACTTTCAGTCTGTATGTGTCCCTTGTTTTGAGATGGGTCTCTTGTAGACAACATACATAGGGGTCTTGTTTTTGTATCCATTCACCCAGTCTTTGTCTTTTGGTTGGGGCGTTCAACCCATTTACGTTTAAGGTAATTATTGATAAGTATGATCCTGCTGCCATTTACTTTATTGTTTTAGGTTCAAGTTTATACTCCCTTTTTGTGCTTCTTGTCTAGAGAAGATCCTTTAGCATTTGTTGGAGAGCTGTTTTGGTGGTGCTGAATTCTCTCAGCTTTTGCTTGTCTCTAAATCTTTTGGTTTCTCCTTCATATTTGAATGAGATCCTCGCTGGGTACAGTAATCTGGGCTGTAGGTTATTTTATTTCATCACTTTAAGTATGTCCTGCCATTCCCTCCAGGCCTGAAGAGTTTCTACTGAAAGATCAGCTGTTATCCTTATGGGAATCCCTTTGTGTGTTATTTGTTGTTTTTCCCTTGCTGCTTTTAATATTTGTTCTTTGTGTTTGATCTTTGTTAATTTGATTGATATGTGTCTTGGGGTGTTTCACCTTGGGTTTATCCTGTTTGGGACTCTCTGGGTTTCCTGGACTTGGGTGATTATTTCCTTCCCCATTTTAGGGAAGTTTTCAACTGCCATCTCTTCAAGTATTTTCTCATGGTCTTTCGTCTTCTTCTTCTGGGACTCCTATGATTTGGATCCTGGGGCATTTAACATTGTCCTGGAGGTCTCTGAGATTGTCCTTATTTCGTTTTTCTTTTTTCCTCTCTGATTCATTTATTTCTACCATTCTATCTTCTACTTCACTAATCCTATCTTCTGCCTCCTTTATTCTACTATTTGTTGCCTCCAGAGTGTTTTTTATCTCATTTATTGCATTATTCTTTATATATTGACTCTTTTTTATTTCTTCTTGGTCCTTGTTAAACTTTTCTTGCATCTTCTTAATCCTTGTCTCCAGGCTATTTATCTGTGATTCCATTTTTATTTTAAAATTTTGGATCATTTTCACTATCATTATTTGGAATTCTTAATCAGGTAGATTCCCTATCTCTTCCTCTTTTGTTTGGTTTGGTGAGCATTTATCCTGTTCCTTTACCTGCTGGATAGTCCTCTGTCTCTTCATCTTGTTTATATTGCTGTGTTTGGGGTGGCCTTTCTGTATTCTGGCAGTTTGTGGAGTTCTCTTTATTGTGGAGTTTCCTCGCTGTGGGTGGGGTTGTATGGGTGGGTTGTCAAGGTTTCCTGGTTAGGGAAGCTTGTTTCGGTGTTCCGGTGGGTGGAGCTGGATTTCTTTCTCTCTGGAGTGCAATGAAGTGTCTAGTAATGAGTTATGAGATGTCAATGGGTTTGGAGTAACTTTGGGCAGCCTGTATATTGAAGCTCAGGACTGTGTTCCTGTGTTGCTGGAGAATTTGTGTGGTATGTCTTGCTCTGGAACTTGTTGGCCCTTGGGTGGTGCTTGGTTTCAGTGTAGGTATGGAGGCATTTGATGAGCTGCTGTCAATTAATGTTTCCTGGAGTCAAGAGTTCTCTGGTGTTCTCAGGATTTGGACTTAAGCCTCCTGCTTCTGGTTTTCAGTCTTACTTTTACAGTAGTCTCAAGACTTCTCCATCTATACAGCACGGTTGATCAAACATCTAGGTTAAAGATGAAAAGTTTCTCCACAGTTAGGGACACCCAGAGAGGTTCACAGTTACATGAAGAGAAGAGGGAGGAGGGAATTAGAGGTGACCCAAATGACATGAGGTGGAATCAAAAGAGGAGAGAGCAAGTTGGCCAGTAATCACTTCCTTATGTGCTCTCCACAGTCTGGACCGCTCAGAGATGTTCACAGAGTTATACAGAGAAGAGAAGAGGGAGGACGGAGACAGAGGTGGCTAGGAGGATAAAGGAGGGAATCAAAAGGAAAGAGACAGTACCAGCCAGTAAGCAGCTCCCTAAGTGTTCTCCACCGTCTGGAACACACAAAGAGATTCACAGAGTTGGGTAGAGAAGAGAAGGGGTAGGGAGGAGATAGAGGCGACCTGGTGGAGAAAAAGGAGAGTCCAAAAGGGGGAGAGAGCAATCAGGCCAGTAATCTTGCTCCCAAGTAAAAATGGGTACTGAAGATTGGGTTCTTAAAGGTACAAAATTGATAACAAATACCAAAAAGCAAAGATTAAAAATCTAGAGTAGAGGTTAGATTTTCAAAACTACAATATTAAAGAAAAAAGAAAAAACAAAGTTACAAAAATTATAAATATATATATATGAAGTTTGCTTTAAAAAATAGGGTCTTTTTTTTGCAAAGTAATAGTAGATTATAAAAATAAAAATTAAAGGAGTAATAGAGGACTTAAAATTTTAAAAAAAGAATGATAGTAGAAATAGAAAAAATATATCTAGGACTTTCTCTGGTGTTGTGTGCAGTGTGGGGTCAGTTCATTTTCGGATAGTTCCTTGGTCTGGCTTATATTTCTCAAGATCTATAGGCCCCTTCCTATGTAGTCGGTACTAACTACAGGGTTTTAATCTATTGCACCTGTCACTTCCAAGGCGGTTCCCTCTCTTTTAGCTTCTGTTTGCTGGTCTCTTCAGTGTCTGATTTCCGCCCTGACACAAGGGGGCGGTGGTGGACACTTTTTTAGGCTCACTTGTTCAGTCGCACTGTGGTGAGGGAGGGACGCTGCAAACAAGTAACACTAGCGTGTGCTCGCAGTGTCTCAGCCACACTGGGCCTGCCCCTGCTCATGGCGCGTGTGCCCTCCCTGCCCACACTGCTCAGGCTCTATGTTGCTCTGCCAGGAATGGTCCAAGGCTGGCCCTGGGCTGCATGCACCTCCCAGGTCTAAGCTGCTCAGGTTCAGGCACTCAGGCCTCAGAGGCGCAGACTCGGTCGGGCCTGTGTTTCGTGCCCTTCCCAGGTCCGAGCAGCTCAGGTGATGAGGCGTTTGGAGAGCGCAGTCGCTGCAACTTATTGCCTCCCTCATCCCTGCCGCTCAGTTTTCTGGGTGGGTATACAACCGGCACACCTTCTCAGGTGGATGTTGACTGTCCAGAACCCCAAGAAGTCTTAGTTGGCAAAGAAGCTTGCTTGCAGTTTGGTAGATAATGCCTCTCTGGGGCTGCAATTGCCCCCTTCCAGCTCTGGCTGCCTGTCACCGGAGGGGGATGGTCTGTAGCGGAGGGGAACGGTCTGTAGCGCGCTAGCTCTGTTCAGTCCTTTGTTCTGTGAGCGGGCCTCGCAGTGTCTTAGGTTAGGGCTTTTCGTGTGGTAGCTATCCCACAGTCTGGTTTGCTAGCCCAAGTTAGTTCCCTCAGATCACCCTCGGGGCATTCAGGCCTGGTCCTTACTCTAAGCAATGCAGCCCGGGCCTCCCTGCCCAGCCCCCGCTTGCTAGTGGCGGGTGCAGGCGTCTGCGCTGCTTCTTCGCTGGGGGAGTTACCACTGGGCACGTAATCTGTGGGTTTTAATTATTTATTTATTTTTCCTTCCAGTTATGTTGCCCTCTGTGGTTCCAAGGCTCGCCACAGTGAGAGTGTTTCCTGGTGTTTGGAAACCTCCAAGATGGAGCTCCGTCCCTACCTCTTTCGTCTTTTTGTCTTTTATATTTTTTCCTAACTCCTTTCAAAGACACTGGGCTGCTTTTCTGGGTGCCTGATGTCCTCTGCCAGCATTCAGAAGTTGTTTTGTGGAATTTACTCAGTGTTTAAATATTCTTTTGATGAATTTGTGGGGGAGAAAGTGGTCTCCCCGTCCTATTCCTCTGCCATCTTAGGACCACCCCCGCTATGTTCTGCTTCTACTCAACACTGATCTTTATGAGTAAACCTCCTCCCGTAATTGTGATATGTGTTATGCACATATGAAGCTAATGAAACTAACAAATATATTAAAAAAGCATTATTTCACCATTATTTTTAAGGCAGATTAAGTCCTCAACTTAACAAGAGTTTGATTTTGTTTTTAAATGGCTATTTTAGTATCAAAACATTTTTCCATGAAAACAAATGGTGATCCTGGTTTCAGAGCAAAACCACAAAAGCTCACTGACTTGAATCCACCAGGAATATTCACATTTTCCCCGTTAACTCTGCTTAAGTGAGCCACAAGAAGCCTCCAACTTTCAGGGCCAAATGTCAATTCCTGTACTCTGATCTTCATATTGCTCTGCACAATCCCTGTTCTGTCCTCTCTCATGCATCCACATTCTTAAAGAACTTCTATGGAATCCTCTGGAATTCAGGACCCATCCTCAGCAAAACCCCCTATACCTTGAAACTCTCCTCTAAATGTATCCTCTAAACCTCTCCTCCCCCCTTTCACCTTAACATTTGAACAGAGCCTAGCATTCACTAGGAACACCACTCCCACTGTAACCCAGTCAAGTGGTAGCTATTTTCCGTGGACCTCTCACACTACTAGGCCTGGAGGTAGGGTATGAATCATCTTTGTTTTTATAGTTGTTTTCAGACTATTCTCCATCCATGCTCCCTAAAGCCCACCCAGCTTTGAATTTTCTGTCACTCACTATCATTCACTTTTCTTGTGATCTAGTTTCATTCCACTGTGGTCCAAGAAAATATTTCGCATGATTTCAATGTTATAAATGTAAGAGACTTGTTCTGTTGTCTAATATAAGGTCTATCCTGGAGAATGTTCCATGTGTACTAGAGAAGAATGTGTAATCTACTGTTATCCAATGGTCTGTTCTATATACGTCTGTTAAGTCTAACGGGTTTACAGTGTTGCTCAAGGCCTCTATTTTCTCTCTGATAATTTGTCTAAATTTTTCTATCCACTAATGAGAGTGGGGTATGGAAATATCCAATAGTTACTGTAGAACTGTCTACTTCTCCCTTCAATCCTGCCAATGTTTGCTTCATATATTTTGAGGCTCTGTTTGGTGCATATACAGTTATTAACTGCTTTATGTTCTTGATAGGCTGACCCTTTATCAATATATAATGTCCTTTGATATCTATTATAAAAAAAATTTGACTTAAAAGTCTATACAGCAACCCCATCTCTCCTGGATACTGTTTGCATTAGTTATCTATTTAGATACTTTGGCTTCCAACATATTTGTATCTTTGGATCTTAAAGTAAGTCTCTTATAGATAACATATAGTTGAATCATGCTTTTTTTCCCTTTCATTTTATTACAATAAATTTTAACACTATAGAAAAGTCATGTGATCTTGGTGGGTCTGGACCTTGCTTTTTTATACATTCTGCCAAATGCTGCTTTTTAATTACAAAGTTTAACCCATTTACATTTAAATAATTAGTAATGAGGAAGGACTTCTGCCATTTTACTATCTGTTTCCTGTCTTATTTTACTGTTTCTCATTTCCTCCATCACTTTTTTAGTGTTTTTTTAAATTCCCTATTCCTTTCCTCTTCTATTTATTTTTTAAGTATTTTCTTAGTGGTTACCTTGAGTGTTAACAATTAACATTCTAAACTTATAATAACATATTTTGAATTAATATCAACTTAGCTTCAATATTATACAAATTCTGCATCTATAAATCTCTATCCTTCTCCCTTTTATATTGTTACACATTGTGTGTCAACTAGATTTATAATTGTTGTTTTATTCTTTTGTCTTTTAAATCATATCAGAAAAAAGGAGAAACTACAAACCAAAAAATACAATAACATTGGCTTTTATATTTAGCTATTAGTTACACTTACTAATGTTCTTTATTTTTTCATATGGCATAAAGTTACTGTCTAGTGTCCTTTCATTTCAATCCAAAGGACTCACTTTAGCATTTCTTATAGGGCAGGTCTGCTAGTGATGAACTCCCCCAGCTTTTATTTTGGAATATCATAATCTCTCATTTTTGAGGGATAGTTTTGTTGGATATAGAATTCTTGGTTTCATTCTTTCAGTACTTTATATAGTCCATTACACTGCCTTCTGAAGAAATCAGCTGTCAATCTTATTGAGGTCACTTGTATGAATGAGTCACATCTGTTTTGCTGCTTTCAAGATTCTGTCTTTGACTATTATAATATATATATAATATACTATATTATAATTTGACTATAATGTATCTCAGTGTGGATCTCTCTGAGTTTATCCCATGTGGTGTTCCTCAAGTTTCTTAGATGTGTAGATTCATATATTTCATCAAATTTGAGAAGGTTTCCACCATTATTTTTTCAAATATGCTGTCCTTTTCTCTCTCTCTCCCCTCTGCCTCTGGGACTTCACAATGTACATACTGACACACTTTTTTTTTTTTTTTGGCTGCACCGTATATAGAATCTTAGTTCCCTAAACAGGGATTGAACCCAGGGTCACAGCAGTGAAAGCATCAAGTCCTAACCACTGGACAGCCAAGGAACTCCTCACACATTGGTATACTTGATGGTATCCCATAGGTCTGTTAGGCTCTGATGATTTTTCTTCATTCTTTTCTGTTTCTGCTCCTCAGACTATATAAGGCACCACTGGACACTGTGCAGCAGGGTATACCATGATCCAGAAGGTATTTTTAGGAGATTCCCATGGATGGGATCTTCCCTGGACTTCCCTGGTGACTTAGACGGTAAAGCGTCTGCCTACAATGTGGGAGACCAGGGTTCAATCCCTGGGTTGGGAAGATCTCCTGGAGAAGGAAATAGCAACCCACATCAGTATTCTTGCCTGGAAAATCCCATGGATGGAGAAGCCTAGTAGGCTAGTAGGCTATAGTCCATGGGGTTGCAAAGAGTGGGACAAGACTGAGAGACTTCACTTTCACCCTAGCCCGAGGGATGATCCCAGTCAGGCAAAACAAAGACAAGCCCTTGCACCAATCCTTCAGGGAGTAGCCAGACAGGCCAAATTCTTTGAGAACAATTCTTTATATCCTCAGGCATTAGCAATCTGTACTAGGAATGCTGGCTTTTATCTTCACAGCCACCATCAATCTAGGTGTGAGATAGTAGGCAAGCAATTTAAAATGCCACAGAGCTCTCTTATCCCAAACAGTAGCTTTTTTCTTCACCTAATCATCCCTTGGTTGTTAAGTTTTTACTAAATTCCAGAGTTCTGTGAAAGTTGATTGACAGTTTTTTTGCCAGTTCATCAGTTGCTTTTATGAAGGGACAGAGCTCTGAGTTCTGTACTCTGCCACTTTTAGTTATGTACTACTGTTGTCATCTATGGACCCCTAGGTCACTGCCCTTTACTTAGCAATGAATGATCTTAGCTTCTGATTCAGTGTCACTTTCTCCAACTCTATTCCTTTCTTAATTTTTAGAGATTTCCATATACATGTTAGTGATACTTCCAACATGCTGGTTTCTCAGTTCCTTGAATTCCACTCTTGCAAAGACCTCCTCTACTCTATTTTAGCCATTCACTCCATATCCTAAATTCTAATATTACCAATAGCTACAACTCCTCAAAGTACTAATTTCACATATCCACCCTCAAGTGGGTCCTTAATGTCACTGGCCAATTATACTCTTATTTCTCTAGTCCATTCACTCTCATACTCTCTTATGCAACTATTTCCTACTTTCTCTCCTAGGCTCCAATACCTCCTCTATCATTCCCTTTCTCATCTGATGAACTTGCTTTCTATTTCAGCATGAAAACTGGATCAATCAACAGGACCTCTACAAATTCTCACCATCAGATCTATCCACCTACCAACAAGTGTACCCACATATTCTACCTTTCCACCTGTTATTATATGTGAATTCCCTGTGGTCCTATATAAAGTTCATCCATCACTTACGCTATAAGCTGCATTCTATTTTATTCAAGAACACTAATTCAATAATTCTCTTCTCTTTCTCCTGCATCACCAGTTTCTTTCTGTTCAATTATTCCCATCAACACATAAACAGTCTCTCTCCTATCTTCAAAGAAAATCTCTAGTTCACTTCCTCAACCAGCTAACTCCATTAATCTGTGCCTCTCTGTAGCAACTCCTTTATAGAGTTGTCTATTCTCATTGTCTCTAATTCCATTCTCCCCATTCTCTTTTAACATCACTCAAACTCTACAAATATGGCTAGTTTTGAACTCCCTGCTAATAAATCCAATGACCATTTTTCAGTCCTCATCTTAAATGACCTGTCAGAGACACTTAGCATACTTGATCATTCCTTCTATTTAGCTTCCAAGATGCTATATTCTTGTTTTCCTCTTACCTTACATGTGTTCCTTCTATATCTCCTTTGCTGGCTCCTCCTCTTTTCCCAGGCCCTTTAACATCAGAGTGCCCCAAGGCTCAGCCTTTGGTTCTCTTATCCAACTTAATGATTTCATCCAGTATCACAACTTTAAATATCTATGTGCTTTTCGCACCCACATTTCTATCTCTAGCCCTTTCTAGTTCTTTCTCCAGCACACCAAATCCAATATCCAGTTATTTACTCAACATCTCCACTTGGATATCTGAATCTCTAACAGGTATTTCAAACTTAACATGCCCGAAACTGAATTCCTGATTCCTGCCCACAGTACTCCAAACTCATTCCACCTGAAATTTACCCTATCTCAGTTGATGACAAAAACTATCTTTTTAGCTACTCAGTAAAAAAAAAATTTTTTAGGACAGTCCTTAACTCTACTTTCTCACATTCTATATCTAATCCATCAGCAAATACTATTGGCTCTACCTTCAAAATATATTCAGAACATCATCTACTTCCACTACTATCATAACCATATTGATTCTTTGAAAACCGAAGTCAAAATGCACATGAACACACTTTTTGTCTCTCTTGTCTCTTTCTCACACACATATCACTCATGTCACCATTAGATATGTCTACTAAAGAAACTCCTTACTCTGATGGCTAGTAATTAATGTGGGGAAAAAAATGAAGTATTTGTCTTTCTAGTAGGAACTGTACTGCAGAATAACCAAACAACTCAAGTTAAAAAGGGACAACTTATGGCTCATAAATGTAGACGGCAAGATAAAATTAGTGAACCAACAATTTGGAATCCCAAAGGAAATAACTGACTCAGAAAACTACCATCCAAGTAGTTACATTACACTTAATGAAAGGTTGATGAAAAACTGGATATTCACATGTTACCAAATATCAACCTACAGATAACTTGCTGTTGACAAGATGGGGAAATGTCATTGTATAATGGCGAGATTATACTGTCATCAACTTACTGAAATATTAGAAGTCAGTATTAGATGCTATGCAATATGAAACATATAACACAACCTATGAAGTATTTTTGCCACTAATATTTTACCTGAACATAGTCGAGCCTTTAGCCCTAACTCCAAGCATATAAGAAAAACAGGGGATAAAGAACAAATTAAACCAACCACAAAAAGCAATTAGATAAATCTAAAAGGTGGAGTCTTCTTTGGGAATGTTCTCTTCAACAAGTCACTGCTATTAATGGAAGGGGTGGGGGAAATTATTCTAAATTAAAAGAGCGTTTAAAAATCCCCAAAATAAAATATTATATTTGTGTGGTCTTTGACTGGATCATCGTTTGAACAAACCAGGTGTAAATGCATTTGGGGGACAACTTGGAAAATCTGAATATGGTCTGAGCTATGATAGCAGTCTAGTTAGATACAAAATTCGTATCATGGTTGTATAGAAAAATGTCCTTTTAAAAAATACAAATTAATGTATTTAGGAGCAACCATTCATGATCTGTAATATAAATTAATATTTTCCCCCAAAATTATACCAATGTGTTAATAAACATACTTCTAGGTGATAGAGTTATGGGTAGTCACACTATTCACGCTTTTCTATATGTCTAAAAATGTTCATAATAAAATGAAAAGGTAAAAGAGAAACAAAATGAAAAAAACTACACCAGATCATATCACTCAAAACCTCCACTGGCTTCACCCAGCACTGGGAGTCAGAAACCTTGCACCAGTTCCATGTGATATGGTCCCTCATCTTTGACCTCACCTCCTACCACTCTCCCACTCAATCACTCTGATCCAGCCACACTGGTCTCCTCGCTGTTATTCAACACATCAGGCATGCTCACACCTTAAGACTGTTGCTGTAGCTATTCTCTTTGCCTGGAGGCTCTTCCAAATATCCTCAGTTTACACTGTCACATCATCTGTTTCTTTGCTTAAATAAACTCACCTTTTCAATGAAGTCTACTCTTACTTTTTGTTTAAAATTGCCACTTCACCACACTAGTATTCTCATTCTTCCTTATGCTGTTCTCTGTCTTCTTTTGCCCCCTCTCATTGATCACCTTTTAATGTATCATATGATTTGCTTAGAATATAAGCATCATGAAGGCAAAGATTTGTATTTGCTTACATATGTAGTCGCAACACTTAGGACACTACCTGGCACATAGGAGGTGTTCAGTCAATATTCCTTAAATGAGTATATTTGGGTTATAATAGTGCATAATGATGGTACTCCTATTACTGTGTTCTGAATCAAGAAACTAAGAAGCTGGGACAAGAGTGAGAGTCATCATCTCCTTCCTTTTCCTGTGGCAAGACAAACCCAGCCAAGTTTGCCTTTCAGTATCCTCACACTTTCTAGTACTCCCTTCTTCTTGCCCTTCGTGCTGACCCTAAACCCTCTATTCCAGCAATCTCTGTTAAGGGAACTGAATCAGCCCAATTTTCCAGAGTCTGTTATAAAACTACTTACATCCCTACCACCTTTCCAAGTCAAAACATCCAGTACAGGTAATCCCAGGCTGAAATCAGAATAAAATCACTCTGACTTTATAGCCAAAATAATTACCTTTGCCTAGAAGTCCTAGCATTAAGGAAAAAAAATTAAAAGAACCCTGGTTAATCCAAATAATTTCCAATTGGTGAAAATATGGGTTGTGGACTGGGGGAGTAAACATTTTCAGGAAGTGATGGCAGGGGGTTGGGGTTGGTAGAGTTAGGCAAGAGCCCAGTACACAGGATGAGCATATACACGTAGGAACCAATTCCCCAGGTTAGAAGCCCTCAGCAGTTCTTGATTTTCGTGGCTTTTCTTACTTTACCTCACCAGACTACAAATTATATAAAGTCTCTTACATTTCTTCCCCTGCCCTCAGTGGTCCTTAAGATTACAGATTCCCAAAATAAGATTGCTCAGGCAATAAAAATAAGCAAATGGTGTTATACAGAACAATACCAGGGTTACTCTTTCCAATAATAGGTTATTTCTAAATCAAATATTTTTTGGTTGAGCATTTCTTATGTAAGACAAAGGCCCCATTATCTACTTTTAAGAAAAAGGATCATTTCAACATTGGTTAACCCCTAGGGATATTTTAATTCAGTTCAAAAAGTGTTACCATTATGAGGAATAGTCTCATACAGAAAGTTTTAATTCTAAAACTGATATTCAACTAACAATACTATATTAAGCAGTAGGTCATCATTATTCACTGCAATAAGCCCTGAAACCCTCAGTCTCCAAAGTCCTAACCTCTATCCTAATTAATCATGCTCAAGTTAAATTTCAGCTACCCTGTCACTTCGGCAGTTGGCTTCATGTTCTCAAATCGAAAACAATCAAGGTGCAATTAAACACCTGAACTTCTCTTTCTCTATACTAAGAGTGGACTCCCTGGCTGCCAGTAGGAATAGGAATGACTATCATCATTAATTTTTAAACAAAGGTGAAATGCCCTTGCCCCAAAACCCTGACACTTCTCTTGTTTGGTACCAAAAAGCTATATGCTTTTAGTTCTGAACTAATTTCTCTTCTGGAACATTATAGAGAAATGGAAAAATTAAGATAACCAAAGGCAGTAGGTGGATTATATTTGAGAATCCTGAAAGAAGTTGTCCTTCTATCCTGAACTTGAGCTCTCAGGGACAGGAATAGACACTCTTTTCCAGAGTATCCTCAGTGCTTAACACAAAGAAACAACATACCATAAAAACTCAGTAAATGAGTATTTCCTGACTAGTTGAAAATCCCAGGCAGGTAGACAAATTAGAAAAGCTAGACCAGAAAGACAATAGAGGCCTTATTACATTAAAATCCTCCACGTTATCAAGAGAATTTTCTTCCTAAAACATAGATCATTCATTTGTAATAATTAGTGAACTTTTACTACAGGCTAAGCAACAAAATCAATCAAGAGAAATTAGTAAAATATAGACCCTGTCCTAAATGACTCACAACCTAGCAAAGGAGACAGACACAGTTTATTCCAATATAACCTGATATGTGCTAGAAGTCTGAGTTAAGTTTTATGAGAACAGAATTTAAGAAGTGACTTAAACTCTGCATGGGTGAAGTGTCCACCAAAAATTTTTATAGTTCAAGAAGTACTCGATCTTAAAGAATAAATAAGAATTTACAGGATGAAGAAAAGACAGATGAGAGGGGGTGGGTAAGTACATTTTCCAGTTATAAGCAACTGCATTTAGACAAAAGTCTATACATAGCAATGCCCATACCAAAGTTCAAGTAACAGCTAGTAATTTAATATGACTAGAATATTAGATGTGACAGGAAAAAAAATTACTAAAGATAAGGCTGGAAAGAAAGAATGGGAGTAGATTGTGAAGAGCCTTTTCTGCTACATTTAGAAGTTTGAATTTCATCCTGCCAGCAAAGGTTTTTAAGCAGTGTGTTAATTAGATCTCTTTCAGAATGTAACAGTAGTACATCCATAATATGAAAGATGGATTGAAAGAGAAATAATCAGAGGCCACAGATCTACAAGATAACTATGCAGTGGTTTAAGTGAAAAATGATGCAAGATAGGCCTCAAGAATTTATTCACATCCATAAAAAATTTCAACAGTAACTACCTATATGATAAAATTCTAACTCAACACAGCATTCAAGGCTCCTGACAATCTAAAGTTGTGCCAACCTTTCCAAGCTCACTTCCTGTCCCTTCTTCCCCCATATCTTACAATCCAGCCACATGAGACTAAGTACCATTTCTTCAACTTGTTATATACATTCTATCTCCCACGTCTTCATTCACACACTATTTGTTACTTCTGCACAGACAACTCTCAACAAACTCGTACAGCCTTCAAGCACCAAGTTCCAAAAAAAATGTTGTAAGTCTTCCCTGACTCCATCTCTCTCAAGGCAAAAATTTATTAGGCCTTCACATCACATCACTCATACCACTAATGTAGTTTCTTATCCATTCTGCTAAAATGGCTGAGCTGAAACCAATCATTTACAAATAAAATTCAAATTAAATTTTACATATAAAATCACAAAATTTACACACACACACATATTTTTTTACCTGATAAAACTTGAATTTGAACCCAAGAATATGACACAGTGTTTGCGGTTCACACATACTCATGTAAGATTCTAATAAAGATATAAAGAAGTCATCGTGTTCTGGCCTGCATTCAAACACTTCTAAAATGACATCCAGAACTCTATTGGGATCCAGATTAAAGCATCCTGTAACAGATGAGATATACACAAATTCAAAAGTGATTATACATCATTTCTAGAAAAATCATTAACTTTCAGGGACAACTTACATAAAATAAAGACAACTTCTTTTACAAGTTTGCCTTCTCTGCCCCAGAGGGAAATCTTCATCTTCAAGGTCATCAAGACAACCCCCCAACATTTTACAGATGAGAAACATGACTTTCCCAGGATTACAGAGCAGATTACTGACACAGCTGAGCCCAGGACCCTGTGACGCTAAGTCAAGTGAACCTTCTATGCTACATTATCGCATCAGTTCTTGTTTACTCACATTAGTGAAACAGATTCACATTTTTAATTCTTATCAAAATATGAAAATCAAACAACGTGTTTTACAAGTTAGACAACTTTTATGCAGAACTATTTGGAATGTGGATAAACAAGTTAGAAGTTCAGGTTTGTGAAAGTAGAGCATCATTTTTAGAATCATATTTTAGTTTATCTTATATACACAACAAAGCTACAAAAAGTAATTATATATTCATAGTTTTGGCAGTAATTCTAAAGGAAATCAGGTACACTGCTGATACTAAAGATATGAGAATACCAAGGGACTGGGGAAAACACAAGCAAACAGAGAAGAAGAAAACGATCTAGGTAGAGCAGGATAGAAAAGGGAAAGAAGCACTTAATAGAGACTGATGGTTACTTACCCTTGCTAATCTCCTAAAGTTAAAAAGGCCAATAGACATGAATTTAATAAACATTCCTATCAGCCACCCTACTCTCAATACTATTATTACCTCTATTTGCATTCATCTTCAGCTGTTACTATAACCATATTATAGTGCAGTTAGATCACATGTGCATTTGAGAATGCAACCATTTACACATAATAAATAATGCAAAATAAAAGAGACGAATCATTTAAATGATATAGTCAAAAACAGACTTGCTGTGATTTATGTCATAGAGTGTTCTGCCTATGTTTTCCTCTAAGGGTTTTATAGTGTCTGGCCTTACACTCCCATTGGTGGGAATGTAAATTGGTACAGCCACAATGGAGAACAGTATAGAGGTTCCTTAAAAAATTAAAAACAGAACTATTAGGTTGGTGCAAAAGTAACTGTGGTTTTGCACTGTTGAACTTTGCCATTTGATATTGGAATGCATTCTTAAATAAATATGCTTATGTTCTGTAACATTTTAATGCACATTTCTCACTTTATGTTTTTTGGCTAATAACTCATTACTTGCTACTTATTTCATATGTATTTTAGACCAGGGAAATGATGTTAGACAAAAAGCAAATTTGAGCAATTTTCTTATTTGAATTCAAAATGGGTCGTAAAGCAGTGGACACAACTCGCAACATCAACAACGCATTAGGCCCAGGAACTGCTAACAAACATACAGTGCAATGGTGGTTCAAGAAGTTCTGCAAAGGAGACAAAAGCCTTGAAGATGAGGAGCACAGTGGCTGGCCATTGGAAGTTGACAACAACCAATTGAGAGGATCATCAAAGTTGATTCTCTTACAACTACATGAGAAGTTACCCAAGAACTCAACATCAACCATTCTGTGGTCATTTGGCATTTGAAACAAATTAGAAAGGTGAAAACGCTTGATAAGTGGGTGAAACAAATTAGAAAGGTGAAAACGCTTGATAAGTGGGTGCCTCGTGAGCTGACTGCAAATCAGAAAAGTCATCACTTTGAAGTGTCATCTTCTCTTTTTCTATGCAACAACAACAAACCACTTCTCAACTGGATTGTGACATGCAACAAAAAGTGGATTTTATACAACAACCAGCGATGACCAGCTCGGTGACTGGACCAAGAAGAAGCTCCAAAGCACTTCCAAAAGCCAAACTTGCACCAAAAACAGGTCATGGTCACTGTTTGGTGGTCTGTGTGTGCCGGTCTGATCCATTACAGCTTTCTAAATTCCAGCAAAACCATTACATCTGAGAAGTATGCCCAGTAAATCAATGAGATGCATGGAAAACTAACACCTGCAGCTATCAATGGTCAACAGAAAGGGCCCAATTCTTCTCCATGACAACACCCAATTGCACAGCACACAACCAATGCTTCAAAAGTTGAACGAAGTGGGCTACAAAGTTTCACCTCATCCGCCATATTCACCTGACCTCTCGCCAACCAACTACCACCTCTTCAAGCATCTCGATAACCTTTTGCAGGGAAAATGCTTCCACAATCATCAGGAGACAGAAAATACTTTCCAAAAGTTAACTGAATCCCAAAGCACAAATTTTTATGCTACAGGAATAAACAAACTTATTTCTCATTGGCAAAAATATGTTGACTGTAATGGTTCCTATTTTGATTAATAAAGATGTCTTTGAGTCTAGTTATAATGATTTAAAATTCAGGGTCCAAAACCGCAATTACTCTTTCATCAACCTAATACCATAAGACCCAGCAATCCCAATCCTGGGCATATACCTGGAGAACATCATAATTCAAAAAAATGCATGCATCTGAATGTTCATTGAAGCACTATTTACAACAGCCAGGATAATGGAAGCAATCTAAATGTCCATCAACAGATGAATGGATAAAGATGTGGTACATATATACAATAGAATATTACTCAGCCATAAAAAGAAACGAAATTGTGCCATTAGCAGAGACATGGATGGACCTAGAAGCTGTCACACAGAGTGAGTCAGAAAGAGAAAAATAAATATCACATAATATCACTTATATGTGGAATCAAGAAAAATGGTATAGATGAACTTATTTACAAAGCAGAAATAGAGACAACAGATGCAGAGATCAAACATATGGACATCAAGGGGGAAGGGTGAAGTGGGATGAACTGGGAGATGGGGACTGACACATACACACTTCTATGTATAAAATAGATAACTAATGAGAACCTACTGTATAGCACAGGGAACTCTACTCAAAGTTCTGTGATGACCTAAATGGGAAGGAAATCCAAAAAAGATGGGCTATATATATATGTATAGCTGATTCACTTTGCTGTACAGTAGAAACTAACATTGTAAAACAACTATAATAAAAATTAAATTTTAAAAATTAATTTAAAAAATAAATGATATAGTCAATTTCATCCACCATCCATCTCAAAATAATATATGCTGATGACCCAGAATGAGCACATCACTCTGCTGTTCCCTTAGTTTATATCAGTTCCTTTATGCCTTGTGCACCAAGCTGAATGGAATTCTTATATTTTTAATAACAGATTTTTCATTAGGCATAGCCCCTAAATGCAAGCTAACCACTTCATCTGGGGCAAGCAAATAAACACTGATTTATTCTAATGCTGGAGCAAAAAAGAACAGTGTCAATTGAGGGAGAGATATTGGGTCTAACCACTGTATATTATGGATGACTTAGAGGATTTTTCAAAGAAAATTCTTATATAATATATTAATGATTTCTCTATTAAAGAGTTACTTCTACTAACTCCACACTTAAGTATATTAAACGCTATAAAGCTAATGTCTAATTTGCAGTATCTTAGCCATCACTTAGAAAACCAAACTCTCCAAATTTAAGTATTTCTTTCTTCCTTTTATGAAACCAAAGCTTAGAATACATTTTTCTTCCACTTCTCATACTAAGGAAAGAAAGGACCAATACAATGATCATCTTACAGAAAAGAGCTCGACTTTCATGAATTCTACAGAGATGTTTACCTAAAGCTCTGGGAAGAAAACTTCTGAATATTTTTGCCTTTCCTTACACCTTCAAAAAGTATGGCCTATGAATATACAAGTGACCCCAAAATAGCAACTGGAATTTTTAAATGCTGCTGGTGGAAATATACAATGTAAAATAGTATGACTACTTTATAAAATCACCAGCTTCCTTAAAAGTTAAACTTAACACCTACCATATGACCCAGCCATTTCATTCCTAGGTTTTACCTCAAGAGAAAAAATGTCTATGTCCATACAAAGACCTATACACAAATATTCACAGTAGCTTTATTCATAATAGGACACTCTCAAATATCCATCAACAAGTGAATGGATAAAATGTAGTACAGTATAACTGTAAATATACAGTGGAATACTATTCAACAATAACAAGAACGACTAATACAAGCAACGACATGAATAAATTACAAAATAATTATCCTGAATGAAATAAGTCAGACCAAAAAAAAGTTCACTGTATGATTTCATTTATAAAAGAATTATAGAAAATGTAAACTAATCTATAGTCTAGAAAGCAAATCACTGAACTTTCCTGGTGGTCCAGTGGTTAAGAAGCCACCTGCCAATGCAGGGGACATGGGTTTGATCCCTGCTCCAGAAAGATTCTACATTCCATGGGGTAACTAAGCCCATGCACCACAACTACTGAGCCCATGCTCTAGAGCCCGCAAGCCGCAACTATTGATGCCTGCATGCCCTAGAGTGTGTGCTCTGCAACAAGAGAAGCCACTGCAATGAGAAGCCCACACGATGCAACTGGAGATTAGACCCTGCTCACCACAACTAGAGAAAACCCATGTTCAACAATGAAGACCAAGAACAGACAAAATATTTTTAAAACTTTACAAATTAAAATAAAATGCAACAGCATTATAAAAAAGAAAGAAAGCAGATCATTGATTATTCCGGGAGGAAATAAGGAGGAATGAAATAACAAAGGGACGAGAGGAAATCTGGAGGGTGGGTGATAGAAATGTGCATTATCTAGATTGTGGAGAGGTTTTCACAGGTGTATATAGGTGTTAAAACTCAAGCTGTACACTTTAAATACACACATTTTATCATACATCAATTATGCCTAGATGGGCTTCCCTGATGGCTCAGATGGTAAAGAATCTCCCTGCAATGAAGGAGACCCGGGTTCGATCCCTGGATCAGGAAGATCCCCTGGAGAAGGGAATGGTCACCCACTCCAGTATTCTTGCCTAGAGAATCCCATGGACAGAAGAGCCTGGTGGGCTACAGTCTATGGGGTCCCAAACAGTCAGACACAACTGAGCAACTAACACTTCATGCCTAGATAAAGTTGAAAAAAAAAAGCCTTCAAACTGCTATAACACTAACAATAGAGTATGGAAGTAGGATCTAGCAAACTTTCCAACCTTATAACTACTGCTACATTTACTAAATATAAAAATTCACTCAACTAAATAAAAATGAACAATGCTCTATTCTATCAGAGAACAAAAGATACACTGAATATACTTTAGAAAAAAATGTTAGCTTATAATTACCCATTTAAGCTACAATCCACAAAACTTGTGTATAAGGACTAAAACAGCAACATATTACATGGAAATGTTGTGTTTCAGTCACACTGCTTTACAGTTTATATTTTCAATGTGATACAGAATGAACCATTGATATATTATGTTTTGTTTAACAATATTATTCCACAAGGTTATTTTACAGTGATCTGTAATATCAACCAATTTCTTTCTAGAGGCAATTTAAGGTTGTAACCTAGACGAACAGGACGCAACATTTATTTATAACAGATGACAATGTTTGCATTTCTTACCAAAAAAATCTGGCTTATGAGTTTTCTGTTATATGTCTCAGGTGCCATAAGTTAGTCCAATCGATTGGAATGACCTATGCTACATAATGGGCTTTCCCGGTGGCTCAGACGGTAAAGAATCTGCCTGCAATGCAGAACAGGGTTCGATCCTTGGGCTGGGAAGATGCCCTGGAGAAGGAAATGGCTACCAACTCCAGTATTCTTGCCTAGAGAATCCCATGGACAGAGGAGCCTGGCAGGCTACAGTACATGGGGTCACAAGAGTCAGACACGACTGAGCGACTAACACACATATGCTATATAACAAAGAAAAAGAAACCAAATGAAGGATTTAGAAAATCATTTTTTAAATGGCAGAGATTTGCTAAATAACAGTTAAGCTATTTCATATACGATTAAGATTTTAGTATCAATAAGTAAGCTTAAAATGTACAAAATAATTTTTTTTCTAATGGCAGTTGTGGTAGAACAGGCAATCTTGTGCTCAAACATCTTAAAAGGGCTTTTATCCAGCCCAAGCATTGATAGTCATGTCATCCTGAGAAAGAGCATAAAGCCTACCCCCTACCTCTATATCAGCTACATTAAGCAATATACACACACACACACACATACACACACACACACACACAAACATACACACACACACACACACACAAACACACACACTTTTTCAGGAACAAACAGGGAACCATATGGGAAATAACATTTTAAATGGTAGACCTGTAATGACCATGGATTCATTCCTTCATTTAAATAAACATTAAGTAACTACCCACTATGTACCAAATGCTTGTGATACAGAGATTAATAAAATGCCTTCCCTACCCGTAACAAAAGTTCAAACCTTTTGGATGATACATCTTTGGAAAAAGTGCAATGAAAAGTAACTGAATGTTCCCCAAAGATGGATAAGATGGCCAGTATTAGAGCAACTAACTGCAATTAGAGGCAAAAAACATGATTAAAGTGACAATGGTTCTTTTAGGGATAGGTCAAATTGAGATTCTTAACAGAAACAAAAAGACCTGGGTAACACTGTAAACATGGGGAGAGACGTCCAGCCTATACATTTTTAACAATAAGACAGAATGATAGCTTCAATTATCATGTTCCTGACAGAATAAACCTTATAAGACAAAGAAAAACCATGTTCTGAACAAAAGGACATGATGTAGCTTTGGCATGCAGAATTACTTTAGAAGCAGGCTAAGCCATGGTCTGAATGTTTTTTGTACTTCCAAAATTCATATTGAAATTCTAATACCCAATGAAATGGTATTAGGAGGTAGGCTCTTTGAGAAATGAATAGGTCATAAAAGCGTAGTCTCATGAATCAGAGTAATGCCCTTAGAAAAGAGAGCTCCCTTGCCCCTTTTAGCACATGAGGATACAACAGAAAGTTAGCAGTCTGCAACCCAGAAGAGAGCTGTCATGAGAACCCAACCATGCTGGCACCCTGGTCTTGGACTTCCAGCTCCCAAAACTGTGAGAAATACATTTTCTGTTGTTTATAAGCCCCACAGTCTATGATATTTTGTTATAGAAACCTGAATAGACTAAAACAGGCTAATGAAAACTTATGCTAGACTATTTCTAAGAAACAGTATTTGCAAAAAACTACACATTTCAAGGCAAGAACCAAAGAAGCAAGATGCAGAGCAATGCATCCAACAAAATAAAAGTATAATAGTTTTAAAAAAAAACTATACTTAAGAACACCGATTGCTGTCTTCTTTTTCATAGTAGAGATAAGTGACTTCTTTGTAACTCATGTATAGGAAAGAAACACCAATAAAGCAAAGCCTTAGGTAAAGGAAGCAGTCAACTGGTTTCCGCTTCCAAGGGATAGGAGAGTGTTGATACAATAAGAAGCTTCAAGGCTGAATGGCTCTTATATCCAAACTGATCTGAAGACAGAATACTAAGTACATTCAAGACAATGTACTCAAAGGGGTTAAATGTCCCATAATCTGCCAAATAATAAAATCATTTGACTTGGGGTTTTGTTTTTAATGTTTCTCTGGTCACCTAACAAGCAACTAAGAGGGCTTGTGAGACCAGAGGAGGAAAGACTCTCACCCCACCTTTCCCACCTCCAGTCAGATTTACAACCTTGGACACCAGGTGACAAATGAAGGTCCTGAGGTTTGGCGAAGAGGGCTCTGATTCTGCATGAGATGGAAAGAATCAGAGTCAAAGCCAAAAAGATCCTGGGCCACTAAACCCCAAACCAGCAAGAATAATTTTCAGTCTCCAAAACTAAACTCAAGCTAGCTCCATGACTAATTTTTAGCCATAACTTTTGACTGACAGCAGCAATCAGCATACCACACCCTATGGATCAAACCCATTCAATTTTTGTAAGTAAAGTTGTGCTGTCACAGACACTCCTTTATTTACATATTGTCCACGGCTGATATCACACTACAATGGTAAAAGCAAGTAGCTGCAACAAAAAACATATGGCCCACAAAGGAAAAAAATATTTACCATCTCATCCTTTACAGAAAAGGTTTGCTGACCACTAATTTAGAAGAAAGAAAAGGAAAGAATACCTACTAGTTATTACTTTTTCTGAAGGGCATACAGAAGAATAGACAGTTTATAGCTTAGTTCAGCAATCAAAGGAGTCCATCTCTGGGAGTTTCTCAGCAGTCCAGTGGTTAGGACTCAGCACCTTCACTGCTAAGGGCCCAGGTTGAATGCCTGGTAGGGAAAAGATCCCACAAGCTGCTCGACATAGCCAAAAAACAAAGAGTCCATCTCTGATATTCTTTCCCCTAATTTCTAAAATATGCTTTTTGCCATCTCAATGTGGGGATCATCTGTGAGGCATCTATGACATAGCAGCTCAAGAGCCTAATAATCACTATATATTCCTATTAAGTTTCTCAAACTTACTGTCAGACTTGAGATTGCAACCACCAGATAGACTCATAACTGTTCCTAATCCTTGCTTGCTTGCAGTAAACAGCCCAAGGCTATCTGACAGAATATAAATACTGTTTTTCATATTTAGGACATAAAATTTTGATGTGCCAGAATCTTTTAGGGAGCAAATGAGTACTTAAATGAGCATTTAAATACCTCATTTAAATACTTACCTTTTAAATTATAGAATGATAAATAAGGACTTCTCCTGATCAGACCAAGTACCCTGAAATGTAAGTGTATCTAAAATGCAAGCCTCCCAAACAAGATACCAGTTCTGTCAGTGGCTGGTGAAGGAAATCAGACCTGAGATAACTCAAGTATTATCTGTCTAGATTGCTCCTAGAGAGGAAAAAAATGGGAATAAACAAGAGGAAACTCATCCAAAGATGTCATGAAAAGCAGGATGCTATGTTAGTGAACTCTGGCCAGATGAGACAAGGACTACCTAGAGTCTGCACTGAGGAGGAATCTGGTAAATTCTAACACTGAAAGAGTGAGTACTCAGTCTTAACTTCAACTATGAAAAATTTCTTTCTCAGACAATGGGGGAGGAGAGGAATCAGCTAGCCAAAGAGAAACAAACGCTGAGCCAGGGAAATGAACTTTCTCAAATCCTCCATGTTGGGAGAAAGAGGCTAAGAATCAGTATAAACTATCCTAGAAAGGGTGAAACATTCATTTGTTTTTCAACAAGTATTTATTCAGCACCTATGTACAAGGCACTAAGGTTAGAGGTACTAAACAAAACAGACAAAAACCCTCGTTCTCACGGAACTCACTTACATTCCAGTGGGTATGGCATAAAATACAGTGCATATTACATCGTGCCGAATGCTCAGAAGGAATATAGTGAACAACAGGGAGTGTTGGGGTGGGGGTCGGGTAGCCAAAGAAGTCTACACTGCAGAGGTGCCATTTGAGTGCTTCTGGGCTATCATGCTTTGTAGTACACCTGACAGACTAGAATAGAGGGTTAGCCCAAGAAATCAAATTCTTTAAACTCATGGAATATCCATGTGAGTCATGAGCTTACAGCTGTGATTGCCACACTGTTCTTCAGATACAGTAACATAACATGTTCTTTATAGGGACAAATTTCAAGAAAAGAAAGTACATAGTGTATGTTATTCTCAGTTAGATAAAAGCATACAAAAGTCCCTCTCTGAAATGTTCCCAAAATAACAAAGAACTAATAAAGTATAAACTCACAAGGACAAAAGATAGAAGGAACAAGGACAGACAAGAGATGTCAACAAACAAGCAGATAAAGTTTTTAAAAATGTGAAGACTCATACAGCACAGAACTTTTATGTAGGGAATACCATTTTGACAGTACATGGCAGGATACAAGGAAAGACAAACCTATAGCAAGGTAGTACTGACAAACATCTCAAACTAGATCAAAATGCTGCAGGAAAAATGTAGAGCCTACCCTGGAAAGAACAGAAAGGAAACTCTACAGGTGATTTTTTTTAATGGGTCACTGCCACACAGTTTAAGCAAGCAAGAGCCCTGCAGCCCTAGGGGACTGCCAGCCTTGGTGTTAAATTGACAATGGAAGTAGCAAAGAGACTTAATCAGCTGCCAGAATAAAACTTACTTCAAAGAAAAGGGTAAATTTAAACTAAAAGTTCCTTACCTCTATACCAGTTGGTCACCAAAAGCCTAAGTTAAAAGCAAAGATAACTGCAGTAAATCTAGTTTTATCTGGGTCCCCAGTGGAGAAAGGAGGAAAGGACTAGGATACCTCTTCTCTCTTAATCATACATAAATTTCAAAACCACAGAAAATAACTGAGAATTGAGCATAAGCATCCTCTAAATCCTCTGGAGAAGGGAATGGCAACCCACTCACTCCAGTATTCTTGCCTGGAGAATCCCATGGACAGAGGAGCCTGGTGGGCTACAGTCCATGGGGCCACAAAGAGTCAGACATGACTGAGTGGACATATCCTCTAATAAAATATAGCCAGTGAAGGACTTCCCTGGTGTTCCAATGGTTAAGAATCCACCTGCCAATACAGGGGGCATGGGTTCAATCCCTGGTCTAGGAGGATTCCATGTGCTATAAGGCAACTAGGCCTGTGCACTACAACTACTGAACCCACCTGTCCTGGAGCCTGTGCTCTTCAACAACAGAAGCCACGGCAATGGGGGGCCCATGCACCACAAGTAGAGAAAATCCCATGCAGAGCAACAAAGACTCAGCACAGCCAAAAATAACAAATAAATAAAATTTTATATAAAACTAGTGAAGCAGAAAATATGACTTCTCCAACAGGTTTCAACACTTAAGACATCCAACTGTTACAAAATCTTCCCTGAGAGAGCATAACACCTAACACATAGCAAAAATTCTTTCCATTCTTGAAAAATCAGAAGTACCTTATTTTTCTATCATTCATTCCTCCTTTCTATAGAAGACAACTATTTCTTCCAAATGCTCAACACAAAAAACAACGCTAGGACTTCCATGAAGGTCCAATGGTTAATAATCTGCCATGCAGTGCAGGGGATGCTGGTTCAATCCCTGGTCAGGGAACTAAGATCCCAACATGCCACAGAGCAACTCAGCCTGCATGCTGCAACTACTGAAGTCCGTGCACTCTGGAGCCCACACGCCACAACTAGAGAGCCTGCACACCACAAGTACTGAGCCTGCACACTCCAGAGTCCAAGCGCTGCGACACATGACCCAACGAAAACACCACATGCTGCAAATTAAGACCCAATGCAGTCAAATAAATTTAAAAACAGAAAGAACAATGCTAAAGAAATTCTATTCAAAAGGGAGGGAAAATAATACTCTCCTCTTTGTTACACTTTTAACATCTGCTGCACTTACTTTTAACAGATAAAATGTGTATCAAAGTTGCTTAGTATTTTTAAAAACAAGTTCAAAAGAACTGAACATCTCCACATTTCAAGAGTTCATCAAAGATTTTATTAAAGTTTCACTTTTGCTTATTTTCTGCCCTCCATAAAATTATTGGAAAATATCTAAAAATTAAAGATAGAAATACTAGAGAGCAGAAACTAAACACAAGGGTAAGAGTACCAAAAAGATTTCTTACAAATATCATCTCAAATTTTTTTCTGTTGATAATAATCTTAAAAGAACAAGCTGAACACTTCTCGCGTTTCTTAATTCAAAAACAAAGATCTATAGAAAATGCACTAAGTTTGTCTTTATGGATATTCTTCAACAGTCAAATTTATTCTTAGTAACACATACCATATGATGTACATCTTACCTATTAAAGATTTGATATTTTCTAAGATTAAATCACTAGTAATATTTCCAGATAAATCTTGCCCCAATTCAGCAATCAGCTTGGCATAACCTTCATTTTCTTCTCTTAACAAATTAAATTTTTGTTGCTTATAACTGAAATTAGATAAACATCACAAAGCAGATAAAATTAATTTCAATTAACAGGCCTGCATAAAATTAATGTATTCTTTTCATTGAATTTTCTCTCTCATATTAAACCACCAAAAGAACAGTTGTTGAAAGTTTACCTCTTTGTGTATCTTTTAGGATAGAAAATAACAGTGATTCATAAGAGACACCCCAATATGAATTACACAGGGGAAACCAGCTACACAAGGAAATGATACTGCTAACATAACACTATCTCCATCATTAACAAGAATATACTCTAGTTATAAATTATTTTACTGGTAGTAATAAAAACATTGATTATTTTAACTTCTAATAAGGAAAAAAAATTAACATTGGTTTCACACAGGTAAAGTTCACTGCTGACTCAATAACCATAGGCCACTCTTAGAAAGAAAAACACAAGACACACTCTAACAGTAAAAACAACTAAAGTCTTCAAAACACCTTTAAAAATGTCTGGTATTCAACATGGGAAGTAAAAAACATACACAGGCACTTGATCTGCAACATAAAAATACATGTACTTACAAGAGTTTTGTCTTGATTTTAACTGACTTTTGATTGAATTGCTGTGATTGTTTGATAAGCCCTAATGATTCCAATGTTTCTGGATCCAAGCGTTCCTTTAGAACTGTGTCTGAAACTAAATACTGTATTAAAAAATATTAAAGGCCATTTATTCCTCAGCATTCCAACTATGCATCCACAATCTTAAAACATGCAAAATAATTTTCTCAAATAAGAATATTAAAATCACATATTATATATATATATACACATATACAACTTTATAAAATATACAACTTTATATACAACTTTATAAAAAGGCTTAGAACTTAAATTTAACAAAAATGATGACTCTCAAAGTATTGAAAAATACAACATGTAGCTTTTTAAAACTTCACTAAAAATTATATTCATGCTCTCCATAGCCTACAAATGACAAGAACTACAGATGTAATTCTGATTAAAATTAAGTCTGATTAAAATTGAATTTTCTTTAAAATAATGCAGCACTTCAGCCTTCTTTGGTTTCTACTGTTTAAGTCAGATTCTAGTGCAGCAAAGACAAGGACATTCTTCCAGGTCTAAGTAATGTCATTCCTCCTTGGTTCTAAATTTATGAGCATAAAATGGTTTACTAGACAATGATTATAACAAGTTCTAGAATTTATTATTTTTAAACTACCTCCATTCTTTTCCTCCTTGCCTAATAGTTTATGAAAAATCATTCAGTTTAAAAGCTGTCCACATCATTTCTACTCATCTGATAGATGCTTACCTTTTCCTTAGTTAGAAACTTTCTAGGTCAGGAATATCACCAAAGGTTCTATATGCATAGATAGTTTGATACAGTAGCATGCCTATTTCATAGAAATAGCATGTCTAATTTTACAAAGCATTCCATTTCAAAACCCAAGTCTCACCTTATAATGAACAGTCAATCAAACGTCAATATCCTTCTCCATTAACATGATTAATTGTCATTACAATCATTCCATAAAAAATTGAGAAATGGAAAGTATTTTTTAAAACTTACCAAACACGCTAATACCAATTGTGTAAAATAGTCTCTCTTGCTTTTTTCTTCTAAACAATTTGTCTCAATATCTACAATGATGAAGGAAAAAAAGGTGAAAGTTTGATTGATTTTTCTAGACTACAGAACTATAACATATCTTGCTTCTTTAAAACTAGCTAAATTTAAAATACCTCATTCTGAATTGGGGGGAAAAGTTTAAACTGTGGTAAGTATAAGCTGTCCTTCATACGCATATTAATAATTAGAATTAATTTCTCATGATATTGAAGACTGAGCCTGTGACCAACTGCATATCGATAAAATGGTCAGTTGATTATGGAGCTATGTGCTAAGGCATTGGAAGCAACAAAGCTTTAAAAAACTACTGCTTTCAAAAAAAAATGGAAACATTCGGGAATTTCCTGGTGGTCCAGTGGTTAGTACTTGGTGTTTTCACTACCCAAGGCCTGGGTTCAACCCTTGGTTGAGGAACTAAGGACCCACAAGTCATGTGGCATAGCCAAGGAAAAAAAATGGAAACATTCAAGCAAAGTTTAAATGACCACATGTCAGAGACAATAAGGTGGAAAATTGAACTGTGTGACAACAAAGATCTCTTCTAATACTACAGACACTATTATTCATGAAGATCAAGCCTTTGACTGACTACATTGGTACCACGTACCATGTTCTAACCAAGCTACTTGGTCACCAACTCTATGAAAACTGTATTAAAAGATACTTTTAACATCTTATTTTGAATTACAGTTCTAGTCAGCAAAGAAAAATTCAGTGAAGGTTTTCGTTTTCTTCCTACTTAAATATTTTTTTAAGAAAATGACACCTCCTTGAGCTTCAGTAAATTATTCAAAGAATTTGTCAAACAATTTTCTCATCTAAAGTATAGAGGAAATAAACAATTAGTTCTAAACGCTAAGGATCAAAAACTTCAACCAGGATTAGCAGAATTACAAGATTGATCTCAGAATTATTGTTTTAACTGATTACACACCATTACTTTACTTTAAAAATCAACATATTTAAAATGTACTACAGAAAAAGGCACCCATTTTAGTGATGCAATAAAAATTCTCCTCTAAGAGTTCTAGGGTTCCCCTCAGACAGACATTGTACCACTGCTTTCCTTCAGTTTACTTTCTATTGACATCACTAAGAATCAAAAGAGAAGAAGATCTTGTTAAACACATCCACATTTTCCTGGCCCTTCTCTACTTTTCCTTCTTGGAAAGTGCCATTTCCCAACATTCTGACTACTATAGCTAAGCACACAATCAGATCAAGGGTATTAAGGGAATTTCAGGGTGCAATTTATACACTCTGTAATGTACTGTAAATTCCAGTACAATCTCAATCCCTCAGTAAGACTTTAAATTCATGTGCATCTCGTCAACCCTTTCCAGGGACTCCCAAGTGGTCTCCCCACTAGCTGGTTTTCTGGTCCCTCCCCAGCCTAGAACTTCAAACATAAATTGGGCCTCTTCTTTTAACCAATATCTATCTACTCTCCAAGGCCCTACAGTCCCTAAAATCTACCTCCAAAGTCCCTAAAATGAGAGTACTTGGGTAGCAGGTTCATCTTCTACAAACCAAATATACTCTCTTAGCCACCAGACCTGATTATAATACAACTCTCTGGGTTCTGACCATGTTAGGAAATGCTTAATGAGACCTCAGTAAATTTAGCTAAAGTTATCTCAATCATCAACACAGGAATCTATTATCTAAATTATGCCTTCCCTGTTTAATTTATTCTTTTTATTCTAACTCATGAAACTATTCCAATAAATTCATATACTATTCCTGACTCCTCGACCCCAAATCAGCATCAAAGTTCTCTTTAATTTCCCTCTGATTTTACTAAAAAGTCCTTAGTCATTTAAAACTCTAGGCCCACTATTACCAATCACCTAACCCAGCTCAGAGGTCCCAACAATGCATCGAGTTACACTACACTTTCCTTTTGGGTTAATATATTAATACCTCTCAGGCCCGCTCACCCTTACATGATCAGTCTTTTAAAGGAAAATGCTATCTCAACCAGGAAAGTATAGCACTGATTTCCCTTATAACTGTCAAAATATTAGAAAGATAACATGATGCAGTAAAAAGATCATGGACTCTAGAACCAAAAAGACCCAGGTTCAAACTCTGCCTTACTAGTTGTGTAGCCTTGAGAAATTACTTTCCTAAGCTTCAATTTTCTGATATAGAAGATGGTCCAAAATGGCACCTATATTATTATTACAGTTATAATCATTAGAATTATCATGATCATTATCATTAGAGATAGCTCTCATTCTTACTCCTACTCCCCTATCTTGGTCTGGGGTCATCCTGGGATCATTTTTTTTTTCTGCCAAGGGCAGGAGTGAGTGAGTGAGGGGGGCAGGTGTGGGAAATTCTCTTTCCAATTTTGCCATCCTAATCTTGCTTGTAAAAATGGACTGGATAGGCTAAAAGAAAGTTCCCAAGAGCAACCAAACACCATCTTCATGAATTCACGTTACTAGTAAAAAGCAATGACTTGTAACAATCATTCTTATTACTACACAACTATGAAGGGAAAATATATCCTAATAAGTCAATAAAAAAAATTACTAGAACTTTACTGAAAAACTGATAACTGATTACCCAGAGAAAGACAAAAATGTATTTCTGACACTATCAAGGACTAACAGCTTCCACAAAATGATATCTACAAATCATTCTTTCAGACTTATAAACATATCAGTTCAGTTCAGTTGCTCAGTCGTGTCCAACTCTTTGCAACTCCATGGACTGCAACACGCCAGGCTTCCCTGTCCATCACCAACTCCCGGAGCTTGCTCAAACTCATGTCCATCAAGTCAGTGATGCCATCCAACCATCTCATCCTCTGTCGTCCCCTTCTCTCCTGCCTTCAATCTTTTCTATCATCAGAGTCTTTTCTAATGAGTCAGTTCTTCACGTCAGGTAGCCAAAGTATTGGAGTTTTTCAGCTTCAACATCAGTCCTTCCAATGAATATTCAGGACTGATTTCTTTTAGGATGGACTGGTTGGATCTCCTTGCAGCCCAAGGGACTCTCAAGAGTATTCTCCAACACCACAGTTCAAAAGCATCAATTCTTCAGTGCTCAGCTTTCTTTATGGTCCAACTCTCACATCCATACATGACTACTGGAAAAACCATAGCTTTGACTAGACGGACCTTTGTCGGCAAAGTAATGTCTCTGCCTTTTAATATGCTGTCTAGGATGGTCATAACTTTTCTTCCAAGGAGCAAACATCTTTTAACTTCATGGCTGCAATCACCATCTGCAGTGATTTTGGAGCCCAAGAAAATGAAGTCTGTCACTGTTTTCATTGTCTCCCCATCTATTTGCCGTGAAGTGATGGGGCCGGATGCCATTATCTTTGTTTTTTAAATGTTGAGTTTTAAGCCAGCTTTTTCACTCTCTTACTTTCATCAAGAGGCTCTCAGTTCTTCTTCACTTTCTGCCACAAGGGTGTTATCATCTGCATATCTGAGGTTATTGATATTTCTCCTGGCAATCTTGATTCCAGCTTGTGCTTCATCCAGCCTGGCATTTCTCATGAGGTACTCTGCATATAAGTTAAATAAACAGAATGACAATATACAGCCTTGACCTACTCCTTTCCCAATTTGGAACCAGTCCATTGTTCCATGTCTGGTTCTAACTGTTACTTCTTGACCTGCAGATTTCTCAGAAGGCAGATAAGGTAGTCTGGTATTCCCATCTCTTGAAGAATTTTCCAGTTTGTTGTGATCCACAGTCAAAGGCTTTGGCATAGTCAATAAAGCAGCTGTTTTTCTAGAACTCTCTTGCTTTTTCTATGATCCAACGGATGTTAGGAAGTTGATCTCTGGCTCCTCTGCCTTCTCTAAATCCAGCTTGAACACCTGGAAGTTCCCGGTTCACATGTGTTGAAGCCTTGCTTGGAAAATTTTCAGCATTACTTTGCTAACGCGTGAGATGAGTGCAATTGTGAGGCAGTTTGAACATTCTTTGGCATTGCCTTTCTTTGAGATTGGAATGAAAACTGACCTTTTCCAGTCCTGTGGCCACTGCTGAGTTCCCCAAATTGGTTGTCATATTGAGTTTGAGTGCAGCACTTTCACAGCATCATCTTTTAGGATTTGAAACAGCTCAGCTACAATTCCATCACCTCCACTAGCTTTGTTTATAGTGATGCTTCCTAAGGTCCACTTGACTTTGCACTCCAGGATGTCTGACTCTAGGTAAGTGATCACAACGTCGTGGTTATCTGGGTCATTAAGATCTTTCTGTACAGTTCTTCTGTGTATTCTTGCCACCTCTTGTTAATATCTTCTGCTTCTGTTAGGTCCATACTGTTTCTGTCCTTTATTGAGCCCATCTTTGCATGAAATGTTCCCTTGGTATCTCTAATTTTTTTGAAGAGATCTCTAGTCTTTCCCATTCTATTGTTTTCCTCTATTTCTCTGCACTGACCACTGAGGAAGGCTTTCTTATCTCTCTTTGCTATTCTTTGGAACTCTGCATTCAAATGGGTATATCTTTCCTTTTCTCCTTATAGTAAAAACAATTTTTTAAATTGAAACGACTCATGTTGTATTTATTTGTAATATAATATCTTTAGCGCCTGCTCTAAAAATTAAAATCAATCAATCCATTTGGACTCTGAGGGATAGGGAGAGGGTGGGATGATTTGGGAGAATGGCATTGAAACATGTATACTATCATGTAAGAAACGAATTGCCAGTCTATGTCCAATGCAGGATACAGGATGCTTGGGGCTGGTGCACGGGGATGACCCAGAGAGATGTTATGGGGAAGGAGGTGGGAGGGGGGTTCATGTTTGGGAACGCATGTACACCCGTAGTGGATTCATGTATGGCAAAACCAATACAGTATTGTAAAGTAAAATAAAGTAAAAATAAAAATTAAAAATAAATAAAATCAATCAATCCAATAGATAGCAAAGACAAATACTTTATCATCTAAATCAGGAGTTTTAAGTTTGACAGAAGGCACAATTAATAATCATGCCAGGGAAAACAAAACAGAAAGGGGACATACTGTCATCCAATCAATTGTCTGCTCTTTTCATTTATCACTCACAGTCCACATACATTTTGACCTATTCACAACATTACTGATGTTATAAAATCTTAAACATCATGAAGGATCAAGGACCGGGCATTTAGATTTGTTGCGATCAAATTCCAGATTCTCAGTAAGACAAATTAAGTAACCTATCTCATTCTAAGAGTTAAGATTAATGAATTACTTTAGTAAAGTAATTCATTCCAGCCTGAAAAACTCTCAGAGAATAAGTCTTATTTTAAAGTGAATATTATAATGTCTGGTAATGTTTTCTAACAGATCAAAGTTACAGAAAGTTTAAAACTGATGTGGAAAACTGTGCTCAGATACTTTAATTCAGATTTAAAATCAGAGAAATATATTTGTAATATATATTATTTTTCAAATCCATGCTTCCCATGGATGGATACTACCTTTTGTTCCAAGTCAAAGAAATTCCATTCTTATCTTGCATGTGAAAATGAAAGTCACTCAGTTGTCTCTAACTCTCTGTGACCCAATGGACTATACAGTCCATGGAATTCTCCAGGCCAGAATACTGGAGTGGGTAGCCTTTCCCTTTTCCACGGGATCTTCCCAACCCAGGGATTGAACCCAGGTCTCCCACATTGCAGGTGGATTCTTTACCAGCTGAGCCACCAGGGAAGCCCAAGAATACTGGAGTGGGTAGCCTATCCCTTCTCCAGGGATCTTGCATGAATTCTTATTTATTCTGGACAAAGAGAGAAGTTTTATTTCCAAAGCTGGTTTCTTATCCTCAAAACAAAAGTATTTTTGATTACTTTAGCTCTTCTTGCTCTTTCTAAAATTAAAAATCGAAAGAGTACCATAGCAAAGTAATTATCTCTTGAGTGTCCTAAGTTTGATATTCTGACATTCATTGATAACCTGCATTGAATAATATTAATTAGGTGGTTACTAAAATCTGAATAATTCAGACTAACTTCAGAAAACCTGGATTTTTAAACCTGAAATGACTTAACTTAGCTCAATTTTATACAAAGATACATTTGGAAAAATTCAAACCATTTAAATTATAAACTAGAACTATTTAAATATAGTGATTAAACTCACATTTGACTTACAATACTATATTCTCTATAAAGTAAAAAAAAACATAATCTAGATTTGTAGAAACATTTGTAAAATCCTTAGCTTAAAAATATATTTTATTTAACAAAGAACATTAATTTTCCAAACACCTTTTACAAGTGAAATAAAGGCTATTTATAAGTGAAATTAATACAGGCTTATTAATACCTACCTAATATGCAGAATACATCAGCAAGAATGGAGGGCATATCCTCACGAAATTCCTAATTAAAAAAATATAATTATTCATAGTAAATACTAGAATAGCACACTAGCAAGTATTATGGGTTCACAATGACACTCTTCAGTAAAACTTAAAAACAAAACCCTAATACCACTATGTTGACAAATAAAATTCTTCAAATTTCATAATACAGAGAAAATTAAAACAGGGAGATAATGGTTAGAAAACCTGTTTAAATGTCTACCATGAAATAACTTGAGTTTAAAAAAAAAATGAACCTTAAACAAGCACCTCAGGAAATAATAAAAAACACAAATGAGTAACATTTTTCCAATGAAGTTTCATGTCAGAAACCACTGGAATTTGGAGTACCTTACACCTATCTAAAGTAAGATTGTTTGAAATGGTACATTTTTCATCTAAAACTTTAAATGCTGTGCTCATACCTGAGTCAACATTGACCTAAACAAAAATCACAGTATTCAGAACAGAAATCTGAAAAATGCAATAAGTACAAGCAGTTGTCTCATAAATCAAGATTCTCTTAAGATGAAAATAATTACCCAAAATCTATATTTTCTTTATGCACTGATGTTTGCAGTCTTTGGAGAAACGGATCCAACATTTATAATAGATTTGTCTCCTGACTTCACACTCCCATGCCCAATTTTAGAGCCATATTTCATTAGTAAGGATCACTGTTCAATTACTGCAATTAGTTTGCTGGCACTATAGCAACACTAAAATTAGCCTATTTTCAGATAGTAAAGAAAAGAAATATAATTCTAAAGAAAAACCTGGCAGCTGTAAGAGACACAAGATATGTTTCTGTGGCTAAGATAAGGGACAGTGCAATATGGGACTATAAGAATCTAGCCATGACAAAGGATCCAGCTGCAGAAGTATATATATTACTAAGCACTCAAAGAAAGGGAAGCTAAGTAAGAATGAAACACATTAAGTTCATTTGGACTATTCACTCTCAATAAGTGGGAAGAGTATTAGAATCAGATTCCATTAACACAATAAACCCTATACTTATGCCCAATTTACAGAATGAAATGACCTTAATTGCCAATCAGACATTTAGTCTTTTCTTAAGGGCTATGAAATCTGGCTATATCTACTTGAATGAAAGTGCTCCAAAATAATAGAGCAAGACAAGAGTTTTCAAACACAGAATATCACTTATTGAAGAAATAGAGTACTCCTACATGAACTAATCAGATAGAGACAGTTTAGGGGTAAAAGAGAAACTCATACTGAACCTCTACTGCTCAAATACATCTCAACATGATGGGGGAAAAAATCACAACAACTAAACACAGAAATTCCGTAAGACTATCCTTGGGGAAGCAGAAAAAATCATACAAAGCTAAAGACTACAGACATTTAAAGCCTATAGAAATTCATACAGATATCAAGAAACTCCAGGTACCACCTAAAGCTGTTCTCAACTGGACATGTACTTTTATTTATACAAGTGTAAAACCCAGCCTAGTAAAAATAAAATATCACTTGTAAAAAAAAAATTAAACTTAACCCCTGCTGTACAATAAACATCTTTACAATTTGAGAGTTCATCTTTCAATTCAAATACCAAACAACCATGAAAAGTATCTTATCTGAATCTAACTTAACCTTTCTAGTAAACAAAAGTGTGTGTGTATTAGTGGCTCAGTCGTATCTGACTCTTTGTGACCCCATGGACTGTATCCTGCCAGGCTCCTCTGTCCATGGAATTCTCCAGGAAAGAATACTGGAGAGGGTTGCCATTCCCTTTTCCAGGGAATCTTTCCTACTCAGGTCTCCTGCATTGCAGGCAGTTTCTTTACCATCTGAGCCACCAGGGAAGCCCACTAAACAAAAGAGGGAAACAAAGTTTTTTTTCTCACCTTTAAATAGCCACTGAAAGGTGAGGAAAAAAATCTAGTTATTATTTTCTAAAGCAAACATGAAAATTAGCATTAAGTTAGAATCATACAACTTCATTTTAAAATAATTTCATCCTCAGCTTTTAAAATATATTTAATATCTAAACATAACCAAAAACAAAAGAAAATGTCTTGTTATGTTAATATTGAGAGAACATTCTAACCAATATTTTTTATAGATGTTTTTGCCCTCCCAGCTTACCTAATATTTTCTGCTCTACTCATAGCCACAGAAAAAGATTAAAATACCTATATTACTGTCCAGCAACAATGGCTTACCATTTTGAATAAAATAAAACACAAGTTATACTTCAGGATCCCTTGTATCAAAGGCAAAAAAAATATGTAACAATTATAAAATTAAAAAAACATATGTATACTTACACTAATGTCACTAAGAACATTAGATGCCTGTTCATGCTTTAGATTTCCTTTAATGACATGGTATGATAATTCATAAAGAGCTTGCTGGAAATCTGTCAAACATAAAAGAAAGAATGTAAGGACACAATCTCTTGAACATGAAAGATAGACCCTCTAAGGGAAGACCTATGTATTTCCTACTTCTCAGATTATAAACACCAATAATGATTAAGAAAAATATATTTCTAATGCTTTTCTCTAGCAGATTTTTTCCTTTTATTTTCACAAAAACACAATACTTAAAGAGTAGTAAAAGGCATGCTGAGGTTCATGGGGTCGCAAAGAGTCAGACACAACTGAGTGACTGAACTGAACTGAACTGAACTGACTGTACTACTGTAACGTAACTATTGCTTGAGCAGTTCCTTCCAATCCTTTTCTATATGTCTACATATTTTACATACTTGCATTCAAAGTTCACATCATTTGGTACTCTGATTCCCCAACAAACACTTTTAAAAGTATTTCCTCCTAGTACCAAAGTCTACAAAATTATTTTTAAGGACTGTGCAGAACTCCAGCAAATGAATATAAATTAACTATTCTTCTCACCAAGAGATTTTGTAGATTTTTCTAACTACATTCAGATTATAGTTAATTCAGTCTCAGGGCTACACTGACAACAAACAGGTAAGGAATAACAGTAAATATAAAACCCAAACCCTGGTCAGAGAAATTTCTTCCCAAACCTAAACCTCAATTTTTCCTCTATTTCCATCAGAATTCAAACTAAAATATATTCAGCTCTCTGTATCCACAAATTCTGTACCCATGAATATGAAGGACTGATTTTATTCACTGTACTATGCAATTTTATATAAGGGACTTGAGGATACTCGGATTTTGCTATTCGAGGGGGCTCCTGGAACCAATTCCTTGTAGATACTAAGGGATGATCATAATTACATATGTACATACAGACAAAAAAAACAGCAGTCCTGTGAGAATTGTCAACCACAAGTACAGTTGTCTCAGTCGCAATTAGCCCTTTCCTGCAGGAGTTTTGGGAGGAGGTAGGAGTTAATGGTCAGGTGAACATATCCTTCCAGCTACCCTTTTCTTTAGTCCCAAACACTAAAATCTTTACCTTCTTCCTCTCTTCAAAAGTAAGAAAACAAGTATCTCTAAAAACGTTAATGTAAAACAAAGTCAATTTATAATCCCCTTTTGAAGGAAATCAAAAAATCTTTCAGGGCAACATAGCAAGTTAAGAAATCAAATATTTAGGAGTTTCCTGGTGGTCTAGTGGTTAGGGGAGAAGTCTGCCATGTTTTCTGTCCGTAAAGTTTCTATTTCGCCCTTTGAAATAAGTGTCTCCTCGGGAGCTACTTTGAGACATTGGAATGTAAACAAGTTGTTTCTCTTGTTACTTGCGCCCCCTAGTTTTGCCTAAGGTTTCAGTAATAGCGGTTGATGCAGTGTCAGCGCTGGTGGCTCCGAGTATTGCCCAGGCCGATTGCTCTCTCGCAAGATTATAACCCTCGTAACAGCAATGGCAACCCACTCCAGTACTCTTGCCTGGAAAATCCCATGGGCGGAGGAGCCTGGAAGGCTGCATGCAGTCCATGGGGTCGCTAAGAGTCGGACACGACTGAGCGACTTCACTTTCACTTTTCACTTTCATGCATGGGAGAAGGCAATGGCAACCCACTCCAGTGTTCTTGCCTGGAGAATCCCAGGGACGGGGGAGCCTGGTGGGCTGCCATCTATGGAGTCGTGCAGAGCTGGACACGACTGACTCGGTGCTTTCACTGCCATGGCCTGGGTTCAATTACTGTTCAGGGAACTGAGATTCCGCAAGCCATTCAGCTCAGCCATAAAAATAAAAAAATGTTTAAAAGAAATCAAATACTTAAAAATCTCACTTGGTCTACTACTAGCCACAAAAAGGAACATAATAGAAATCAAAACTTGTATCAATCTCCCCTTAAACAATGAAAATAGTATTTTATAATGAAATTAATTTGTCCACTAAATTATTCACAAAAGAAATATAGCCAGATTATCCCAATTCCTTATGAAGGATTCATTAAATATATTCTACCTTTCTCACAAATATGCCTTCATTATGCTTATAATAAATTCATAAAAACTAAAATGCAAAGGAAAAATCTGTTACTATGGTTGGAATATGAGGTCATTTTGATGCTTTCAATTTCCATTAATAAAATGCTTGTGTAACAAATAATATTCATTTGAAATTATCCACATAACTAAGATTTTTTTAAAAAGCACGCACTCACCAAAGAACAAAACAGCTGAGCATCATAAACTAAATTCCCACAAGAATATGGGCTCACAGGGGCTGAGGGAATTCTAACCTTAATCAAAAGAGATTAAAATAGAGAACAAATGGCCCAGGTCATTTTGCTGACACTGACACCAAAACAATCACAATGTAATCCACAAAGTAGCAAAGACAGTCCCCAATTCACATGTCATTTAAATGCCCATTTAAATGGCTAGGAACGCCTGTTGTATTTTATCCACAGAAACAGTAAGTGATGTCTTAGAGACTACCAAGGCTAGTCCACAAAACCCTGCTAAATCTACACTAAAATTGAAAGACTTTAGATTTACAATGGGGAGGAAAATTTACAACCCTTATAATTATACAGAAAAGAATAAATGCTAACATTTCAGAAAAAGCAGCTTCAAGAACAGCCACAAGTAAAAGGGATTTCTAGAGATTCTAGACATTTTTTGTGAAATATGAGCATTTTAGCCACTAGTTATGTCAAATATCACTAGGAATGCTCATGTTCATCAGCCATCCTTACTATGTTATTTTAAGGGGGGGGACTTATAAAAAGAACTTATAAAAGCAGCAGCATGTGCAAGGCAAACTGCCTTCCTGAAATGAAATCAATTTGGAGAGAGAGGCAAAAAGAGAAAAGGCAGAAGGAACAATACCCAAAGTCAATCACCCTGAGATATACAAAGGAAATTCTAAAGAAACAATATTCAGTTCCCTGCAAGCAGGCAAGAGCAAGAAAGAGAAAGTGAAAGTGAAGTTGGTCAGTCGTGTCTGACTCTTTGTGACCCCATGGACTGTAGCCTACCAGGCTCCTCAGTCCATGGGATTTTCCAGGCAAGAGTACTGGAGTGGGTTGCCATTTCCTTCTCCAGGGGAATCTTCCCGACCCAGGGATCGAATTCAGGTCTCCCACATTGCAGGCAGACGCTTTAACTTCTGAGCCACCAGGGAAGCCCAGAGAAGTCCCACAGTTGAGCCAATGATGCCACATCCCTACTAATTTGAGTTTCATACGTGAATCAGAACAACCATGCAAATTAACAATAGTCTGATAGTTATTAAAGATCTAAACAGTTTCATTTAAAACTGTTAAGAGTAACCACCCTGTTATGCTATTTACAGTTTTTCTGAGAATTTTTTTTTTAATCCACTTAAGGTTTCAAACACAAACACAATACAAGTTAACTGAGAAGTTAGAAACTCGTTTCAAACATGAGGAGGGGGGAAAGTATCCAATGCTTTTTAAAAGGACTCTTTTTGGTCTTACTCTTCTGACAGTCAACTGACTTATTCAAAAACGGCATTATATTAACAACCTCAAAAATCTTCATGAATGATCTGAAATTTTAAAAGCAGGATGACTGTAAAATAACTTTGGGGATTGAGCAAGGAGTGTTAACAAGTCTTATCCAAATGACAGAAAGAAAAATGGTTCATTCACTCATTTGAAAATGCTTTCTACTCAAAAATCCAAATGTTCTTCAAAAAGTATATATTTTCATATTAAGATAATATTTAATTTTTGATAAAAGTAAACATTTACAGAAAATTATCTAATAACTTATTTAAAATAGAATATTGATTATAAATTATTTTTCCAGATTGGAAAAAAAATGTCATTGATTCTACCCCCAGTGAAAGCTATATATGAAAATGGTTTAAATTACTGGGCATCATTGCTTTTGTTTTTGCCCCTCCTTTTCTGAATCCATATATCTAATTTTAAATTCAAAAAAATTAAACAGTAAATCCTTTAAAATTAAAATAACTAAAAATTTACATTCAGTTTAATTGCATAACACTTTACTTAATAAATCATATTTGAGATATGCAGTCATAAACAACTCCTTTGCCTGTAATGTTTTCCATGACAACTGCCTTTAACAAGATCCCCAGATACCACCTAAACATAACCAGCTTTAGTAAAAACACTGAACCTCAGTTTCTGCAAGTTTCCTAGCACAAACAAGATCAGAATTAGTTTCTCTTTCCATGCTAGCTCTTCTATTTATAAAATTTAATGGAAAGCACGGTATTTTATTAATTTTGACCAAGTCAAATCTTATAGCTATGATACTTTTAAAAGTCTTACCTCTATAAGTTGAACTATCATGGCTTTTATTTTCACTGAGGATCCGGCATAAATGTAAACTAGAATAAAACAAATAATCTGTATTAATTTCTACTTCTAACACAGATAATCCTTACACAGCAAATTCTATCAACTAAAAACATCTGGAAATGTATTACACATTTTAATTTAAATTACACATTTATAATTAAAATAAACCTAAAAACCATAATTGGAAAATGCTAATGAATCAAGACATTATTTTGAATGAAAATAGGTTAAATAAAAGAATGAAAATCAAGCACTTATTCTGCCTTTTGTATACAAACCAACAGTTGATAAGAAATGCCTCTGTTAGTATTTCAGCTAACAAACAAAGGTATGATAGAACAGCACCATTTTTAAGTCCTTAATAAATTCAAGGATCTAGGCATCTATCAATGACTGTTCACAACCTAAGACGCAATCAGATATTATGTGCCTCCTGATCCTAATACAAGAATACACCACCACGTATGAAGTTGTCTTTGAGGAGGGGGAGCAAAACTTAAATACAAACTGTGGAAAACTCTACAGGACAATGGCCCAGTCTCTTCAACAAATATATTACAAGGAAAAATAAAAGATGGTGGGGGATCCTCAGGATAAAAAAGGCTTAAGAAGTACATCTATTGCAATTTATGCACTTCCCTCATGGCTCAGAGGGTACAGAATCCACCTGCAATGCAGGAGACCTGAGTTCAATCCCTGGGCTGGGAAGATCCCCTGGAGGAGGGCATGGCAACCCACTCCAGTATTCTTGCCTGAAGAATCCCCATGGACTATATAGCCTGCCAGGCTCCTCTGTCTATGGAACTTCCCAGGCAAGAATACTGGAGCAGGTTGCCATCTCCTATTCCAGGGGATCTTCCCGACTCAGGGATCAACCTGCTTCTCTTATGTCTCCTGCATTGGCAGGTGCATTCTTTGCCACTGAGACACTTGGGAAGCTCCATTAAATATGTACAGATATATAAATTGAAAAATACTGAAATACATCAAGGTTAACATGGGTTTATCCCAAATACACAAAGTTGGTTCAAATTAATTTACCACATTAAACTTTTAAAATCACAAAATAGTTCAGAAAGTTTCTAATCTTAGTTTTCTATGTCTTTTTATGCATAAATGACATCTGACAAAATTCAATAACCATTCACTATTTTTTTTTAAACTTTAAAAATTAGGAATATGAAAAAAAGTTATAACTTGATAAAGCAGCAGTTCTGATAGTGTGGTTCACAAACCCCTGATCCCCAAGACACTTTCTGGCATTCTGCAAGGTCAAAGCTATATTCATAATAATACTAAGACTGCATTTCCCTTCTTACTGTACTGACATTTGCACTAATAATTCAAAAGCAAAGGAAGGTGAGACTGCTGGCACCTTAGCATTCATCAGGGTAGTAGCATCAAACTGTCTCACTGAATTCTTCACAATCAAGAAGAATAAAAAAAAATTTTTTTAATCAAAGAATAAAGTCAGTCTCATGTAAGATGTCACCAAATTGTTTCATTACATCTCTCATGATCATTCACACAAACAAAAGCCAGTTTCACTTAAGAATGTCCTTGATGGGAGTGGCTCAGCAAGATGGCAAAATAGGAGGTCCCAGGCCTTCCTTCCTCCCATAGAAACACAAGTCAACAATACATCCACAATTCCCTTTATGAGAAATTCAGAAACAGTTAAGAGGCTCCTGCACCCCAGGCAAGAACTAAACCAGCTGCATTAAAGCTCCTAGGAAAATACATGATGCTCTTTCACCAAAGTCCCTACTCCTGGCACAGCACTGCATGGCTAGAAGGCAATTCCCAATTTCCAAATTCTCTCTGAAGAGGGAAAGAGAGGACTGGACTATATATACATCTAATGTTCTTCTGGGGGCGGGGGCAGCGAGGCAGTTCGGGGGGTCAGGGAGGTGCCCAACAGCTTGGCAATCTCTCCTTCAAGGGAGAAAGAGAAAACTACAGCATGTGCCCAGTATTCCAGCTTTGGGGGAGGGGCACTACCTGAGAGACTGGTTTCTGTCTAGCCTGACTCGGGGCACTGACGGTACCCAGCATACTCTAGCTGCCTGGGAGCCACTAAGAACAAAAAAAAGCTGGGTGGCGTGCTGCTGCTTCAGAGGACCCTAGGGTATAACAGATGGACATCAGAGGATGCAAGAGAGGGAAAGCTTGTACAAACTCCCTCTAATCTGGAATCTACACATTAGGCTAGAGAAGACACATCCAGAGTAAAATTTGAGAGGTTCTCCGAATCTATAGCCAAGCTGATTGGTAAAGGCCTTTCCCTGCACTGAAGCAATCCATAAAGCCTGGGATAAAAGAGTGTTTTTTCAAATGCAAAGATACCAACACAAAACTACAAGGAACATAAAGAAAGGTAAAATTGGTCTAATAAAAGGAACAAAATTTGTCTTCAGAAACTGATCCTAAAGAATTAGAAGTATATGGATTATCTGACAACGAATTTAAAATAACCATCATAGAGATGCTCAGTGAGTTCAGGAAAATGATGCATAAAGAGAATGAGAATTTTAAGAAAAGGACAGAAAATTTTAAAAGAACCAAACAAATTCCGGCGCTAAAGAACATAACTACTAAACTGAAAAATTCGTTAGATGTTCAACAGCATTATGGATAGTCATATACAAAAGAATGAAATTGGCTACTTCTTACATCATACACAAAAATCAACTCAAAATAGATCAAACACATAAAAATAAGACCTGAAACTGTTAAACCCCTAGAAAAAAACAGGGAGAAAGCTTCATGACATTGGTCTTGGCAATGATTTCTTGGATGTGACACCAAAAGCACAGACAATGAAAGAAAAAACAAACAAGTGGACCATCAAACTAAAAACTGTATGCACAGCAAAGAAATGACAAACAAAATGAAAAGGCAGGGCACTTCCCTGATGGTCCAGTGGTTAAAACTCCATGCTTCTACTGCAGGGGACACAGTTTGATCCCTGAGGAGCTAGGATGCTACATGCCTCAAGTTGTGGCCAAAAAAAAAAGAAAAGGCAACTTATGAAATAGGGGGAAAAAATGTTTGTGAACCATCCATGTATCTGATAAGGGGCTAACATTCAAAATATATAAGAAACACCTACCACTCAATAGCAAGAAAACAACCTGATTAAAAAATAAATTGTTGTTAAGTCGCTAAGTCATGTCTGACTCTTGCGACCCCATGGACTGTAGCCTGCCAGGTTCCTCTGTCCATGGGATTCTCCAGGCAAGAATACTGGAGTAGGTTAAATAGACATTTTTGCAAAGAAGATCTACAAGGGTCTTTCCCTGGTGGTTCAGTGGCTAAGACTCTGCGCTCCCAATACAGGGGGCATGGGTTTGATCCCTGGTTGGGGAACTAAGATCCCACATGTCGCAAGGCATAGCCTAAAAAAAAAAAAGGACAGACAAAATGGCCAATAGGTTATGAAAAGATGCTCAACATCACTTATTATCAGAGAAATGCAAATCAAAAACAAAATGAGCCATCACCTCACACTTGTAAAAGTGGTCATTATCAAAAAACTGCAAGCAAACAAATGACATCTGATAAAGGACTATTATCCAAAATATACAAATAACTCTTAAAATTCAACAATAAGAAAACAAACAACCAATTTAAACATGAGCAAAGACCTTAACTGACATCTCATCAAAAGATATACAGATGGCAAATGAGCATATGAAAAGATGTTCCACATCATACATCATCACGGACACGGAAACTAAAGCAATGAGATACCACTACACACTTATTAGAATGGCCACAATCTGGAACACTGCTAACACCAAATGCTGGTGAGGGTGTGGTGCGACATAACACTCAATCATCTTCAGTGGGAAGGAAAAATGGTACAGCCACACTGGAACAGTTTAGTGGTTTCTTACAAGAGTAAACATACTCTTACCTTACAATCCAACCCTCTCACTCCTTGATATTTACCCAAAGGAGATGAAACTTATGTCTACACAAAAACCTGCACAAGGATGTTTATAGCACCTTCATTCATAACTACCAAAGCTTGGAAGCAACCAGGATGTCCTTCGATAGGTGAATGGATAAATAAACTGGTACATTTACACAATGGAATATTATTCAGCACCATACAGAAATAAGCTATAAAGCAATGAAGCTATGAAAAGACATGGACATGGAGAAACCTTAAGTGAACATTAATAAGTCAACAAAGTCAATCTGAAAACTCTACAGTGTGTTTCTAACTATATGTCATTCTGGAAAAGGCAAAACTATGGAGACAGTAAAAAGTTCAGTGGTTATCAGGGGCTGGGAAGAGAGATGAATAGGCAGGGCATAGAGGATTTTTAGGGTAGTGAAAATACTCTGATACTATAATGATGGATACATGTCACTATGGTCTAAACCCATGAAAGGTGCAACACCAAGAGTGAAAACAAAGGTAAACTATGAATTGGGGGCAATTATGATGTGTCAGTGCAGATTCATCAATTATAACTAATGTACCATTCTGGTGGGAGGTTATGCATGTGTGGGGACAGGGGGTAAATGGGAAATTTATGTATCTTTTTCTCAACTTTTCTGTGAACCTAAAACACCCCTTTTTAAAAAATAACAGAAAATAAGTATTAGGAAGGATATGAAGAAACTGCAAACCTTGTGCACTGTTCGTGGGAATGTAAAATGGTAAATAGTATGGGGGTCCCTCAAGCAAGTAAAAATAGAACTACCATACAACCCAGCAATCCCACTTCTAGGTATTTACTCATAAAAGTTGAAATCAGGACATCAAAGAGGTATCTGCAGTCTCATATTTATTGCAGCATTATTCACAATAGCCAAGAGGCAGGAAAAAACCTAAATGTCCATCAACAGATGAGTACATAAAGAAAACCTCATGAATATACAATGGAATGTTATTCAATAATAAATCCTGTCATATACAACAACATGGATGAGCCATGAAGATAGTATGCGAAACAAAATAGTCACAGAAGGATAAATACTACATGACTCCACTTATATGAGTTATCTAAAGTAATCAAGCTCACAGAAGCAAAAAGTAGAATTTCAGTGGTTGCCAGGGGCTAGAAGGATAGAGAAACAGGAACCTGCTGTTCAATGTGTATAAATGTCAGCCATCCAAGATTAAAAAGATCTAAAGATGTGTTGTACATTGTGCTTATCGTTAACAATACTGAACTGTTTACTTAAAAATGTGTTAAGATTTATCTGTTATATGTTTGTATGTACAATAAAGAAAATGTCCTTAATGAATTTTATTAAATCCTAGCCCTGAGAACATGTTTTTTTTAGAATACATATTTTTAATATTCTATGTGACAAATTGGAAAGTATACATAAAACATTTTTGTCACACACCAAAATACCATGGTTGTCTCCAGGAAAATCACTTATGCAATTGTTTGAATTGTGAGCTGAACTAGCTGCTTTTTCACAGAACACCATTTTTACTTGAAAGTGAAAGCTGCTTGAAAGTGCCCAGCTCCTTGCAACCCCATGGACTATACAGCCCATGGAATTCTCCAGGCCAGAATACTGGAGTGGTAGCCTTTCCTTTCTCCAGGGGATCTTCCCAACCCAGGTATCAAACCCAGGTCTCATGCATTGCAGGTGGATTCTTTACCAGCTGAACCACAAGAGAAGCCCTTTTTACTTGAAAGAACTGACAAACTATGGTTATTCAGATTTGGGTCTTTGGCCTGAATTTTCTCAAAAATGAACCAAGTGAGCCAGTCACTTCAAGGAAAAAAGCTGAGAGTGTCTGTTGCCAATGATAAAAGGTAAGGTTTCAAACAAAAATTAGAATTTTGGAAAACTTTAATCTGGCACCATGGACTTGGCTAGTTCACAATTCATAAAAACTTTCCTGATTAGTTCAGTGAAGATACTGAAGAATGTGGTTTTTTATATTATACAATGCATTGTGTCATATTTGGAAGTGCTGCATCATTGGGTGAACCAGTATTTTCCAACTGACCAATGCAGGATTCTGCAAAATAATACATGGGTAAAACAGATTCCAAGTAAAAGAGAGACAACTGGATTTCAATTTAACAACATTCAAGGAGTACAAATATGATTTTAGGTTTGGCATTGTAACAAACCATTAAGAAACTACCATTTGACAAATTTTGACATGATATTAAAAAATATCTATAATTATCTGAAAAGACTACTAAAATTCTCTTCCTTTTGCCAACTATTTAAGTGTGAGGCTGAACTTTCTTTATATACATCCACCACAACAATATATTGCAACCCCCTACTTCACAGCACACATAAAAATCACCTCCAGTTAGGTAAGACTTAAAAAGGGAAAGCAACATAATGTTTCCAGAAAAGTCATAGGGTAGTTCATTAACCTTAGAATGGAGAGAAACTAGTAAACACAAAAAAGTACTACTCAGAAAGTAAAAGACAGATACATTTAACTACATTAAAATGAACTTCTACTCATTAAAAGTCACGACTGTAGAGTGGAAATACAAGCCTAAGAATAACAAAAGAGATTTGCCACACACAGTGTAACCCACTGAAAGAACTACAATTTATAGAAAGAACTACAAATCAATGAAAGAAATGTGAACAATCCAATCGAAAAATGGAAAAAGGATATAAAGAGATCTTTCACAATAAACCAAAATCCAAATGACCGATAATATACAAAAAGATGCCTATATAGCACATGGAACTCTGCTGAGTGTTACAGGGCTCCCTAGATAGGAGGGGAGTTCGGGGGAGAATGAATACGTTATGTATAGCTGAATACTTTCACTGTTGTGAAACTATCACAACATTGTTAACTGGCTATACCCTAATACAAAATAAAAAGTAAAAAAAAAAAAAAAAAAACAGCCGCCTATGCTACAAACGCATATGCAAAACAGAAACAGACTCAGATACAGAACACAAACCTGTGGTTACCAAAGGAGAGGGGTGGGAAGGAGACAGTTTAGGACTACGGGATTAACAAACTACTATGTATAAAATAGTTTGTTAGTCATAGTAGTATAAAATAGCCTCCACCCTGGTAGCTCAGCTGGTCAAGAATCTGCCTGCAATGCAGGAGACCCTGGTTCAATTCCTGAGTTGGGAAGATCCTCTGGAGAAGGGTTAGGTTACCCACTCCAGTATTCCTGGGCTTCCCTGGTGGCTCAGATGGTAAAAGAATCCACCTACAATGCGGGAGACCTGGGTTCAATCCCTGGGTTGGGAAGATCCCCTGGAGAAGAGAGCCATTCATTACCCACTCCAGTATTCTGGCCTAAAGAATTCCATGGACAGAGGATCCTGGTGGGTTACAGTCCACAGGGTCACAAAGAGTCGGACACAACTGAGCGACTTTCACTTTCACTTTTCATGTATAAAATAAACAACAAGGACATACTGTGTAGCACAGAGAATTGTAGCCATTATCTTGTAATAATCTGTAAATGCAGTATAATCGGCAGAAATACTGAACTACTACTTTGTATACCTGAAACTAATAATGTAAATCAACTATACTTCAACTAAAAAAAATTGGAAAAAATGCCTATGAAAATGTTGAAGAAAATAACATTAGATATATATATTGACAAAAAATTTCCAGTGTGACAGTGTTAGATGTTGGGCTTCCCAGGTGGCACAGTGGTATAGAATCTGCCTGCCAATGCAGGAGACGCAGGTTGACCCCTGGGTGGGGAAGATCCCCTGGAGTAGGCAATGGCTACCAACTCCAGTATTCGTGCCTGGAGAACCCCATGGACAGAGGAGCCTAGAGGGCTACAGTCCATGGGGTCGCAAAGAATCGGACACGACTGAGCAACTGAGCACATAGCACCAGATTAGATGTTAGCCAAGATGTGAAGGTGAACTCTCATACACTGCTGATGGGAGTATATTTTGAAATAGTGTAGCAGTATCTAGTAAAGTTGGTGTATCTGCACCTGTGTACACCAAAATACCTGTATAAGAATGGCTCTATTGGCTCTGTTGGCAACAGCCAAAAACTCAAAACAAACTTGTTCATCAGTAGCATAATAGATAAAGGATGGTATAGTTATACAATGGAGCATCTTATAACTATGAAAATCAAAGAACTGCAAATACTCGCAAAATACAAATGAATCCTAAAGACATAATGTTGATCAAAAGCAGTCAGGAACAATTAGAACACATCCTCTATGATTCCACTTATATGAAATTCAAAAAGAACAAACTTATTTGGTAGCAAAACTGTAAATAAAAACAAGAGAAAGCCATAAATGTCAGTTATCACAGGGGAGGTGAAAGAGTACAAAAAGGAAGGGGGATTATATTGACTAGAGCTGGGTATGAGTTACATGAGTGTGCATCTTAGTGATTCTTTGAGCTCTACATTTAAACTTTAGGCACTTTTCTATATTTTTTTAATTTCACAATTTAGATAAAGTAATTGTTATTACAAGCTGTACAAAACTCAAAAAAAGGAGAACCAATGAATGCATATGTTTATTTAAGTCTAGCAATCCTGTCAATAAAGCAAGTAACTATAAAACTGACAGAATGTGCTTATATACCACATCTAAGGTGAAATATGATGCCACATTACAACCATCCACAGAGGGATTATCTACTTTGCAGATTATGCATGCCCTTGCAGTTCACCTGTCTTGTGTCTTTTATTTCACGACTCCATCATCAGGATAAGCAGGGTAAGGTTCAATGGACTTTTCCAGGTCAAAAATTCATCTGTAGGTCTCAGAAAATTATTTTCAAAACCAAAGAATAAAAATGCCTTGCCAACAGACAACTATTACTAAATCTGCATAGTTTGAAAATCTCATTTAGTTGTTAGTTTTTAATCAACTCCTATTAAAAGAACAAAAATTTTCAGACAGCCCCTTAGAAACGGTAAAATAAGGCAGTTTAAGTTTGACTCCAAGTACTTTCAACTATTTCTCCTGAGAACCAGATAGGCCTTCCAATGTGCCAAGACAGTGGGTAAGCTTTTAATTTCTCAAAGTAAGTTAAACCTACAACAAGCTTATCTCAAATACGAAACAAAATCAGTCTTCATTACATTAGGCAATACAAAAATATCTGCTTCAGACTAGCATCAGAGAATATAACCTAAAAATGCCTAACACCTAGCTCCTTTTTGTTCAGAGTAAACACGTAAGACAGTGCATCAAGGCTGCTTCAGTATTTGCCATAAAGTACTGAAACAATCACCTCCCTCCGTGGTTTTCACTGTCCCCATAGGTTCAATTGCCTTCAGAATGTAGTAGCAGGAAATACTGCAACTTTGACAGAAGAATGCAAGGAAATCCAGTAACTCATCTTTCCCTTTGTACCCTGGCTACTAAAAAGCAAGGTCAAATATTCTTTCTTACAATGAATCTGTCTGCTTATTCACATTTTCAATAGCTTCATTTTCTATTTGTTTTAACAAGCTTCATGCAAATGTCTTTTGCTATAATCCTTCCAGTGGGGAGGGGCAAATGTCAGTGTACCAAATCCCACTTAATCTAATGGTACAGTCATTGTTACATAATTTTTAAAAATAACTGAAATGTAATTCCATCTTGTCAGTCACAAAAGCTACAAACATATTCATTAGGATGCAGATGATAATGTCATCATGCACTATTAATTAGCATCTTAAAGATTCGCTCAAACTGTGTAAGGAATCACTGATGGATTATTACATTATATAAAGCAACTTATTTGTGTAACTTTTATTTCCCTAGTATAAAATACTTCTTCCCTAGTTGTTGGAGGAAACTAAAAACTCACTAAGAATTTTCCCCCAATCAGTAGATTTGACCCAGCTTTTCCCCTAAGTTCTCCCACTAATAGAAGATTATGAAATATCCTTAAAGAAACAATCCTGTTCAGAATGCTGCATGTCTTACTGCACCTCTTGTACAGTTTAGTACTCTATCCTAAATCTTAAGAGGAGAAAAACAAAACTTCAACAGTTGCCCATTTTAATATGGCTTTAAAAATAATCAAATATTCTGCCTTGGAAAAAATTCAAATGACTATTTTAGTCCCTTAATAACCTCCAAATAATTGGGTTTACCATTTTTTCCTCTTTTATGACAGTTTGGTGCTACAGTGGAGGTGTGACGTCAGGCCCCTGAGAACAAAGTCTACTTTCTGTCAAAGATATATGAAACTTAAACTGAATAAAATGTCTTAAGTTCTTCCAAGAACTTAAGTATTTTGTGAATACTCTTTAACATGAGTATTTGACTTTCCATCTTACTTGATCCTATTTTCCAGTAAAGAAACACAACATAAGCCTGAACTATTGGATTACACGCAACATCTCAAAGCTGCTTCTACATATAAAAAATTGATGTAGATCTGTGCTTCAACTAATTTTTAAAAACAAAACAAAAGGTGGCTAAACTTTGTTAAGCAAGTGTTACCTCTATTATCATTGACAGGAGACATAACCCAAAAAAATGAGTATTGGGACATGTAGTTTTATCTCAAAACATGCATTTAAGAAAATGAAAATATGCACTTACAAGGAGGAAAAGGAACAGGAAATGTTAAAGACAACAGAAGTTCCTGCACACAAGTACATTAATAGCACTCATGCTACGTTAGTTAAAGAACAATTTTTCTAACAAAAAAAGAAAGCAGTAGCCCGGAAAAACCTCCTGATACTGCTACATTTTCTGAAGAATGAATTTCTCTTACCAGGGAAATAGACCAAGACTTATACTTGTGCACACAGGTCAAAATGAGAAAACAAATGCAAATGAAAACTAAGACATGAAGAAATGGTTTCAGATAAAGCTTCATATAAACTTAGAGCACGTTTTGAAGGGAAAAAAAGACAAATATTAAAAGAAAAAATTTCTTAAGACTGTTTGCTATAAACTCCCTCCTCCTACTTTGCTCCAAAAAATTCAGGTCAGACAACATTTAATGAACACCCAAATGCCCTTCCTTAAGTTCTGGAATATGTCAATCATCCAGTAGCAGATGAAGAAAAGAATGGCAACCAAAACATTTGGACATTAAATTTTAAAACTGTATTATTGCCTGTGAGTGTGTGTGCTCAATCATGTCCAACTCTCTGCCACCCCATGGACTGTAGCGCACCAACCTCCTTTGTCCATGGAATTTTCCAGGCAAGAATACTGGAGTGGGTTGCCATTTCCTCCTCCAGGAGATCTTCCCAACCCAAGGATCAAACCCATATCTCCTGCATTGGCAGATGAATTCTTTACTGCTGAGCTACTGAGGAATAAGGTAACGCCCAACAAAAATTTCTATTTGATATGTAAATTTTTTAAAGAAAAAGAATCAAGTTATTTAAACAAATACTTGATATTCAACAAATATAAGTATTTTGAAATAAGTATTGACATGAGGCTAACATCTTCAGATTAAGAGCTTGGAATATAAATCCTCCATTAAGGTTGCTTGTGACACAAAGAAATGCTGGGCTCACTGTGTTACAGATGTCTACTAGAAATAAAATTCTCCCCTAGATCTACCAGTATATGCAAGTTTATTAGCTTAATCATGGCAAATCCTATGATAATATGAAATAATCAAGAAAGTTAAGCTCTAATTCCAAAATTAAAGTGATTAAATCCATATCTTGCATATGTCACAGAATTTCAAAGAGTTTGCATTAAGATGTGAAACTCTGAAGAGTAGATCAAAGTGTTACTGCAAAGGACACTTAATTATGTTTTTAGAGTCCTTTGTGCTTTTGCTATCTCTTGGAAAAGATCATTTTAAGAGTTCTGTAATTTACCATTAAAAACATAATCAGTATCTCTGGAAATAGGTTAGCTAGGTATGTGATGGACCATTCATATGGGCAAAATACAGTTTTTCTTTTCTCCCTAGTTATCTAACAAAACTTACTCTTCAAAGCCAAGACTTTCCATATTAACTGACAGCTGCTTTTCATGAGGCACAAATAAGAACTGCCCTCTCAATGTTATAATACGCCCCATACAGCTCATATGTTCCTTTAACACTGTGCTGCTGAACTTGATGCAACTCCCAGAATACAGACTTACAGAAAGTAACAGACAAGAAATGAACTTACACCTCATGAAAAATATCATGACTTTTGGTCAACTTAAAGCTCATCTGTTAACTATTCTCATTAAAAAGGAAAACTCCACTGAAGATATAATTTAAATACTGATCAATCTTAGCCAAATATGTAAATGGATTCACTAATAATTTGGTAGCACATTATCTTTTTAACATTTCTGGTTGCTGGTTCATATTTTAAGAAGCTGTTTCCAGAGAAAGGAAAAGATTTTTTGTAATATATTTATAATATCATTTTTTAACAATAAAATGAAAACGCTAACTCTATCGTTAGCAAGATAAAAAACTCCAAAGTTAGACTATATGCAATAAAGTTTCCAAAGAGAGAAAAGAGGTCAAATGAAGACTAAGTACTGGATGGTGATGAGATCAACTATTTAAAATATTTCATTATGTCACACAACTATTTAAAATACTTCATTAATGTCACACGACTCACGACTCTCTTCATGTAACAGAACAGTTATAAAACTGAATATACTAATCTGGATCTACTATAATTCAAACTACATTCCACAAGCCATGCAATAACTACATACACCTAAATTCGAATAACAGTTTTGAAGCACCTCTTCAAAAACACAGAAATTATGATGGATAGCATGGATCATGTAAATATGCATAAAGTGAATCCAAAATTCCAATTCTGACTAGATATTTCAAACTCCTATATGACTTTTTCTTCAACCATTGCCAGTCAAAAGCCAAGCAGAATTTTACCTCCTAGCCCTAATACCACTCACTCTAAGATGGGAATAACAGTAAAACTGTCAAAAACAGCAGGAAGGAGCAAGCTAAGTAATCCACAAAGATGACAGTCCCCAAATAACTAAGTTGACTTTAAGAGTAAACAAAGTTAACAATAAACTGGTGTACCCGTTTGGGGATGGGGGCGGAATGGGGTGGTTATCCTACTCTCATATAGATGAAAATGATGCTTTGCTTTGGTAACTTCTCATCCTGCCTTCCCCGCACACAAGGCACTTTAACAGCTACTTGTTAACTAGCACGTACAAGGATGTGCAAAATGTTCCTAACAGTTAAAAGTGAGTGGTTATCAAACAGACTTCCCTGTCAGTTCATAAAACAATAAGCTCCCTAAGCAGACGCTAGAGCGGCTGGAGGGAGGGGGATAGAGGACGGGGACGGGAGGATTGAACCAAAAGAAACATGAGACAGTCCCCACTCTTAAAGGATCACTCAATTCGTTGGAGTGCATGAGATTACATGAAAGAATCAGAGATGAATTAATTGCTAACCTGACTAGTACAGACTTTTAAGTGCAAGAGCTGTTCAGAGAAGCTGAAATATCTAAAGACTGCAATAATAATATTACTTCTAATAGTAGTTATCACTTGAGCACTTACTATAAGCCAAATGCTTTACAGGCATTAATCTTCGCAACAATCCTTTGAGTACTTATTATTCCCAATTTACTCAAGGGGAAACGGTCACAGTGGCTAAGGAACTTACCCAAGGTCACCTGGCTAGTTAAGTGGCTAAAACTACCGCCTACCCAGGCGATCCAATTCTAGCGCTCACATTAAGACTTCGGAAAGTAGCGCGAGTGCGGACGGGGGCTGGGGAGGGTCATGAAGGCTGGCGCGAGTCGTGTAGGCTGGCGCGATTACACGCGCAAGATCCGGCAACACGTTCCCCGCGTTTGGTCCCGGTACCGAAGTTCTAAAGATCGTATTTTTCGCACAGACAACCGTAAACTGACTACCGTGCAGGGAGGGGAGGGGAGGCGGGGTCGCGCAACCACGCGGAAAACAGCTAATGAAGAGTTAATCTCATACCCGGCTGAGCTTTAACTAATAAAGCTACCCAGAGAAAGACATTCGCAGTAAGTCATTTGTTTTAAAATCTGGGGCTTGTTCCGCCGCTTAAACGAATTTTCCCCCCGAGACAGAGCCGAAATTTGGGGCAAGGAAATCACGGGTTATGGCAGATTACGGTCTTCTGTGTTACGGAAAGAAAGAGGAAAAACACCCAAGTTTTATGACTACAGGAAACACGTTATTCTAGGTACCCGAGAACCTTGGAGAGTTGCCAAAATTAGTTGCAGTCCCAGGACAAAATGGGGTTTAGGAAACATTTAATGACGAAAAAGTTGATTCCAAGCCGAAATGGCCCTGAGATGGAAAGACGGAGCAAAGAAATGCAGGTAGATCTTGGAGAGAGCGGCGATGCTTGCTGCACTTCGCCCATGGACAGCGGCGCCACGAGGGGCCGGGACAGTCTGGGAGATCACTCCCCAGGAGGGCGAGAGGTGCCAAGCAGGGTCCTTCCCGATGCCCTGACAGAAAGGAGGGGAGGGAGTCCGGGACGGTCCGGACTTCGGGCAGAGGAGGCGCCGGGCTCCAAACTGCAGAGTCGAACGGGTGCAGAGTAAAGAAATGGGACAGAGAGAGACGGAAAGTCGGAACCCTCCTGGCGCGGCCCGGTAAAGAGAAAGGAGCCAAGTGAGCTCAGCGAAGAGGGGGACAAAAAGAGACGGAGCGAGAGCGCGGGGACCTGCAGGGACAAAACGGGGAGTTCTGCTAAGAGGCTACAGAAAGACAAGCTCTGGCGGGCAGCAGGGCTTTAAGAGGAGCCCAGGGAAGGCAGGAGATCGGCGGCAGTTACCAGCACCTCTCCTTCCCGAGTTCGAAACTCCCAGTCAAGCATCCACACCCGTCACCCAGATGGGGGAGGGGACACCTCTCCCCCCCCCCCCCCCCACCGCCCGCCAAATGTGAGAGCACTGCTGACGCCCGAGCCCGGCCCGGCGGAGCGCTCTCCTCCAGCCCGGACACTCACAATTCGGCTCTCCCTGATTTCTCCCAGTTCTTTATCCACTCTACGGGAACCACCACGGTTGCGGCCGCCATCTTCCCCTCACTAGTAGCAGAGGCCCGGATGTGTAGCACGCGAGCGAGGGGTCAAAGGGGAGCACCGCCCACGGGGAATGCCGGGAGCCGCGAGTTCGGTTTTTTTATTTCCCGCCCCACTTTCCACCCCACCCTGCGGAAGCCCGAGGCTCTGCCACCAACCAGGTGGCTGGGACCCATGGGTCCCGTCGCAGAGTGACTACGCTGGCCGCGCCCTCTGCAAACCTGGCCCCACTTCCCTTTAGAGCAGAAAAAAATGCCATCCCCAGGCCAACTCGTAGCCTTTATCTTCTTTCCTCGTCTCTACTCCAGACCACTAATTCAAACTTGTGTTTTTAAAGCACCTAATGTGTGCTAGACACTGGGGATAGAGAAATAATAAGCCATGATTCCTACCCTCAACGAGCTCAGTCTATGGGGAAGACAAATATATAAGCAGATCAATTACAATACACCCTGCTAACAGCTGAGATCAAAGAAATTATTCGGGGAAAAGGCAGCCGATTACTTTGCACCAGGCATTTTGCTGTTGCTGCTGCGGCTGCTGCTAAGTCGCTTCAGTCGTGTCCGACTCTGTGCAACCCCATAGACGGCAGCCCACCAGGCTCCCCCGTCCCTGGGATTCTCCAGGCAAGAACATTGGAGTGGGTTGCCATTGCCTTCTCCCATGCATGAAAGTGAAAAGTGAAAGTGAAGTCGCTCAGTCGTGTCCGACTCTTAGCGACCCCATGGACTGCAGCCTTCCTGGCTCCTCCGCCCATGGGATTTTCCAGGCAAGAGTACTGGAGTGGGTTGCCATTGCTGTTACGAGGGTTATAATCTTGCGAGAGAGCAATCGGCCTAGGCAATACTCGGAGCCACCAGCGCTGACACTGCATCAACCGCTATTACTGAAACCTTAGGCAAAACTAGGGGGCGCAAGTAACAAGAGAAACAACTTGTTTACATTCCAATATCTCTAAGTAGCTCTCGAGGAGACACTTATTTCAAAGGGTGAAATAGAAACTTTACGGTCGGAAAACATGGCAGATACCCTCCTAATTCTGATAAAAATAAACATTCCCATACATTGGACAAATGGGCATCATATGCCTCCTGATGAGGTGCTAAGAAAAACTCTAACCAATTTTGTAGTATTCATCATACCAAAATTCGCATAACCTGAATTTAATCACGAAGGGCCATCAGACAAGCCCATATTAAGGACAGTCTAAAAAAATTATTGGCTTGCATTCTTCAAAATCATCAAGGTCACTAAAGACAAAGACATACTGAGGAACTCTTCCAGATTAATGAAAACAATAGAACTGATCCCCAGCCAAAAAAATTATTTTGCTAAAAAGGGGTCAATTGACCAGATTCGAATATCTGTAGATTAAGTAATAATACTGTATAAATGTCCACTTAATACTCGTTTTGTGGTTATGCGAAAGTCCTTAAGAAAATATGACGTATTTAGAGATAATTGGGGCATTGTGCTGCAACTTTAAAATGTTTCAGAAAAGAACGAAGGATGATTAAGCAAATGTAAAATATTAACGTTTTAGGAATGTGGGTAAAGGACTGAACAGATTCTCTGTTCTATTTGTGCAGCTTTTCAAAGTAAAGAGGTCTTTTTTAAAAAGTGTTTAAAAATTTAGAAAATACAGACATAAGAAATGAAGAAATTCTACCATACATGTATTAATGTATGAACTTTAGAACTAATATCGTCTATATTTGGCAAGTTTTATCAAATGAACCAGGTTCATTTGCATTGAAAACCTGTTCAAGGGACAGGCTGTATTTAGAATAAGTTCAGGGAAATGCTACATTATTTATTATGATTGTTTTTCACCAGCTATATCTAGTCTTCTACTGTCCTGATTCTGAAATTCTAAAATACACCATTCAGTTTCAATGACATCTCCAAAAAAAGAAAAAAAAAATTTTTGCCACTTCAAGGAGATTCAGCGATATGAGTTCCCTCTGAGCTTTTCATTTTTCATTATTCCCAAAAACTAAGGAATATTTTTAAAGTGAACAGGATGGTATAGTGAATCTTCGTTGTACCATCATCCTCCCTAAAAAGTTTAAAATCATTGTTACAGGATGGCTTCTGTGATCCAAGAAGAACTATTCTGTTGTTTATGTATACTTCACTGTATAATCTACAGCAGTGGGCACTATCCACATTTGGGGTCAGATAATTCTTTGGGGAAGGCAGGGGGAATCCTGTGCATTGTAGAATGTCTAGCCTAGACCCACTAGATGTCAGTCACACCTTCCACACCAGTTGTTACAGCAGTATTTCCAGACATCACTCAATGTCTCCTGGAGTATAAAATAGCCCCCTGTTGAGAGCCACTGAGCTATAATATTCTGCCGTATTGTGGTTTACCTTGCCACTGTATCACAGTGATTTCTTCTTCCAAACACTGAACTCTGTGCAGCATGCATATTACTCAGTATCCCGCAAATGTGGTATGATCTGACTGCAGTGATGTCCTTTGAGGTTTTCCCCTCTCCCAGAGCCTGCAGAACTATTTTTACATGGTATGATGACTCCTTTAGGAATTGCTCACAACTAATTGGCTTTCTTGCTCCATAAGATTGCAAAGCTATCATATGTTTAGCATCCTTGTTGTTGGCTTGCCTGTTCTTTGCTATCAGCATCTGGCATTGTCTCAGCAGCTGGGAGTACTGTTCCCTGGTGATCTCACTGGTTCTTGGGTACCAATGGACTAGACAGAGAGTGAGGTCTACGGTGAAGGCTAGGGATTGGGTAGTTTCAATATTGAGAGTCTGATGCATGGAGTAACTGGTTGCTTTTAGGTAATTGTAAGATCAAGCAATTTTTTATCATCTCAGTGACAATAGATAATGGGACCCAGAAGGAAGCACATGAAAGCAAAACAAGATAAAATAAATAAAATAATCAAAATCCATGCACTTTGTGGGACTGTCCCATGAATGCTGAGTATTAGTAATGGGTTTTTATTAACTGAAGACTTAGTTATGCTGAATATACATATTAAATTTCTAGGATAACCACTACCAACATAATCATATTGTATATCTTCCAGACTACCAGAGGGGGAAAAAACTAAAAGAGAGAAAGAGAAAGAAACCAATCAATCCCCAAGAAGGCAAGAAAGGAAGGGAAATTTTTTAGAAAGTGGAATAGAGAAAGAAATTTAAATCTACCAATTTAAACTTAAAGATATCAATAATTGCATAAATGTAAATTAACAAAATGCTCCAGTTAAAAATAAAGATTATCAGTCTGGGTTTAAAGAAGTCTAGCTATTTTTAAAAGACATCTCTAGGGGCTTTTCCCTGGTGGTCCAGTGGTTGGTAATCTACCTTGCAATACAGGGGATGTGGGTTCGATCCTTGGTGAGGGAACTGAGATCCCACATGCTGCGGAGCAACTAAGCCCCTGCGCCACAACTAAGACACAAACAGATAAATATTAAAGAAAAAAAGAGAGAGATCTCTAAAACACAGGGACACAGAAAGTTTGAAAGTAAAACTAATGGGGAAAATACACCAGGCAAATACTAAGATCAACAAAAATTAAACTGTTATAGCTAGATTAATATCAGATAAAATAGACTTTAAGGGAAAAAATAATTACCAAACGTTGAGGATTACAAAATATTGATAAAAATTTCAATTCACCAAGAAAACGTAACCATCCTAATCTTGAATATAATCAAGCACTTTGAAATATATGAACATATAACAGAACTACAAAGAGAAATAGACAAATCTACCATGGCAGTGAGTCTTTAATTCATCTCTCCTAGACACTGATAGATAAAACAGAATAAAAATGTCCATAAAGGTGTAGACTATTTGAACATCAAATGAACAAGTTTGATGTTGTAGATATACAAAGAATGCTGTACCTAGCAACTGGAAAATAAACATCCTTTATAAGAACACATACAGATTGTACACTGATCAAAAGCACCTAGCCAAAGGGACAAGTGAGGGTCAAACATTTATCCCGTGCTTCACTTGCCAAACCACATGCTCAGGTGTGCTGCTGCATTCACCTGGAAGAAAGGGCACATTTTCCTAATTCACATAAAGGCAGCGTCAGTGAGTGGTAATCCAGCACATAGAACATTTATGATAATTAACCACATACTACAGTTAAAAAGGCAAATGGCAACAGATTTCAAAGAATCAGTCTTATATAGTTCACATTTACTGACCACAATGCTATTAAATTGGAAATCAATAACAGAAAGCTTAACAAAAATAAAACCCCTATGTTAGACAATGTAAAAAGATACTTTGAAATATGTCACAGGTCAAGGAAACAGTTCATACTAAAAATTAGAAAATACTCTGAACAGAGAAATAATGGAAATATTACATATCAAACTAACAGAAAAAATGATGCATTGCAGCTAAAGTGGTATTTAGAAATTTATGCTCTTAAACCTTTGTATTATTAAAGAAACAAGGCTTGAAAAATAAAAAGCTAAGCATCTAATTTAAGAAGTTACAAAAAAACAATACAGAATAAATAGAAGAAAGCAGAAGTAAGGATATTTTTAAATAGAAAATATTAATAAAAAGAAACCAGACAAAAAAAAAATAACACCCCAAATTGGTTGGTTGAAAAGTCTAATAAAACTGACACACCTCTGGTGAGACTGAGTATATAAAAGAAGAGAGAGGTACATATAAACAAATACTAGGGATTATATCAGTTTGGTTCATGACAGAAAACAGATGACATACTCAAAGGGGATAATTAAAGAGAATTTAATAAAGGAACCAGGCACAGGAGTGTGAGCAAGATTTGTTGCTGTGATGTAGTTGCTAAGTCATGTCCAACTCTTTTGTGACCGTAATGGACTGTAGCCTGCCAGGATCTTCTGTCCATGGGATTTCTCAGGCAAGAATACTGGAGTGGGTTGCTATTTTCTTCTCCAAGGGATCTTCCCAACCTAGGTATGGAGCCTGCATCTCCTGCGTTGGCAAGTGAATGGGCAGGATTAGGGAAAACCAAAAATGGATGGTAAAATACCTCATGATTAGCAGAACTGGGAGACATTAGCACCCCTAAGCCTGAAGGGACAAGTGGAGGGAGTGGGTCCCAAAAACTAAGGAGACAAGGAAAAAATGAATAATAAGGAAAGGAATATTCAACAGGAAGTGTGGCCTTCTGTCAAAGAATAATTACCAACTCATGTCCTAGCAGGGAGGGAGTCTGGGGAATAAATACCCTGACCTTTCGTCCTTTCACCATTTTATCTCCTGCTGATCCCTCCCACTGGCTGATGGCTACCACAAGCCATAATGCAAGGGCCATGGAAAACATAGTTAGTATGTGTCAGGGGACAAAGCAGGGTGGAAAAGGATGGAAAGTGGATTTTGAAAGGGAAAACAGAATTTCCAGCACTTTTGCTGGAAATGACCATTCCTTTTGCCACTCCACACCACTCCTGCCCTTTGTCCAGATGAACACGTGGCCTCAAACAAAATGTACAAAGTCCCATCAGCTACTGTATCAGTGCACGGTGATATTGATTCGTTCTTACTCCTACATGGAATCTAAAATATTAGCCACTAAAAAGATATATTTTGGCCACCTGATGCGAAGAGCTGACTCATTTGAAAAGACCCTGATGCTGGGAAAGATTGAGGGCAGGAGGAGAAGGGGACGACAGAGGATGAATGAGATGGTTGGATGGCATCACCGACTCAATGGACATGAGTTTGAGTGAACTCCGGGAGTTGGTGATGGACAGGGAGGCCTGGTGTGCTGCAATTCATGGGGTCACAAAGAGTCGGACGCGAATGAGCAACTGAACTGAACTGAACTGAAAAAGATAAATAAATAAAATAAAATATTAACCACTAGTAGTGCTTTTTAGATAAAGCAGAAGGGAAAACATAGTTGCTGTCATCCTGTTTCTTGGGTGGAAACAAGCTCAGAGTTGACCGTCATAGCTTCCTTTTCTGCTCGTCACTCCATGCTTCCCTCACCCTCTGTCAGCATCTCAGTAGGACAGGATATATTACCTGGTAGAATGCCCTAACCTTCATCCCTACAGGATCTGACTTCTATAATCTCACCTTGACTGGATTGCCAGTTTTCCTTGACCAGTACTACTGAGCAAGGGAGTGATAAGATGCACTCCAGTGAAGCCCCTGGGTTCTAGACATAGTTCTCCTTGTCTCCATGGTGTAGCAGCAACCTAATCTGCCTTTGCTAATCAGGATAGACCACCCTGGTCTATATAGTGACCCCCTGTCTGGCTGTTAGTTCAAAAACATTAGGAGCACAAAATGGCCAGAGAGAAGTATCAGCTTCTAAAACAGGAATGCTGATACAAGCATTTCTCCCTGGGGCATTAGAACCTCTTAACCCACTGAGTCCAAGATGTAGGGTTAGGAAAATAATTATTTCTCCAGTGAGAGGGGTCATTCCCACATCCACCTCTTGAACCCTGGACCCACACCTTCGGTCTGTGAGGGAGATGAAGTGATGTATTGGCTACCAGTTTGAAGCATGTACTAGTTTCTGTCAGACAGTACCCTGAACTTGCAGGCTGTGGCACCAGAGCAGCCTTCAGCAGGAAGTGTCACCATTCTTTCAAGCCAGTTGTTTCTGGGTGGTGGGACATGTGATAAAACCAATGAATTCCGTGGGGATGAGCCTATTGCCACACTTCCTTTCTACTCAACTGAGTTCCTCTGACGCAAGCAGCTTTAGGTGGGATACCATAGGGATGAATCGGGCATCCTGTGAGTCCACATGGTGGTGCTGGCAGAAGCATTGCAAATGTGAAAAGCAAATCCATATTTGGAATATGCATCTATTCCTATGAAGGCAGTGGGTGCTTCCTCAGTGATGGAAGGGTTCAGTGTAACCAATCCACCAACAGTGACTATCTGATCTTCCTGGGGAATGGTGCCAGCTTGGTGCCTCAGTGTTTGGTCTGCTGATAAGCCAGCTGCCAATTCAAAGTAGTGGTAGGCACATGAGCATTGGTGAGGGAAGACCCTCAACAGACACCCCATCCCAGCTGCCATGGCCATTTTGTACATGCACCTACAGAGCAAGCAAGAGGGCAGTTGAAGAAAGAGGCTAACATCAAGACAAGACTTCATCTATCCACCAACCTCTTTACTAGATCTCCTAATCACCAAATTTCTTTTTCTTTCCTCACACTTCACCATCCAGCCAGCTCATTAGCCTCTGCCCTTGAATCAGTCTGCATCAGTTTATTGGGGCATTTCTCCTTCCACCAAATAGACAATCAGGTGTCTCTTTGAGATGTACTACTTGGGAGGATTTTCCCTTACTTCTGTCTTTAGGAGCCATCTCTGAGTAGGGCTGTCAGACAGCTGTGTCCCACCTCTACCAGCTGCCAGCCTACCATGGAGACCCATCTATAAACCCATGGGCCTACCTTTTCTTGTTCTGCTAAATGATAGTAGAGGACTCTCCTTAGGCCATATGTGTGTGCTGATGGAGAGACAATGGTGCAGTAGGAGCAAGCAACATCAGAGTCTGAGCCACTTCCTCATTCATTTTGATTTTTATCTACTAGAATCTGATTTCATAGACAATTTCCACTTAACAATGCAATGCTGCTACACATGACTATTTGACGATGGAGTGGATTAGAAAACACACAGCTCATAATAGGCAGTTGAAATCAGATAGTCTCTTGGTGTCCTGCAGTCAGGAATTCAGTGACCACCAGGGGCCTGGTAGCCATCTAGGTGTTACCTTTCAAATGGGAAGTAATTGTCAAGTAGGGAAGCATGGCTTACTTCAACACCCAAAGGGACTGTGCTGTGCCACTTCTTTTGAGGCTTCGTAGAACATTTCTGTCACAAATTCCTCCAAAACCATCAGGTCTGCAGAGTCCAAAGGCCCAAGTAACAGAGCAGCACACAGTGCAACCCAGATCTGCTGCTTTTCTTGCTTCAGTTCCCACCCAAAATTGGCAACTCTACGGGTTGCTTGGTAAATGGGTCACAGCAGCATGCCCAAATATGGTAGATGTTGCCTCCAAAATCCAAAGAGGCCTACCAAATATCAGTTTCCTTCCTTGTGATAGATTGCAAGGAAACAACAACTCATTTCCTTAGAAGAGAGATCCTAACATTGCCTGGATCACTGGACCTCTATAAATGTCATCCATTTAGCAAGCCCCTGAAATTTCATGGGGTTTAATTCCTGTCCTCTGGCCATAAGGCATCTAGGTGCTTGATTCTTCCTGCCCCTCAGGCTCATTAGTTTAATGCCATCAATGTAATGGACCAGCATTATGTCTGGGATAAAAAGACAATGGACTTCCTTCTGGAGTAAATTATGACTGAAAACAGCATAGTGTAACATATCCCTGAGGTAAGAGTGAGAGCAAACTATTTCTGATTACCTCTACTGATTATATTTGCTAAGGCAGCACACAGAAATGCCAGAAGCTATGTTGATGTACTCAATAAAAGTACCACCATGGGAACCACACTTGCAATTGGTGTCACCACCTTATTAAATTATCAATAAGCCAGAAGCATCCTACAAAACTTCTACGGCTTTTCCCACAGGCCACACAGGCAAGTTACACGGGAGCATGTGGTTGAAATCATCACACTTCCAATTTTCAAGTCCTTGGTGATGGCTCTAGTCTTTTCAATTGTACCAGGAATTTGGTATTGCTTTGGTTTACTTTCTTGGCAATAGGGGTGAAAGGAGGGGGAAGTACAGTTCCAGGGGATGCCACTTGACCCTTCCTATGATAACAGCCCTCCATCCTTGGATCATTGGGTTAGAAATATGTGTAGTAATTCTGCCGGGATTCCTACTGAAACAAACTCAGACCAAGGCTTAATTTATCACCTGACTCTGGAGATGGACCACAGTAGCATACTGGGCTTCAAAGAATTGGCAATGAATTCAGAGTCATAATCTGATAACCTTAAAAGATTGTGGCTATTTGATTTTCCCTGATCATGGCCGCCTAGCAAATGACCACAGGTCCCAGTCTGAGGAAGGACTTGAAGATGTTCAGACTACATCTATGGTAGCATTGCAGCAGGATTCTTCCTCAAAGAGCTCTCACCTCCCTCTTAATCAAGGGGCTCCAGATCAGTGAAATGGCGTGGTAGATCTGGGAACAGAGTCAGGGTTCAGGAGTCTGCAAAACTTCTACCCATCAGGCCTATAACGTTTCTGCTTCTATATGTCACCTAGGGTATTTCATAAACAATCATCCACTCCAACAGATGGAGGTCAAAACACTCTGATACCACTCTATCTTCATGCTTTATTATGTTGATTGCACCCACCTTAGTTCTGCCAGTTAAGTGCTGTCACTTGCACCCTACCACTTGGATCCTATTAGTCCTACAGAAATCAGGTAGCCCAGTTCCACTGGAGCATCTCTTGCCATCATCTCTGACCTACAGAGGATATTCTGCAGAGCTTTTCAGCAATGCTAGCATTCCTCTCACCAACGTATATCTTGAAGCCACAGTGTAGAGTGTCCTCCCAGGAACCAGCTTGTCCCAATTTTTCCTGGATATGTCACAGGTTTAAAACTGAAAATCCTATAATCCAGAAACCCTACTCCACAGAAAACTCCATGAGCGTAGTTGGAGGTCGGCACTGAACAGGTCACCCATAATAAATATATCTGCTTCAACACTCCCTTCTTCTTGGGCATTACAGGCTATACTGAAATCCAGTGATTCTTATGGGAGTGCAGGCAATGAAATGCTGTAGAGGTTGGTCGTAAGGAGAATCAGCCGTCCTCATGAGGTAAACACCCCAGTGGAAGTCCCTGGGCTTTTATGCAGAGGAAGGCTGGTACTGTTAGACAAGAGATAGAGGACTGCTTCCACTAGCAATGAAGGTTCAGGAGGACTTGGAGTCTACATTTTTATCAGCTTCATCTGTTTATGCCCAAATATTTCCCTCCAATATGTTAGGGTCCTGATTGTTCCCTAGTCATAGCCTTAGCTAACTTGGCCTAGGAGTCCTAGCAAGGCAGCAACTTTAAGTGATGCTTCAACAATTCAATCAGTCCCTGAGCATAAGTTGCATATCCATTCTGCAGCTCCGGGAGAATAAAGACTCCTTTAAAATGGGGCTCTTGAATTTTCCACCATGATCTGAGTTGTGCATTCAAGGCTTTCCATTTGTCCTCTTTTTCTGTGTGAGCTCTCTACAAGCATCAGAAGCAGTTAGCCAGAGCCACATCCATCGCAATCATCATTGTCACCATAGGGACTAAGTGCTCCAACCACTTGATTTCCGAAAGCTTTGCCCTCCACTTGTATTTCATTTCAAGCCACCGTGGGTGATAATTTGAGTAATCATCATTCAGTTCATGCCACGCATTTCAAGTGTCCTATTTCCCTCTAGAAAAGAGGTGGTCACAGATTGCATGCTTTAGGAGGCTGACACTGAAACCGAGTTAGGCATGCCAACGAGTTACTGGAGAGCGAAACCTGTAAAGGAAATGAGGAGGTGGGAGGATGAGGCAGAGACAGCAGAGGTGGGCAAAGCAAACCCAGATGCGTAGGATATATTGATTCCATTAAAGACAACTCACGGTCCCCTCCAAGATGGAGGGGCTCCAATGTAATCAACTTGCCATAAGGTGGATGGCTAGTGCCCCTCAGTCTCTGGTGCTGTCACCATAGTTCTCTGCCCTTGGCTTCTTGGGCACTCAGCAGTGACAGAAGCTAAGTCAGCCTTGGAGAGGTGAAACCCTCTCTATTGGGCCCAGGTCTAGCCTCCCTCCCTTGTGGCATAACCTCCTATTCATGGGCCCATTGCACTAGTGGTAATGGCTAAGGAGAAAGGTTGGCTGATCTACCTGGATGGGGATTTTTTTTGTTTTTGAGGGTTTAAAAAAAAAACTTTTTAATTGAAGTATAGTTGATGTATCCAACCTGGCTGTTTTTTCACATCCTCGGCAACAAGTGCTTTTTGGTGGCTATATAAAATGAGACATAAATGTTTGTGCACTTTGAGCCCGCTCCCGGGGGTCCACCTACATAGCTTTTTCGTGCATTTCCTTGCCAGTGGTATTCCAGCATTGTTCCCTCGGTGCCTCTTGTGAGCCAAGATACTGGTCACTTCCCAGGATTCTCCCTGCTTACAACATGAATGACCATGGGTACTGCCTACTGGAATGATTTCCCTTCAGCAGATAGGAAAAAGGGCAAGAGAAATAGACAAGCATTTTATAGAGGAGGCAAGATGAATGTAGTTAGAGAGATGCAAAATAATGTCATATTAGGCATTATGCCACTGGGTTAGCAACACTTCAAATTTCAGTGTCCATATATGATGGTTTATGCAGACACAGCCACACTGATTCATTTATGTATTGTCTATGGCTGACTTCCCAATACAACAAAAGAGTTGTATAGCTGTTTCAGACCGCAAACCCAAAAAACACTTACTGTCAGCTCCTTTTCTAGATGGTAAAGTTTAAGAAAACTTCAAGTTTAAAGTAAGTTGAACAGAATTTCAACATTTGTATCTCATTTAGAATATTCTTAGGAGCAGCAAAAAGGAAACAATAGAGAGAAGAATCTTTCTACCAGGAAAAGGTATCTAGGAAGAGAGCTAAGGGGTGAGGGGGTGGGTGATGACTAAGGAACAAAGCCAGAGTCAGTGATTCTCAAGCTTTAGCACACATCAGAATCCCCTGGAGAGCTTGTTAAAAACACAGACTGCTGCGCCCTACTCCAGGGTTTCTGATTCAGTAGGTCTAGGCTTGAGAATCTGTTTCATTTTATTAATTTTTATTGGAATATAGTTGCTTTACAATGTTGTGTTAGTTTCTGCTGTATAGCAAAATGGATCAGCTCTATGTATGAGAATCTGACTTCTAGCAAGTTCCAGGTGATGATGATGTTGCTGGTCTAGAGACCACGCTTTGAGAACTGCTGCCCTAAGAATTAGAAGTGGTTACTAAGCTGAGGTACTTCAGCAACCTGCATCAGAATCACCTGGATTTCTGGCCTCATGGGGCTTGAAGAAGTGATATAGCAAACAAATAGATAATCTCATATAAAGCTGAGCAAGGGAATGCAGAGTGATGGGGCATGCTATCTAAGACAGGCCTCTTTAAGTAGGTAACATTGGACAGAGACCTTAGTGAAAGAAGAGAGCAAGCTATTAATATGTAAATGTTAATCATACTAATATGTTAATATCTGAGAGGAGAGTATTCCAGGCAGAAAGAACAGACAGTGAAAAGACCAAGAGGTGGGAATGTTCTTGGTGTGTGTTCCTGGAAAAAAATCAAAGCCAAGAATTTGACTCTATTCTTTCTAGTTCTTTGTGTTCTTCCTTTTCCAGGGCAATAAGTGTCAGTTATTCTCTATCATACATATCAGGTTATACAATACACACTGTTCTGCATTTTCCCATAATGATAAATCATGAGCATTCTTTCATGCCATTACATTTAAGATCAGCCTCATTCTTTATAAAACCTGAAGAATATTCCACTGTGGAAACATACCAGGAATTTACTTTTTAAAAATCAATAATTTGTAGTATAACCAGTTTTCTATAGATGAACAGCCAGTTCTTGGCTAAGACCCTAAAAATGCCAAAGTATGCTTCCGTGTGTGTGTGTGTGTCTACATGTTTGTATACTTGTTTGGGCATTCCTTTATGCACTAAAAATTTACTGAGCTGGAACTATTTGTTAGGTATTGTGTCATATGCTGAAAATACAATGATGAGCAAAACCTATATGGTTCTTGCTCTCATGGGACATAAGGTCTATGAGGGGAGAAATCATACTATAAATCTGTAATTACAAATGGTAAGAAGTCCTAGTGAGGCAGAGCAGACACTGTTGTTCATCTAACCCAATTTCCACTCTAGGCAGAATGTTGGCCAATGAGGCAAAGTGGGTTGTGGTAAGCAAATATTTGCCATCCCCCATGCACACACATCACATCCTAATCCCCAGAACCCATGAATATGCTAGGTTACATGGCAAAGGGGAATTAAGGTTGCAGATGGAATTAACGTTGCTAATTGGTTGACCTTAAAATAGGGAGCTCATGCTGGGTTATCCAAGTGGGACCGATGTAATCACAAAGATCTGAGGGCCAGGGTCAGAGAAGGAGATTCAGTTCAGTTCAGTCGCTCAGTCATGTCTGACTCTTTGTGACCCCATGAATCGCAGCACGCCAGGCCTCCCTGTCCATCACCATCTCCCGGAGTTCACTTAGACTCACGTCCATCGAGTCCGTGATGCCATCCAGCCATCTCATCCTCTGTCTTCCCCTTCTCTTCCTGCCCCCAACCCCTCCCAGCATCAGAGTTTTTTCCAATGAGTCAACTCTTCTCATGAGGTGGCCAAAGTACTGGAGCTTCAGCTTTAGCATCATTCCTGCCAAAGAAATCCCAGGGTTGATCTCCTTCAGGATGGACTGGTTGGATCTCCTTGCAGTCCCAGGGACTCTCAAGAGTCTTCTCCAACACCACAGTTCAAAAGCATCAATTCTTCGGCGCTCAGCCTTCTTCACAGTCCAACTCTCACATCCATACACGACCACAGGAAAAACCATAGCCTTGACTAGACGGACCTTAGTCGGCAAAGTAATGTCTCTGCTTTTGAAATATGCTATCTAGGTTGGTCATAACTTTTCTTCCAAGGAGTAAGCGTCTTTTAATTTCATGGCTGCAGTCACCATCTGCAGTGATTTTGGAGCCCCCCAAAAATAAAGTCTGACACTGTTTCCACTGTTTCCCCATCTATTTCCCATGAAGTGATGGGACCAGATGCCATGATCTTCGTTTTCTGAATGTTGAGCTTTAAGCCAACTTTTTCACCCTCCTCTTTCACTTTCATCAAGAGGCTTTTTAGTTCCTCTTCACTTTCTGCCATAAGGGTGGTGTCATCTGCATATCTGAGGGTTATTGATATTTCTCCTGGCAATCTTGATTCCAGCTTGTGTTTCTTCCAGTCCAGCATTTCTCATGATGTACTCTGCATATAAGTTAAATAAGCAGGGTGACAATATACAGCCTTGACGTACTCCTTTTCCTATTTGGAACCAGTCTGTTGTTCCATGTCCGGTTCTAGCTGCTGCTTCCTGACCTGCATACAGATTTCTCAAGAGGCAGCTTAGGTGGTCTGGTATTCCCATCTCTTGAAGAATTTTCCACAGTTTATTGTGATCCACACAGTCAAAGGCTTTGACATAGTCAATAAAGCAGAAGTAGATGTTTTTCTGGAAACTCTCTTGCTTTTTCCATGATCCAGCAGATGTTGGCAATTTGATCTCTGGTTCCTCTGCCTTTTCTAAAACCAGCTTGAATGTCAGGGATTTCACGGTTCATGTATTGTTGAAGCCTGGCTTGGAGAATTTTGAGCAATACTTTACTAGCATGTGAGATGAGTGCAATTGTGCGGTAGTTTGAACATTCTTTGGCATTGCCTTTCTTTGGAATTGGAATGAAAACTGGCCTTTTCCAGTCCTGTGGCCACTGCTGAGTTTTCCAAATTTGCTGGCATATTGAGTGCAGCACTTTTGCAGCATCATCTTTCAGGATTTGAAACAGCTCAATTGGAATTCCATCACCTCCACTAGCTTTGTTCGTAGTGATGCTTTCTAAGGCCCACTTGACTTCACATTCCAAGATGTCTGGTTCTAGATTAGTGATCACATCATCATGACTATCTGGGTCGTGAAGATCTTTTTTGTACAGTTCTTCCATGTATTCTTGCCACCTGTTCTTAATATCTTCTGCTTCTGTTAGGTCCATACCATTTCTGTCCTTGATCGAGCCCATCTTTGCATGAAATGTTCCCTTGGTATCTCTAATTTTCTTCAAGAGATCTCTAGTCTTTCCCAATCTGTTGTTTTCCTCTGTTTCTTTGCATTGATCACTGAAGAAGGCTTTCTTATCTCTTCTTGCTATTCTTTGGAACTCTGCATTTAGATGCCTATACCTTTTCTCCTTTGCTTTTCACCTCTATTCTTTCACAGCTATTTGTAAGGCCTCCCCAGACAGCCATTTTGCTTTCTTGCATTTCTTTTCCATTGGGATGGTCTTGATCCCTGTCTCCTGCACAATGTCATGAACTTCATTCCATAGTTCATCAGGCACTCTATCTATCAGATCTAGACCCTTAAATCTATTTCTCACTTCCACTGTATAATCATAAGGGATTTGATTTAGGTCATACCTGAATGGTCTAGCGGTTTTCCCTACTTTCTTCAATTTAAGTCTGAATTTGGTAATAAGGAGTTCATGATCTGAGCCACAATCAGCTCCCAGTCTTGTTTTTGTTGACTGTATAGAGATTCTCCATCTTTGGCTGCATAGAATATAATCAATCTGATTTCAGTGCTGACAATCTGGTGATGTCCATGTGTAGAGTCTTCTCTTGTGTTGTTGGAAGAGGGTGTTTGCTATGACCAGTGCATTTTCTTGGCAAAACTCTATTAGTCTTTGCCCTGCTTCATTCCACATTCCAAGGCCAAATTTGCCTGTTACTCCAGGTGTTTCTTGACTTCCTACTTTTGCATTCCAGTCCCCTATAATGAAAAGGACATCTTTTTTGGGTGTTAGTTCTAAAAGGTCTTGTAAGTCTTCATAAAACCGTTCAACTTCAGCTTCTTCAGCATTACTGGTTGGGGCATAGACTTGTGATGACAAAACAGAAGTCAGCATTGTGATCACTGGCTGTGAAGATGGCAGGGCACCCTCTAGAAGCTAGAAAAGGCAAAAAACAAAAACAGGCACTTTCCCTAGAGCCTCCAGAAAGAATGCAAACTTGCCAACACTGTCTTTTAGCCTAGACCCTTCCAGACTTTTGACCTTCAAAACTATAAGGTAATCAATTTGCTTTAAGTCACTGAATTTGCAGAGATGTTTTACAGCAGTCGAAGCACTTGAAATGAATGTGTGGCTTCTTTCCTGATATAGGTGTTGTCCATTCCTTTTCTTCCTTACTCTTGCCTTGAATGTAGAGCTGTAAAAATCATTTGGTGACACTGAGGTAAAGGCCAGAGAACTGCAAAGCCATCAGCCTTGACACTGTTGGGCTGCTGAATAAATGCCAGCAGCCCCTGACCTTCAGGCTTCCCCGCTAGCTCATCTGGTTAAGAATCCGCCTGCAATGCAGGAGACCCTGGTTTGATACCTGGGTCAGAAAGATCCTCTAGAGAAGGGATAGACTACCCACTCCCGTATTCTTGGGCTTCCCTGGTGGCTCAGATGGTAAAGAATCCACCTGCAATGCAGGAGACCTGGGTTCATATTCTTGGGTTGGGAAGATCCCCTGGAGGAGGGCATGGCAACCCACTCCAGTATTCTTGCCTGGAGAATCCCATGGACAGAGAAGCCTGGCAGGCTACAGTCCATGGGGTCACAGAGAATTGGACATGACTGAACAACTAAGCAGCCATGCATGCCCCTGACCTCCAGCTTCTTAATTCTGAGAAAAATTAATTAGATATTCTGTTATATGTAGACAAAAGCATCCTTGAGTGACAAGCAGGTAAACATAGAAGGGGCTATGGAGAGAATGTCACAGAGATGTAATCTAGGCATGAAAGGTGTATGCAGTGGATTTTTTTTATCTGTTCAACATCCAGTTGATTGGATGGGGGGGCGTAGGGAGGGATGAATTCCCCAGTGTATACAGCATCGGTGGACTGCAGTACCAAACTTCCTGTTTTAAAGTCTGAAAGAAGAAATCTTCCATCTTCCTGCCTCTTGGCAGCCAGTGCACAGATAAACAGTCTTACCACAACCAGAAAAAGGATACATAAAAGGAAAAGATTGATACTGTGTATTAATGTGCCTCCCCCAATCCCCTGGGTGTTCATTGTTTCCATCTGGGCTAACGACTTCTTACTGCAAGCACTTGACTCTGCTTGAGGACTTCTGACACAGGAGGGTGTTTAACCAGTGTACATAGCAAACCAGGGGTAGCAGGGAGTTAAGGTCCATAGGAGCAACTCTCAAACCATGATGGACACAAGTAGGGGAAAACTGTCCCAGCTTCCTTGTTCCCTGGGTGAAAAACTCGGAGGCATGTTCTATTTAGTCTTTCTGAGGTCCCCATGGAAACCAGTCCCAACTGCCCACAGCACTAACCTGCTCATTAACAGACCTGGTATTGTTTTTCAGTCTTCAGGACTCACTTCCCTCACTCCCCCTCCATAGCTTCCTGGGATTATCTTCCAAGTAGCCTGCTCTCAAATACTTCTCTCAGGCTCTATTTCACCCAAAATAAGACAGTTCATACAGAAGTAGTCCTTTGAAATACACCTTCAGGATGATTCTGGAATTAGATCACTTGTAGAACATATGAACAGGAAGACCTCATTACTAGTGCTGGTAATCCCTTGTGTATGGTCAGGCCACTCAAGATGGCTGGTCTCCATTGACTAATGTATGTACATTTCTGGAACAGTTAATAATACAAAGTAAAGACAGAAATGAAAACAATTAATGAAAAAACCTATACAGCATAAATAAATTTCTTCCTAATGAAAAAAAAATTGCTATTCTCTTGCTCTCTGTACATCCCTGTGAAACCAGGGCCTGCTTCACCAATACCTACTCATGTGACTGACCTTCCTATGTACTTGCCCCAGAACCCAACTAGTGACTTCTCTTATCAAAGGGGCATGCCCTCTTCTGGTTTTCCTGGCAACCAAAAAGCCCACCAGATGTCAATTCCCCTATTACTGGCCATCTCCCCCTCCCCCATAAGCAAAGACTGTTGCCATGTCCTGCCTACCATTTGCTCCACACAAGGATGGGATGTGGCTCCAAGACCTTGCTTCAGACGGGTAAGCACCCCCACCCATTAAAATCATTGACGTCTCTGTCGCTGACTCTGGGCTCTTTGTTCAGTCTTGAAACTGGGCAAGTACAGGCCTTGTAGGCCTTCAGGGTGCAGCCCAACACTTGGCATGTTGTAGGATCACAAGTGGTGTGACTCCCACCCATGCTGAATTGGGATAGGGACTGAAGTGACTTAGCAGCAGTAGCAGCAGCAGCAATGGAAGGAAATGCAGTGGTTTGTGCAATAGCTTTAGCACTTGAAAAAATGGAAACATTTTAAGAATCAGGGAGTTGGTTTGCTATTGTAATAGCAATAGCTATTGCTATTTTAATAGCCTTAGAAACCCTAAAAGAAGCAAATGATAGGTCTGGGCAGCCAACTATTAAATTGAGGAACAGAAAGAATCCGCCTGCAATGCAGGAGACCCAGGTTCAATCTCTGGGTTGGGAAGATCCCCTGGAGAGGAAATGGCACCCCACTCCAGTACTCTTGCCTGGAGAATCCCATGGACGGAGAAGCCTGGTGGGCTATAGTCCATGGGATCGCTAAGAGTCAGACATGACTGAGCGACTAAACATCAACAACAACATGGAAGCAGAAGGCCTTCGTGAGAACTTTTTTTTTTTATGTCTTCCAAAAAAGAGCAGTCTGGGCTAAAAACCAGGCCTTGATTTGATTATGAGGGTGGTTGAGTTATACAGAGGATGGTGCTTATCTTCCTCAAGATCTGCTCTCACCTTAGCACATTTCTTCTACAGACAAATAAATAAGGGCCATTCTTAGCATGACTGAAGCAGGGAAATAGTGTTTCACCTCTGAGAGAAAAGAGACTCTTCCCTTGGTGAATATGTATTTGCAGGAATCCAGAAAATAAACCTGGGAATCGGTGGGGCTTCCCTGGTGGTCCAGTGCTAAAGAATCCACCTGCCATTGCAGAAGACATGGGTTCGACCCCTGATCTGGGAAGATCCCACATGCCACAGAGCAACAAAGCCCCTGTGCCACAACTATTGAGCCCGTGCTTTAGAGCCTGCCAGCTGCAACTACCGAGCCCACTCACACCTAGAACCCATACTCCACAACAAGAGAAGCCACAGCGATGAGAAGCCCACACAGGAAAAGTAGCCCCTGCTGGCCGCAGCTAAAGAAAGGCCACGTGCAGCAATGAGGACCCACTATAGCCAATAAATAATTCATTAAAAAAATAAATAAACCTGGGATTGGATCTTGAGGGTAGTGGACCAGGGAGGAATATAAAGCTGAATATGGCAGTTTATTGATATTGGAACACTCTCCCATGACTCAGGATTAACATCCTGTCAAGGATACCTGGAGCCAGTCCTAGTATGCTGTTAGAATTGATAGAGACAAAATAAAGGGACAAAGTAGGTAAGTGGTTAATCCCACTAGGGAATTACAGATAGAAAAAATTATGGGGGACCCTGTAAGTTGATGATTATGCAAGAGAGCAGGTTTGCTTAACCACAAAACCAAGCAGGCTTGTATAGCAGCAAAGCTATGCAACAAACGTGCCCCCCAAACAATAAAACAATGGTGATGTAAGCCCCACATCCTGCTCAGTGAGCTCGATAAGTTACTGATCCCTAGGACATGCTCTCTGCATACATGAAAACAGTAATTTGTGGACCTAGCTTGAACCATGGAGGGACAAGAAAATTCCTCTGCCCAACCTGGAGGAAGAGCTGATGATGGAAGCATGACGTCTACTCAAGAAAGACAAACTTCTTCTCCCCCTCCCTACTTTTCCATTCTAAAACTATAGCCCAGTAAGTTCTCAGGGTGTGACATCCCCTTGCCCGCCCTATTGTAAGCCTCACAAGTGCCCTATTCTAAGAAATCACTTATCTCTCACTTTGCCTCTCTGAATTCTTTCTGTACTGACACAAAGGACCAGGAGCTCTTCAGAGCCCTGGAAACAATACCAAACAGTTCAGAATGGCTCCTTGAAACTTGGAAACAACAAAGTCTATATAGTAAATGAAGTGGAGTTGTTGGAACTGCCTTGACAGGGTTTTGAGAGTCAAACCAAAAGCTCATAGAGGTGAGCAAACTAGAATGACTTTATTATGTAAGAAAACATACCAGTAGACCATGTCCCCAGGGGCACCCAGAGGACACTTCTTTTGTTAAGACAGTAAAAAAAATGTGTTATTGGCATTGTTGAAAAACTCCATGGTGGCTGCCTACTATGGCTCATGACATGGTAGATTTCTATGTAATTAGGCTCCTTGGTGTCAATGGGGAAAATAGGCATCTAGAATTGTAGAGGCCAGGTGGCAGCAGTTAACTGCTGAATCAAGGTGAGTGTAATGACCATAACGGACAGCAAGCCTGGAGTGGCAAAGGTGGGGCTTGAACCTGCAGGGGTTTGTAGAGATGGTAATAAACTGTGGCCTTCCTAGGAAAAATATAGATGGCAAGCTGTATTAGTTCACTAGGATTACCATAATGAAATACCACAGACATAGTAACTTAAACAATGGTCATTTATTTTCTCACAGTTCTAGAGGCTAGGAGTCCAAGATCAAATTGTTGCAGGGTCAGTTTCTTCTAGAGCCTCTCTCGTCAGCTTGCAGATAGATGCCTTCTCACTGTGTCCTCAGATGGTCACCCCTAAGTCTGTGTATTGTCTGTGTCTGAATTTCTTCTTCTTATAAGGACACCAGTTACATTGGATTTGAGCCTACCCAATTGGTAAATGACCTCGTTTTACCTTAATTATCTCTTTAAAGGCTCTATCTCCAAATATGTCACATTCTGAGGTGCTGGGGGTTAGGCCTTCAACATGAATTTTGTGGGGATACATTTCAGCCCCCAACAGAACTCAAAAAGGGTACTGCCTATAAAACTGAAAATATATATATATAATAAGCCAAGAATACTTGAGCAGTAAACTGTCAGCTACCACAATGGAAAGATCATGATCCTTTATCTAGTTTCCATCTCCAAGCAGGTTCTCAGACCCAGAGCTGATAAACTGAAAATACATAGCTATGATGCCAGCAATTCTGCCTTATCAGGACCTAAGCCATTTATCAGGGTGACTATACTGTGAAGCAAGAGGAATGCCCATACTTTGAGGGTACTGATACCAGGGCATCCAATGTACCATCAAGGAAGGGGAGTCCTGGCCCAAGTCTCACAGTGAATCCAACGGATTATTTCTCTGGTGCCTGAGTGTGTTATTGGAAGAGACGTACCCAGCAATTAGAAGAACCTTCAAATTATTCCCTCTCGGGGGGACTTCCCTGGTAGTCCGGTGGTTAAGACTCCATCCTTCCACTGCAGAGGGCACAAGTTCAATCCCTAATTGGAGAACTAAGATTCCACATGCTGTGCCACGTGGTCAAAAAGATTAAAAAAAAAAAAAAGACTTCCCTCGTAGTCCAGTGGTTAAGACTCCACACTCCCAATGCAGGGGACACAGGTTCAGTCCACAGTCAGGGAACTAGATCTCATGTGCCACAACAAAGAGCTAGTACAGCCAAATAAATAACTCAGTAAATAAATATTTTTAAAAAATTATTCCCTCACATAACAAGTAAAAGCTTATGATAGAAATGGCTAAGTGGAAGCTTCTGAAACTCCCTCACTCTGCCAAAATAAGAAATGATGCCACATCCTGGCTGAACTGGCAGGGAGTAGTGCCACATTCCTCAGCTCCCGCCTGGGGGAGACAACTTTGAGGTGTGCTCCACAGTCACTTAGAAATCCCCAGACTGAGCACCAGTCGCCCACAGCCATGCCTGCTCACTCATGCACCCTGCATTCCTTTCCATCCTTCCCCACCTCACTTTTCTATTTCTCTACCAAAGCTTCCTAGGATCACCCCCTAAATAGACTATTTGCACTCAAATCCATACCTCAGGGTCTAATTCTGGGAAAGTTCAGCCTAATGCATCCTCTTTCTAGACTCTTGTTTATACTAAAAAAATGTACACATAGAGGTTTTTTGTTGCTGTCATTGTTGCTGGTTGTTACCAAAAAAATTGTGCCAAATGCACTATTCTGCAATAATCTTTTTTCATTTTATGATGCTTTATGGAAATTCTTCCAGGTCAATAAGTTGTTTATCTAATTAATATTTTAATAGCTGTGTTATATTCCATAGTATAGGTATATCATTTTTCTGTTGCTAAACATTTGGGTAATTTCCAGATTTGCCTCCATAAACAATGCTGCCTAAGCATTCTTGGACTTTTAACCTAATGAATCAGTACTTCTATTTATATCTGCTGCTGCTGCTGCTGCTAAGTCATTTCAGTCGTGTCTGACTCTGTGCGACTCCCTAGATGGCAACCCACCAGGCTCCCCCGTCCCTGGGATTCTCCAGGCAAGAACACTGGAGTGGGTTGCCGTTTCCTTCTCCAATGCATGAAAGTGAAAGGTGAAAGGGAAATCGCTCAGTCGTGTCTGACTCTTAGGGACCCAATGGACTGTAGCCTACCAGGTTCCTCCATCCATGCAATATGATAAACTCCAAAATTAAAGATTGCTAGGTCAAAAGGTATGTGTGTTTCTGCTTTTAAAATCTTCCTCCAAATTTCTCTCTAAAAGGGTTCCAGTAACTCAGTTCCCACCAGGAAAGTTGAAAATGACTTTTTTCCCAGTCCTTGGTGGCATGAAAGTGAAAGTGAAATTTGCTCAGTTGTGTCCTACTCTTTACAACCCCGTGGACTATACAGCCCATGGAATTCTCCAGGCCAGAATACTGGAGTGGGTAGCTGTTCTCTCCTCCAGGGGATCTTCCCAACCCAGGGATCAAACCTAAGTCTCCCCAATTGTGGGCAGATTCTTTATCAGCTGAGCCACCAGGGAAGCCTGAGAATACTGGAGTGGGTAGCCTATCCCTTCTCCAGGGGATCTTCCTGACACAGGAATTGAACTGGGGTATACTGCATTGCAGGCAGATTCTTTACCAGCTGAGCTACCAGGGAAGAGTTGTTTAGTCACTAAGTTGTATCTGACTCTTCTGCCACCCCATGGACTGTAGCCCCCCAGGCTCCTCTGTCGATGGGATGCTCCAGGCAAGAATACTGGAGTGGGTTGCCATTTCCTCCTCCAGGGGATCTTCCTGACCCAAGGATCGAACCTGTGTCTTGTCTCCTGCTTGGTGGGCAGATTCTTTACAACTGAGCCATCTGGAAAACCCCTGTACAATGTTATTTTTAATCTAATTTTTAATTTTTAATCTAAAGGATGGAAACAGTATCTCATTGTTACTGTAATTGTTTTCATCACCACTAGGGAGGCTAAACTTCTTTTCATTTACTATTAATAGCCATTTAAATTTTCTCTTCGTGAATTGTTTATTCATATCTTTTGTTCATTGTTTTTTCAATCAGACTTTTATAAGAACTCTTGATGTATTAGTAATATCACTCCTACATGTATTGTATGTGTTACAAACACTTTTTCCAAGTTTAGAATGTGTCATTTGACATTTTTTATGTTGGAAACATAAAAAATTTTTTTAAATCTATATATAGTCAATCATGTCTATCTTCTTTAATGTCTCCTAGATTTTGTGTCTCTAATTTTAGAAAGGCACCTTGACCCCTCAAAATGTTCTCGTACACCTCAATAAATCTCCAAGTTTTCTTCAAATATTTGTTATTTCTTTGGATAAAATTGTTCATCCAACTTTTAGATCAGTATGGTAGGAGGAAGCTAGGATGATTCAAGTGGTAATGGAGCAGACTTGGAGACACCTGTGTGAACTCATGTTTAGATTAATATAGGTATGAATACTTACATATGAAATATTTATAAATATGTGTATACACTCTGGCAGACTTCTCTGGTGACTCAGTGGTAAAGAATCTGCCTGCCAAGCAGGAGATGAAGGTTCGATCCCTGGGTCAGGAAGATCCCCTGGAGGAGGAAATGGCAACCCAGTCCACTATTCTTGCCTGGAGAATTCCATGGACAGAGGAGCCTGGAGGGCTACAGTCCATGGGGTAGAAAAGAGTCGGACACGACTGAAGCAACTCAGCATGCACACATGGCATGATATAAGGGCATGGCTCTGTTTTATTTCATGTGGATACCCAATTGTGCCAACATCGATTTATCAAATCATTGCATTAAAGTGCTGATTTCTTATCTATCAATTTACTTTGTATATTTGGATTTTGTTTCTGGACAATAATACTCCACTGATGTCTTTGTATTCCTGTACTGATACTGTACTATTTTAATTATGGAGATTTTATGATACTTTTAATATCTGGTAAAATATACTTGCAACTAATACCACAAAGGACAAATTTCCATAGTATATCAAACCCTCACCCCTTGCATTGGAAGTGCAGAGTCTTAACCACCAAAGCCAGGGAAGTCTCTGAATATAATTTTCTAAATAGCATAATTTGTCCTCTTTTTTTTTTTTTTGGCCCTCAGCCATGAAAGCTTGGAGTCCTAACCACTGGACAGCCAGGGAATTTCCAATCTTTTTTTTTTCTAATATGAATTTCTATTGTTTTAGCTGGAGTAAAATCTAAACACACCTGTGAGAGAGAGAGAAGAAAGAGAAATATAGTGGTACAAATAAGATGAAAGTTAATTTTTTTTCTTACACAGTCATTGACCAATCCAGGCTGGAGCAACACCCTTGCTCCTCCAAGTTATTAGTGACCCATGTTCCTTTCATCTTATTGCCCTGCCATCTACTGGGGTGTTGTACTCATAAGCACAATTGAAGCAAAGTTACAGTTATTTCTATATGCCAGCCTCTGCGGAACAGGTTGGAAGAAAAGTCTAGGGTAAATAAGTTCCTTTTAAGCAATTGAGGGGTACACTGACCTCATTATGTCTGAGCATATTCCACTGGTGCAAACAGTCATGTGGCTGCACTTAGCTTCAAGAGAAACAGGGAAATGTACTCTCAGTCATGTCCTTAGCTAAAACAGTATTTTCAAGAAATAAGACAATAGTTTTTGAAGGTCACTAACAATCTGCTACACATATTATTTTTCTTATTTTACTGTATTGGTTATAACATCCAAAATAACACTGAATAATAGTGATGACAGCATCCTTCTCTCATTCATAATTTTAATGAAACTGACTTTATTTATTCATCATTTAGTATATTGGCTGTTGAGTTTTGGTAAGCAATCTTGATCACATTTAAGTAGTTTCTTTTAATTTCTGTTCTACTTTGAATATTTATTAGGAATGGCTGCTGAGTTCTTAAATCCATTTTCAGTTTCTATTGACACAATACTATATGTTTTCTCTTGTAATTGTTTTATGTCATGAAGAAGTTGATAGACTTCCTAATGTTGAATTATCTTTGTATTTGTAAAATAAATACCACTTGGTCACAGAGTGTTATTCTTTTGTCACACTGCTGGATTGGTTTATGAATATTTTATCTGGAATTTCTGTGTGTATTTTGTACAAATATTATCATATTTTAATAACGTATTACTATATGTAAGGCTATGCTACCTTTACAAAATAAATTTGGGATCTTTCCTTTTTTGTGTGTGTGTGGTGTTAGGACTGCTGCCAGTCTCTGAACTGTTTGTTACCAGTCCATGATGAGATAAGTACAGAAACTGAAAAGGTTTAAAAACTTTTATAGCAATTTAACATCGCTATGACATCCAAGCAGTGATCATCAATGAATAATGCATTCAGATTTTGTAAATTTTTTGTCCACATGTTAAATTTGTTTTGATTGTATTTTTTGAAATGTATAATGTAATTTATCTTTGAGGAAGCTTAAAATTTTTAAGTTGAACTTGCTTTGCTTATGATTTCGTTTTTCTAGTTATTTTTATTGAATTCTACTAAAGTATATATCCACGATAATTGTAACTTAAAAAAAAATTAGTCCTTCATGCAGATATTTTGAAAAACAGTGGTCTAGAATGGACGAAATAACGTTTAAATTATTTGCTTTGAAAGGTTAGCTAGAACTTATTTGTAGAGTTAACTGGACCTGCTGACTTTCCGTTCTCTTCTATAATTAGTGCTCTCTTTGAGTTTTCTTTTTTGCGTCAGTTTTAGTAGTTTATGGTTTTCCAGGAAATCAACCATTCTTTTGATATATTCACACTCTATATTCCCTTAAAAAGTCTTTTGATACCCTCTATATCTATCTGCTTTTTGGTCTACATTATCGTTAATAATATTTTAGCCCCCCCTTCCTCCCTCCCCTCCCTCTTTTCTTCTTTCGTGCCCGCAGACCCGCTAGCCTGGAGTTGATTGTTTCTTTCAAAAAAAGAAAAAAAGAAACCGGCTTTAGGGAGCGGGCGGGCGGGAGCTGGGCGGGCGTGGAGCCCGGATAACCGCATCACTCGGCGCGGAGGGAAGGCGGAGGCAGGGGCGGCTCGGTGGCATCACACCCGCCAAGGAGAGAGAACTCCTAAGACCCGAACCAGGGTTTTCCGGGTTTGGAGAAGGAGCGGCAAGCCCCATCTTCCGGCATCGCCGCCCCGGATGCTGTCCCCTCCTTCTTTGTCGCCGCCTCCTCCTCCTTCTCCTCCTTCCCCCCGCCCCCCCCCCCCCGCCAACCCCCACCCCGGGCCGGGCTCGTGGTGCCTGGTCCCTCCTGATGCCGCCGGCGCTCGGTTCCTCATCCTGCACCATATATCCGACCGAGTGATGCGGCGGTACCCAGTGGTACGCAGCCGCAGGACCTCAGCCGAATGTACAGCTGGAAGGCTGGCATTCACCCTGTCGGTCAACAAAAAGACACGCCGGAGCCATTATCACAGCTGGGACTGGATGACTTACTGCGGGTTTTGTTGCTGCCCGAGCTTATGGCGTTCCCATCATGTGCTCCTGTGTCTCCCTGCACTTTTCAGTGTGGAGGAAGACAGGACACCTCTGTAGGACCTCCCTGTTAATCGGTAGATTTTTGGAGAACTGAAGATGAGCACTGTATTGGCGTACATTTGTCTTATACTGTTAAAGCCATGGCAAGCAGTAAAGATGGGAGTGCCATCATTCCTGTGCTGCCTGGAACTTGGAACGAGTCAAAAAAATAGGAATGCGGGTTGTTTTTAGGGCTTCCCTGGTGGACCAACTGGTAAAGAATCTGCCCGCAATGCAATGCGGAAGACCTGGGTTGGATTCCTGGGTTGCAAAGATCCCCTGGAGAAGGGAAAGGCTACCCACTCCAGTATTCTGGCCTGGAGAATCCCATGGACTATATAGTCCATGGGGTCGCAGAGTCGGACAAGATTGAGCAGCTTTCAAGTTTGTTACGTTCAGATTGCTAAATCGTGTTCAGCTCTTTGCAGTCCCATGGACTGTAGCCCATCAGGCTCCTCTGTCCATGGGATTTTTCAGGGAAGAATACTGGAGTGGGTTGCCATTTCCTTCTCCAGCGGATCTCCCCCACCCAGGGATGAAACCTGTGTCTCCTGCATTCGCAGGCGGGTTCTTTACCACTGAGAACCAGAGAAGCCCAGGAATTCAGGAAACTACAGTAAATACCTAGCATAGCACGGTCCAATAGAAATATAATGGGAGTCACAAAGTAAGTTAGTAAGTGTGCATTTTAAATGCTCTAGGAGCCACATTTAGAGAGTTAAAAGACAGACTTCTTTGGCAGTCCAGTGGTTGACTTTGCCTTCCAATGCGGATTGTATGGGTTGATCCCTGGTTGGGGAGCTAAGATCCCACATGCCTCAGTGTCCAAAAATCCTGAACATAGAAGCAACATTGTAACAAATTCAATAAAAACTTTTAAAATGGTCCACATCAAAAAAAAAAATCTTAAAACGAAGTTAAAAGAAACAGGTCAAATGAATCGCAATGTCTTTGCTCCAATATATCAAAAATATATCAATATTTATCAATATGCAAGTCACAAGATATTTCACATTCTTTCTCCTTTTTCATACCAAGTCTTTGACATCTTGTGTGTATTTATACTTTCAGCACTTTTCCAGTTGGATTAGCCACATTCCGAGTGCTTAAAAGCCCCATTGGCTAGTGGTCACCATACTGCACAATGCAATTTCTTCTATTTTTGTCATATGCCAAAGGTTCTGAACAGTTACTCTTGTGAATCTCTGAAGGCAATTATGGATCCATTGATTATCTGGAATCTAATCTAAATGAAACGTGTAGGAGCACTAATAAAACAGTTGGACCCATATACTTTAGCAATTCCTTGAAGAAATTCCTTAATACAATATATGTAATATACCTCACCTGCTGTTATTAAATGTTATCACAAAACTCCAGAAAATCGGAATGACTGGGAGCTTTCCTGTTTGAATAATGCCCAGTCAAATCAGTGAAGAAACTGGCAGGAAATCTCAGTGAGTTGGGCAGCTGGAGCTCTGAATCTTCAGGGGACACTGAAACTTCAAACAGAATATTCCTCTTTTATTTTCTGGTAGGAATAGCCCTCTCTTAATTTCAAGTCATGAAAAAGTGCTTCCTTATTTGCAGGGCAGTAGAAGGAAGGCTGGCATCTCAAGTTTGACTTTAGAGGGGAGGGATAAAGTAGGAGATTGGGATTAACACATACACACTGCTATATGTAAAATAGATAACTAATAAAACCTACTGTATAACACAAGGAACTCTACTCAGTATTTTGTAATAATCTATATGTGAAAAGAATCTGTAAAAGAATGGAGATAGGTATCTGCATAAGTGAAACAACTTTGCTATACACCTGAAACTAACACAACATTGTAAACCGACTATTCTCCAATATAAAATAGAAAATAATTTTGAAAAAAGTTTGACTTTAAAAGATTAAGAATTTAAAGGCCCCAACATGGAAGACAGTTCTTTGAATGCTTGTTTTTGCCTGATATATCATTTAACAAATTATAAAAGTCCACTATTTCCAGATTTGTGCATGCATATTCCACTGAAGAACAGTTTTGCAAACTGTGCACACAGAGAAAGAAGTGGACGCTTTAATTAATTAAATTAATTTTTAAAATCCAGCTTTTGATTTGGGGTTTTATGAGGCTTTAAAATTTTTTTAATTTATTTTTTAGCTGTGCTGTGACTTCATTGCTACACGAGATTTTCTCTAGTTGTGGGGAGCAGGGCTACTCTCTAGTTGCAGTGCTCGGGCTTATCATTGTAGTGGCTTCTCTTGTTGCAGAGTGTGGATTCTAGAGCGTGGGCTCAATAGTTGTGGCACCTGGGCTTAGTTGGCTCTGCTGCATGTGGAATCTTCCCAGAACAGGGATTGAATCCACGTCTCCTACATTGGCAGGTGGATTCTTCACCACTGAGCCACAAGAGAAGTCCATGAGGTATTTTTTTTAGTACCATTTTTGTAGGTTTTGTGGCAGACATAGGGAGGTGCAGCTGAGATCCCACTTCAAGAAAGGAGTAATGGTCCAAGTGCAAGGAGTGCTAATAGCTGTTAGCATCTTCAGAATTCACCTCAGATTTTGAGCTGAGGGTCAAACTCCTCTCTGGATGCCCAAAGCTGATGACCTGGCAGTGTGGTGGCACTGTTCTTGTTGTTCAGTCACTCAGGCATGTCCTCCAACTCTTTGCGACTTCATGGACAGCAGCACACCAGGCTTCCCTGTCCTTCACTATCTCCTGGAGTATCTTCAAACTCATGTTCATTGAGTCAGTGATGCCATCCAACCATCTCATCATCTGTCATCCCCTTGTCCTCCTGCCTTCAATCTTCCCCATCATCAGAGTCTTTTCCAATAAGTCGGCTCTTCACATCAGGTGGCCAAAGTATTGGAGCTTCAGCTTCAGCATCAGTCCTTCCAATGAATAGTCAGGACTGATTTCCTTTAGGATGGACTGGTTTGATCTCCTGGCAGTCCAAGGGACTCTCAAGAATCTTCTCTAACACCACAGTTCAAAAGCATCAATTCTTTGGCACTCAGCCTTCTTTATGGTCCAACTCTCACATCCGTATATGACTACTGGGAAAAACCATAGCTTTGACTGACTATGCGGACCTTTGTTGGTAAAGTGATGTCTCTGATTTTTAATATGCTGTCTAAGTTTGTTATAGCTTTTTTTCCCCCAAGGAGCAAGTGTCTTTTAATTTCATGCAGTCACCATCCACAGTGATTTTGGAGCCCAAGAAAATAAACTCTGTCACCATTTCCACATTTCCCCCATATATTTGCCTTGAAATGATGGGACCAGATGCCATGATCTTGTTTTTTGAATGTTGAGTTTTAAGCCAGCTTTTTCACTCTCCTCTTTCACCCTCATCAAGAGGCTCTTTAATTCCTTTTCACTTTCTGCCTTTACAGTGCTATCATCTGCATATCTGAGGTTGTTGATATTTCTCCCGCTGGGCAGAGCCTTTTCTGCCCAAAGAAGAACTTTCTAATGGGTAGTCTTTGCTATGGAGCTCTCCAGTGGGCTGGCAGGGACTTTGTCTTCACAGATGTTACTCCTCAATAAAGATTTTGGACCCTTAATTCCTCAGCATCTGTTTCCCAGAGAACTCAACCTGAGACAATTTTCTGTTGCACTAATTTGAGCTTTATCCTTATTAATTCCTGCTTATGTTTTCTTTTAGTAATTTTATAGCTTTGCAGCTGTGTTCTTAGTATTAATATGTTACTTATTTTACATATTTTCTTTTTTTTTAAATACTAAAAGCATGTAAAATGGTGAACTTCAGGGCTTTTAGGGCAGTCATGTACTGGCTCAATGGACATGAGTCTGAGTGAACTCTGGGAGTTGGTGATGGACAGGGAGGCCTGGCGTGCTGCAGTTCATGGGGTCACAGAGAGTCAGACATGACTGAGTGACTGAATTGAACTGAGCTGTACCTTCTAACTCTCCACAGGACCCATCTCTGTTTTTACATCTAGCCACTTCCTACATTTACATCACCAACCTAGGCCCTGAACATATTTGTGATTCCTGACTTAGAGCTATAAATTTTCTTCTTCTGAATAAAGCTTTAAGTGATCCCATAGCTTTTGATATAAAACATTCATCCTTTAGTTAGCACAGAGTCGGACATGACTGAAGTGACTTAGCAGCAGTAACAGGACTAAATTAATGTTTCCAAGCAGTAAAGATATTTTGGCTACCTTTTATGTATTTCTAATTTTACTGGGTTATAATGAGAAAGTGTAGCCTCTAAAATCTCTTAAATTTATGAAGTTTTTCCTCTGTGATGAAGCACACAATTGAAGGACATTAGAAAATAATTTACATTTTTAAATGCATAGGGACATATATAAGATTATACATTGTTGCTTGTTGGTTAAATTGATCAGATCATGTATTCTCTAGTTTTTTTGTCTACTTGATCATTTAAATTCTGAAAGAAGTATATATAATAATCTCCCGTTATGGCTGTGTTTTTTTTAATCAAAATCTTCCTGTGTTTCTTAGCGTTTTTGCTTAAATCTTTTAAACATAATGTTGTTTATTTATTTAAATTTATTTATTTTGATATCATTTAAACTTATTATTTTAAATATTTGTTTTTGGCTGTGCTGGGTCTTCATTGCTGCACTGGCTTTTCTCTGGTTGCAGTGAGTGGGGGCAACTCTCTATTTGTGGTGCCCGGGTCTTCTCCTTTGTGGTGGCTTCTCTTGTTGTAGAGCACAGGCCCTAGAGTGTGTGGGCACATGGGCTCAGTAGTTTCAGCTCCTGGGTTCTAGAGTACAGGCTCAGTTCTTGTGGTGCACGGGGTGTTTTCAATCTTAAGCCACTGTAATAATTTAATACAAAAAGGTTAATGGTTCACCTCTTCATCGAGGATTGAATGGTGTATGCTTCCATTTATCTTGTTTATTGCTTTCAGTCTTGAATTCCACTTTTTGAAAAATAACATGTAGTGGCAACACACATTGATGATCTCACAGTCTCTGTGGGTCAGGATTACAGGCATGGTCCAACGGGGGTCATCTGGCACAGAATCCCTCAGGAGATTGCAATCAAGGTGTCCCCTCAGCGTCTCCGACAGGCTGCAGTCAAAGTGTCAGTGGGGGTTGCAGTCTCATCTCAAGGCTCAGCTGGAACAGGATCCACTCCAAGCTCACTCACATGGTTGTTGGCAGGATTCGGTGCTTTGTTGGCTGTTGGACTGAGGGCCTCGGTTCCTTACCAGGTGGCTCTCTACATCAGAAGACAAGAACAGTCAGAGAGAGAATGTAAGCAAAACAGAAGCCACACTCTTTCACACCCTCATTATGAAAGTGACATCCCATCACTTCTGCCATAGTCTATTCATTATAAACAAGTCGTTAGGGCCAACACACACCCAAGGGGAGGAAATTAGATAAGGGAAAAAATACCAGGAGGTGAGGCTCAATTGGGAGCCATTTTAGAAGCAGCCTATCACAGCTGGGTATAGCATTTTTAGCTAACGGTTCTCTTTTCCCAGCATTCTGTAGATGGTATTCCAGTGTTTTCTAGCTTTCTGTGTCCTAGATGAAAAGTCCAATCCTAGTTTGTTTTTCTTTGTTGGTGTATCAGTCAATCTCACCAGAAAATAGAAACTGCTCTGAGTATTTAAAATACAGGAAATGGGGACAAATTGAGAGAGTAGCATTGACACATACATACTGGAGAAGGGAATGGCAAACCACTTCAGTATTTGTGCCTTGAGAACCCCATGAACGGTATATATATACTACCATGTGTAAAATAAATAGCTCGTGGAAGCTGCTGTGTAGCACAGAGGGTGGGAGGGGTGTGTGGGAGGGAGGTTCAAGAGGGAGGGGATATATGTATACCTGTAGCTAATTCACATTGTTTTACAGCAGAAACAAATACAACATTGTAAAGCAATTATCCTCCAATTTTTTAATAATTAAATAAAATAGAAAGAATGGAAATTTTGTAGTGGTCCAATGGGTAGGACTCAATTCTTTCACTGAGGTGGCCCAAGTTCAATCCCTGGTCAGGGAAAGAAGATCTCACAAGCCATGCGGCGCAGCTGAAAAAAAACCAAACAGGGAATATAAAAATGCAGGGAATGGATTATGCAGGGAATGGAAGAGCTAAAAACCAAACAGGGGACAATGAGTGACAACCAGAGATTAAGACTAGCAGAATAGTCCCAATCTGTGGTAAATGGTTTCAGCTGGCTACCAGGAAGGGCCAGTGATAAGGTAAGAAAAGGTTTAGAGTCAGGTCTTGGTCTTAAAGAGGTCCCTGTGACTCCGTGAGCTAGGTATACTGAGGAAAATGCTCTGCCGTTGTCTGCTCATTTGTGACTGGCAGGTCAATCCTGTATGCTTATGCATGTTCAACAGCAGGTCCAGGACAAATTATACTGTTTTCTTTGACTCTAAGGTTTTTCTCCCACATTATTTTTTGTTCTTGTTCATTTCTACTCTGTTCCTTCTGTTAACCCCAGAAAATTGCTTTTATTCCCTTCTCTCTAACCCTTACAAGTGTTGGCCCTTTATTCCCAACTTATAGCTAAACCATCTCCACCTCATCGTCAACACCATGGGGGAAGTCTTCATGCTGTTTCTTTGTGACAACTTCTGGGCACTAACAACTGGTTGGGAGACTCCCTTGGAAGGGATAGCATCTAAAATCATAAGTGCAAATCTTGACCAAATTGTATGGTGGATTTTGGCTTAAGGGTAAAATTTTGGATAGAACAGGAGTTAGAGACATCATCTCAGGTTTGGGTCTGAAATGGGTCAGGTGGCATCAATCTCAACCAATACCCCCTGGGTCTTATCCTACAGGACTGGGAAAGATTTGGACTATTGGGATTAAAACCAAGGAAACTTGTTAAGCTATGTAATCATGTTTGCCCACAATGTGAGCTAGAAAGCCAAGAAAAGTGGCCACTAAATGAGTCCCTGAGTTATGACACTATATTGCAGATAGACTTATATTGTAAAGTAATTAGCCTCTAATTAAAATAAATAAATTTATATTTAAAAAAAGTAAAAAAGAAAACCAAAGGAAAAAAATGGAGTGAGCTTCTATATGTTCAAATTTTCATGGCCCTGTATATAGACAATGAGACCCACAAGGGACTTAAGGTGTGTGTAGCTCGGAGGGATAATTCTAGTAAGGATACAAAGATGTTTTAACTGATTTACCCTTTAGGGCCATCCAAAGTGGCTCAGCTGGTAAAGAATCCGCCTGCAATGCAGGAGACCTCGGTTCATTCCCTGGGTTGGGAAGATCCCCTGGAGAAGGGAAAGGCTACCCACTCCAGTATTCTAGCCTGGAGAACAGTCCATGGGGTCGCAAAGAGTCGGACATGACTGAACGACTTTCCCTTTCACTTTACTTTCAAAGGTTAAATCCTTTACAAGGAGGAGCCAGAGCTACTCTTCCCCTACTGGGAGGAACCATTGCCTCAGGGGAAGACACAGCTCGGGATGAAAAGAGACCCCACCCATATTCAGGAATCTCTTTGTACCCTGAGTAACCCAAGGGGCCCATCCTTAGCTCAGCTAGTACTATCAGTGATATAAGTTACCAACCAACTGCCCCTACAGTTTTGCCTCTGAGAGAAGTTCCTGATGGAAATCGAGGAACAATAAGAGTCTATGTACCTTTCTCAATGTCTGATCTAAGTTTGGCAGAGGGCAAGTTGGGAAGTTTTTCTGAGGATCCTGAACGTTTTACAAAAGTACTTATTTACCCAACTAGTGAGATCATCTCACTGGGAGGACTTACAGATTTTACTATCCCATTGCTGCACCCCAGAGGAAAAGCAGGGTATAATACTGGCAGCCAGAGCCCTTGCAGACCAACTGGCAGCCCATGACAGGACCATGCAGTGCACCGGGTGGAGAAGGACACTGTCACTGAGGCAAACCCACAATGGAATTACCAGCTAAATTCTAGATAGACTGGATCATATGATTCACTGTTTAATAGAGGGTGTGAAGAAGCTTACAGTAAAACCTGTTAATTATCAAAAGGTGAAAGAGGTCCAACAGGGACAGGATGAAAATCCTGAAGTCTTCCAAAGGAGATTAGTGGAGACTTTTAGGATGGGCCCTTTTGGCTATGCATTTCATAGCCTGGTCTGCCCCAGATATCAGGCACAAAATTCAGAAAGCAACTGCTGGTCCTCAGACTCCAATGAATGATTTGCTCCAGTTGGCTTATTTGGTTTTCAATAAAAGGGATATGGCTGAAAAGGCTGAATGCACCCAGAGAAATATGCAAGAGACCCAAATGATTGCAATGGCTTTGTCTGCTCAAAGACCACCAACGAGGAGGCTGCCCTTTTTGGACCAATCTGGTCCTGGCAGACCACCAGGTCCATGGGTACCCATACAAGGCTGGTGTATCCTGTGTAGACAAAGGGGCACTGGAGGAAGGACTGTGGTCAATGTGTCCTTTGCAAGCAGCCAGGGCATTGGGAGAGGGAATGCCCCAGACGCCAGAGAGTGACGACCGAGGCCCCTCAAACACTGATGGTTTTGCAATCAGAAGACCGATGGGACCCAAGGCCAAAAGTGGCTCTGCCTAGAGATACTGTCTACATAACTAATGTCCAGCCTCAGGTGATCATTGATGTGGCCGGCCACTTGGTAGAATTTTTTATAGACGCTGATGCAACCCTCTCAGTCTTAACCCAAAGGATTGGAAACCTTAGCAATCATAAGGAATATGTAACGGGGTTGTCAGGGAAGAAACAAGGACACAGTTTTCTGGAGGCTCTTTTGTGCAATGCTAATGGTCTGTTGTTTTTACACTCAGTTCTGTTTGTGCCTGATTGCCCCATCTCTTTAATGGCAAGAGATTTATTAACTAAGTTAGGGGCCACTCTGTTTCTGGAAGGGGAAAGGAACCACCCTCATTGCCAAATGATTTTAACAGAAAATAGAAAGGGACAGATTGAATCTGAAGTTGAAATAGAAGACTCAATAGGCCCTGGAATGTGGAATATCAAGGTTCCAGGTCTGGTCAAAGATGTCCAGCCAGTGGTTACTCTACAAGATCCTCAAGAAATAGCTGTTGTTCACTGTAGGGGACATCAGTCTCAGATTCCCAGGTCTGAAATTGGAAAGGGAAATCACCGAGCTGACCAAGAAGCAAAGAAAGCAGCTTACATACCGCAGGCAGTTTTAAAAGTCCTGGGCTTGATAGCCCACTCCAGTATTCTTGCCTGGAAAATCCCATGGACAGGGGAGGCTGGTAGGCTGCAGTCCATGGGGTCGCAAACAGTCAGACATGACTGAGCGAATTCACTTTCACTTTTCACTTCCATGCATTGGAGAAGGAAATGGAAACCCACTCCAGTGTTCTTGCCTGGAGAATCCCCTGGACGGGGGAGCCTGGTGGGCTGCTGTCTATGGGGTCACACAGAGTTGGACATGACTGAAGTGACTTAGCAGCAGCAGCAACAGGCTTGATAGAGGAAATTCCACAACTTCCTTGGCTATACCAAGGAAGAAAACTGGGCTAAAAATAGGGGGTTAGTAAGTCTAAGGGGATGACATATGTTAGATGAAAAGATTATGATTCCACAAGCTCAGCAATGGAAAGTAATCAAGGCTTTATATGAAACTACCCACTATGAGTGTGAAGCTCTTTGGATAGCTCTTTGGAATTTACTACAAAGATTGCTTATGGGTAAAGAAATGAAAATGGTGGTGGCCCAGATTACAAAATCATGTGACACGTGTTTACAAAATAATCCTGGAACAATGCCACCCCCTTCTCCATTATTTAGACCCATTCAACACCAAAGAAACAACAGAGAACTGGCACATTAATTTTACTCAGGTACCCAAGTCCAGAGGATACATATATTTATTAGTAAAGGTAGACACATTCACTGGATGGGCAGAGACTATTCCCATATGGAAGAAAAGATGTTAGGAGTAACAGAGAGCTTGATCAAAAAGATAATCCCACCTCTAAGATTACTTCAATATATACAAAATGATAATGAACCTCTCCTAGATTTAGGAATTATTTTAGAAAAATGGCTTGGGTTCAAGAGATCATGGCTGGAATTATGGAACAGGAATTATGAGGTCTCTGTGTTTGTGTGTTCACATGTGTCTCACTACTCAGTACTCAGTGAAGTCACTCAGTTGTGTCCGACTCGTTGCGACCCCATGGACTATAGCCTACCAGCCTCCTCCCTCCATGGAATTCTCCAGGCAAGAGTACTGGAGTGGGTTGCCATTTCTTTCTCGAGGGGAACTTCCCAACCCAGGGATTGAACCCTGGTCTCCTGCATTCCGGGCAGACGCTTTAACCTCTGAGCCACCAGGGAAGTCTATACGTGTGTTATCAGTTCAGTTAAGTTCAGTCGCTCAGTCATGTCCGACTCTTTGCAACCCCATGACTTAGAGCACGCCAGGCCTCCCTGTCCATCACCAACTCCCGGAGTTCACTCAGACTCACGTCCATCGAGTCAGTGATGCCATCCAGCCATCTCATCCTCTGTCGTCCCCTTCTCCTCCTGCCCCCAACCCCTCCCAGCATCAGAGTCTTTTCCAATGAGTCAACTCTTCACATCAGGTGGCCAAAGTACTGGAGTTTCAGCTTTAGCATCATTCCTGCCAAAGAAATCCCAGGGCCAATCTCCTTCAGAATGGACTGGTTGGATCTCCTTGCAGTCCCAGGGACTCTCAAGAGTCTTCTCCAACACCATAGTTCAAAAGCATCAATTCTTTGGCATTCAGCCTTCTTCACAGTCCAACTCTCACATCCATACACGACCACAGGAAAAACCATAGCCTTGACTAGACGGACCTTAGTCGGCAAAGTAATGTCTCTGCTTTTGAATATGCTATCTAGGTTGGTCATAACTTTTCTTCCAAGGAGTAAGCGTCTTTTAATTTCATGGCTGCAGTCACCATCTGCAGTGATTTTGGAGCCCCCCAAAAATAAAGTCTGACACTGTTTCCACTGTTTCCCCATCTATTTCCCATGAAGTGATGGGACCAGATGCCATGATCTTCGTTTTCTGAATGTTGAGCTTTAAGCCAACTTTTTCACTCTCCTCTTTCACTTTCATCAAGAGGCTTTTTAGTTCCTCTTCACTTTTTGCCATAAGGGTGGTGTCATCTGCATATCTGAGGTTATTGATATTTCTCCTGGCAATCTTGATTCCAGCTTGTGTTTCTTCCAGTCCAGCATTTCTCATGATGTACTCTGCATAGAAGTAAAATAAGCAGGGTGACAATATACAGCCTTGACATACTCCTTTTCCTATTTGGAATCAATCTGTTGTTCCATGTCCAGTTCTAACTGTTGCTTCCTGACCTGCATACAGATTTCTCAAGAGGCAGGTCGGGTGGTCTGGTATTCCCATCTCTTGAAGAATTTTCCACAGTTTATTGTGATCCACACAGTCAAAGGCTTTGGCATAGTCAATAAAGCAGAAATAGATGTTGTTCTGGAACTCTCTTGCCTTTTCCATGATCCAGCGGATGTTGGCAATTTGATCTCTGGTTCCTCTGCCTGTTCTAAAACCAGCTTGAACATCTGGAAGTTCACGGTTCATGTATTGTTGAAGCCTGGCTTGGAGAATTTTGAGCATTACTTTTCTAGCATGTGAGATGAGTGCAATTGTGCGGTAGTTTGGTCATTCTTTGGCATTGCCTTTCTTTGGGGTTGGAATGAAAACTGACCTTTTCCAGTCCTGTGGCCACTGCTGAGTTTTCCAAATTTGCTGGCATATTGAGTGTGGCACTTTCACAGCATCATCTTTCAGGATTTGAAACAGCTCAACTGGAATTCCATCACCTCCACTAGCTTTGTTCGTAATGATGCTTCCTAAGGCCCACTTGACTTCACATTCCAGGATGTCTGGCTCTAGATGAGTGATCACACCATCGTGATTATCTGGGTCATGAAGATCTTTTTTGTACAGTTCTTCTCTGTATTCTTGCCACCTCTTCTTAATATCTTCTGCTTCTGTTAGGTCCATAGCATTTCTGTCCTTGATCGAGCCCATCTTTGCATGAAATGTTCCCTTGGTATCTCTAATTTTCTTGAAGAGATCTCTAGTCTTTCCCATTCTGTTGTTTTCCTCTGTTTCTTTGCATTGATCGCTGAAGAAGGCTTTCTTATCTCTTCTTGCTATTCTTTGGAACTCTGCATTCAGATGCTTATATCTTTCCTTTTCTCCTTTGCTTTTCACCTCTATTCTTTTCACAGCTATTTGTAAGGCCTCCACAGACAGCCATTTTGCTTTTTGGCATTTCTTTTCCATGGGGATGGTCTTGATCCCTGTCTCCTGTACAAGGTCACAAACCTCATTCCATAGTTCATCAGGCACTCTATCTATCAGATCTAGGCCCTTAAATCTATTTCTCACTTCCACTGTATAATCATAAGGGATTTGATTTAGGTCATACCTGAATGGTCTAGCGGTTTTCCCTACTTTCTTCAATTTAAGTCTGAATTTGGCAATAAGGAGTTCATGAGCCACAGTCAGCTCCTGGTCTTGTTTTTGCTGACTGTATAGAGCTTCTCCATCTTTGGCTGCAAAGAATATAATCAATCTGATTTCGGTGTTGACCATCTGGTGATGTCCATGTGTAGAGTCTTCTCTTGTGTTGTTGGAAGAGGGTATTTGCTATGACCAGTGCATTTTCTTGGCAAAACTCTATTAGTCTTTGCCCTGCTTCATTCCACATTCCAAGGCCAAATTTGCCTGTTACTCCAGGTGTTTCCTGACTTCCTACTTATAAATGTGTGATATTGCCAGAAGGTAATTCATAAAAGAACTCCATTTAATTGACTTAAAGGAAATTAAATACTCACACAAATACTCAAAAATACAAAATAATCTGGCCAGAATGAGTTGCAGGCTCATGTTATCTGAAAAATGTTCAGGAAAAAATTCAAAGTGGTTTAAGCTTTTTGGTGTGATTAATATAGGCAAAGAGTTACACATGATCAAGATTTTCTAAGATTCGATTAAATTTAGTTGGGTAAATGGATTTTGTTCAGTTCAGTTCAGTCGCTCAGTCGGGTCCGACTCTGCGACCCCATGGACTGCAGCACACCAGGCCTCCCTGTCCATCAACAAATCCCAGAATTTACACAAACTCATATCCACTGAGTCAGTGATGCCATCCAACCATCTCGTCCTCTGTCGTCCCCTTCTCCTCCTGTCCCCAATCCCTCCCAGCATCAGGGTCTTTTCAAATGAGTCAGCTCTTCGCATCAGGTGGCCAAAGTATTGGAGTTTCAGCTTCAGCATCAGTCCTTCCAATGAATAGTCAGGACTGATTTCCTTTAGGATGGACTGGTTGGGTCTCCTTGCAGTCCAAGGGACTCTCAAGAGTCTTCTCCAACACCACAGTTCAAAAGCATCAATTCTTCAGTGCTCAGCTTTGTTTATAGTCCAACTCTTACATCCATACATGACTACTGGAAAAACCATAGCTTTGACTAGACAGACCTCTGTTGGCAAAGTAATGTCTCTGCTTTTTAATATGCTGTCTAAGTTGGTCATAACTTTCCTTCCAAGGAGTAAGCGTCTTTTAATTTCATGGCTGCAGTCACTATCTGCAGTGATTTTGGAGCCCCCCAAAATAAAGTCAGCCACTGTTTCCACTGTTTCCCCATCTATTTGCCGTGAAGTGGTGGGACTAGATGCCATGATCATCGTTTTCTGAATGTTGAGCTTTAAGCCAACTTTTTCACCCTCCTCTTTCACTTTCATCATGAGGCTCTTTAGTTCTTCTTTGCTTTCTGCCATAAAGGTGGTGTCATCTGCATATCTGAGGTTATTGATATTTCTCCCAGCAATCTTGATTCCAGCTTGTGCTTCATCCAGCCTGGTGTTCCTCATGATGTACTCTGCATAGAAGTTAAATAAGCAGGGTGACAATATAGAGACTTGATGTACTCCTTTCCCAAACTGGAACCAGTCTATTGTTCTATGTCTGGTTCTAATGATTGCTTCTTGACCTGCATACAGATTTCTCAAGAGGCAGGTCAGGTGGTCTGGTATTCCCATCTCTTGAAGAATTTTCCACAGTTTATTGTGATCCACACAGTCAAAGGCTTTGGCATAGCCAATAAAGCAGAAATAGATGTTTTATGAGAACTCTCTTGCTTTTTCCATGATCCAGAGGATGTTGGCAATTTGATCTCTGGTTCCTCTGCCTGTTCTAAAACCAGCTTGAACATCTGGAAGTTCATAGTTCACATATTGCTGAAGTCTGGCTTGGAGAATTTTGAGCATTACTTTACTAGCATGTGAGATGAGTGCAATTGTGCGGTAGTTTGGTCATTCTTTGGCATTGCCTTTCTTTGGAGTTGGAATGAAAACTGACCTTTTCCAGTCCTGTGGCCACTGCTGAGTTTTCCAAATTTGCTGGCATATTGAGTGTGGCACTTTCACAGCATCATCTTTCAGGATTTGAAACAGCTCAAGTGGAATTCCATCACCTCCACTAGCTTTGTTCGTAATGATGCTTCCTAAGGCCCATTTGACTTCACATTCCAGGATGTCTGGCTCTAGGTGAGTGATCACACCATCGTGGTTATCTGGGTCATGAAGATCTTTTTTGTACAGTTCTTCTCTGTATTCTTGCCACCTGTTCTTAATATCTTCTGCTTCTGTTAGGTCCATACCATTTCTGTCCTTGGTCGAGCCCATCTTTGCATGAAATGTTCCCTTGGTATCTCTAATTTTCTTGAAGAGATCTCTAGTCTTTCCCATTCTGTTCTTTTCTTCTATTTCTTTGCACTGATCACTGAGGAAGGCTTTCTTATCTCTCCTTGCTATTCTTTGAAACTCTACATTCAAATGGGTATATCTTTCCTTTTCTCCTTTGCTTTTGGATTCTCTTCTTTTCACAGCTATTTGTAAGGCCTGCTCAGACAGCCATTTCACTTTTTTGCATTTCTTTTTCTTGGAGATGGTCTTGATCCCTGTCTCCTGTACAATGTCACAAACTTCCATCCATAGTTCATCAGGCACTCTATCTATCATATCTAGTCCCTTAAATCTAAAGGCCTTAAATCTTAGGGCTTCCCTTGTGGCTCACCTGGTAGAGAATCCACCTGGATTTTGTTAGGAACAGATTAAGACAAGACTGGATTTGGTTTCTCCTTCCAAAGTATTCTTGAAATGCTGCTTTTGACAAACAAATTGAGATGAGTTTCTTAGCCTGTGAGTGATTTGCATTTGCTTTCGAGCTCTTTAGGGAAAAAAAATCTTTAGGTTAGGGGATAAGTATTATCTTCCAGTGACTTATGATCTTATCTGACTAAAAACTAACTTTGGAATGTTTTAGAGGGCTCCTGAGGTATCTCAAAGAGAAATATTTAACTAAGGTTACTTGGTATGTTATGCTAAATGTGATTATTTGTAATTCTGGTTATTATAACCAAACTTTATCCTACACTGTAATCAAATATTTGACCATACTTTTTTAGTCTTTTGTCATTTATAGATATTTCTGTACACTGATGCTGGTACAAAAATGCCTCATCATCAAGAAGATACATAGGAGGACTAAGGAACCAGTTACAACAGTTCTACATCAAGATGATGGTTATGTAGGGATTCCCATATGGACTAAAACAAGGAACTGCCCGGCCCCTGGGGCCTCTAGATCAGGTATCCAGAGATTTTTACTCCCTGATAAGCAGGGTCAGATGATGCTGTGAAAGTGATGCACTCAATATGCCAGCAAATTTTGAAAACATAGCAGTGGGCACAGGACTGGAAAAGGTCAGTTTTCATTCCAATCCCAAAGAAAGGCAATGCCAAAGAATATTCAAACTGTTGCACAGTTGTACTCATCTCACATGCTAGTAAAGTAATGCTCAAAATTCTCCAAACCAGGCTTCAATAATACATAAACTGTTAAATTCCAGATGTTCAAGCTGGTTTTAGGAAAGGCAGAGGAACCAGAGATCAAATTGCCAACATCTGCTGGATCATCAAAAAAGCAAGAGAATTCTAGAAAAACATCTATTTCTGCTTTATTGACTATGCCAAAGCCTTTGACTGTGTGGATCACAATAAACTGTGGAAAATTCTTCAAGAGATGGGAATACCAGACCACCCGACCTGCCTCTTGAGAAATTTGTATGCAGGTCAGGAAGCAACAGTTAGAACTGGACATGGAACAACAGACTGGTTCCAAATAGGAAAAGGAGTATGTCAAGGCTGTTTATTGTCACCCTGCTTATTTAATTTCTATGCAGAGTACATCATGAGAAACGCTGGGCTGGATGAAGCAGAAGCTGGAATCAAGGTTGCCGGGAGCAATATCAAAACCTCAGATATGCAGATGACACCACTTTTATGGCAGAAAGTGAAAGAGGAGAGTGAAAAAGTTGGCTTAAAGCTCAACATTCAGAAAATGAAGATCATGGCATCTGGTCCCATCACTTCATGGCAAATAGATGGGGAAATAGTGTCTGACTTTATTTTGGGGGGCTCCAAAATCACTGCAGATGGTGACTGCAGCCATGAAATTAAAAGACGCTTACTTCTTGGAAGGAAAGTTATGACCAACTTAGACAGAATATTGAAAAGTAGAGACATTACTTTGCCAACAGAGGTCTGTCTAGTCAAAGCTATGGTTTTTCCAGTAGTCATGTGATGAGATGGTTGGATGGCATCACCGACTCAATGGACATGAGTTTGAGTAAACTGAGTAAACTGAACTGAGTCAGGGTTGTCGCCCCTACTCAGCCTTGAAGCAATTACAGAAGATGGATCTTCACCCTTCTGCTTCCCATAAGAATCTGGGAGTTAAATCTCTGAGGGGGGAATGTAACAGGAGGGAAAGAAGCAGGGCACAACTTTTGAAAGAATGACATAGCCCAAGAACACAACATAAACTGATTAGAATCAAATGGGACCAAGTTGGCAGACAAGACTAGAACTTGATCCTCAATCAGCAAGTGAAATGACACAGCCAGAGGTGCCATGACAGTTCCAAGGCACTGTTAAAAGACCAAGCACTGGGCGGTGGCCCAAATCCTGGAAATCTCCGCCCTTTCCCAAAAATAGTTGGAATAATCCTCCCACTCATTAGCATATGAAATTACCCAGCCTATAAAAACTAACCATGCCAAATTTTTGGGCCAAATTCGCCCTCTGTGATGGCCACACTCTGTCTCTGGAGTGTGCTTCTCTCTGTATCTGAATAAATCCACTTCTTACCTATCAGTTTGTCTCTCACTGAATTCTTTCTGTGATGAGAGATCAAGAACCTGAGCTTCATTAAGTCCTGAAATCAGGTACTATGGGTTTTGGCTGGTTTCAAGTCCTAGCCACATGGATTTGAGTCCCAAACTGGGTTTTGGCTGGGTTTGAGTCCCAGCCATGGGTTCAAGTCCCAATCTGTTGTAAATGGTTTCACTTTGATGTCTCTCTGGAAGAAACTTAGTTTCCTTTATGTAGTTTTACAGTCTCTTCATTAACATAGTATTTATTGGGCAACTATAGTGTGCAAGGCACTGTCTAAGATATTGGACATAAAAAATTTAAGAAGTCCCTGTCTTCATGGAGCTTACAATCTAGTGGGACAGGAAAGAATGTGTTAAAAAACAAATAAATATATAACAATTGGCGACAAGTCCTAAAAGAAAATTAAGCTGGATAGGAGGATAGAGACTAAAGGGAAAGGAAAAATATTTTATGTAGAATGGTCAGAGAGGGCCTTCCTGATAGGTGAAACTTGAGCAGAACTACTGTAAAGGAGGTAAAAGGACCAGCCATGTGAATATCAGGGTAAAGAGCATTACAGGCTGTAAGTACAAAACCCCAAAGCTCAAGCATGATTGGCTTGTTTGAGAAACAGCAAGGAAACCAGTGTTTCTGAAGTGCAGGCGATAAGATCTGAGAGGTAACCAGGGGTCAGGTTATGTAAGTCCTTGTAGGTCATGGGAAGGACTTTGAATTTTATTCTGAGTGGGCTTCAAAGCACTGGGAGGTTTTAAATAAAGAAATGTCAAGCCTGATTTATTCCTTTAAAGGATCACTGTCATTTCTATGAGGGGGCAAAGGTGGAAATTAAATGGGAGGGAAGGGGGCAGGGCACAACCTTTAAAAGAATGGCTTGGGACTTCCCTGGTGGTCCAGTGGCTAAGAGTCCACCTGACAGCGCAGGGGACACAGGTTCAACCCCTGGTCTGGGAAGATTCCACATGCCTTAGGGCAACTAAGCCCGCGTGCCACAACTACTGAGACCTGCGAAGAGTAGAGCTAGTGCTCTGCAACAGGAGAAACTGCTGTAGTGACAAGCCCGAGCACCACAACCAGACAGTAGCACCCACCTGCCATAACTAGAGAAAGCCCTCATGCAACAAAGAAGACCCAGCACAGCCAAAAATAAATAAAAAAATAATTAAAAAAAAAAATAAAGAATGACATAGCCATAGGACATGACATAAATGGTTAGAACCAACTAGGCCCAAGATGGCAGAGGAGACTTCCACTAAACCTTGATCCTCAGTATACACTCATAGTAACACATTAGCACTCTAAATGACACACCCACAGGCCAACCATAAAAGGTCAATAAGTGGGTGGTGGCCCAATTTCTGGAACTCCCCACCCCTTCCCCAAAATAACTGGAATATCAGTCTCACTCATTAGCCAATGAAATTACCCACTCCTATAAAAACTGACTTCCCTGGTAGCTCAGACGGTAAAGCGTCAGCCTACAATTTGGGAGATCTGGATTCAATCCCTGGGTCCGGAAGATCTCCTGGAGAAGGAAATGGCAACCCACTCTAGTATTCTTGCCTGGAAAATCCCATGGACGGAGGAGCCTGGTAGGCTACAGTCCGTGGGGTCGCAAAGAGTCGGACACGACTGAGCAACTTCACTCACTCATAAAAACTGACAACTACATACTCTGGGGTTGTTATTCAGTCACTCAGTCATGTCCAACACTTTTCGACCCCATGAACTGCAGCATGCCAGGCTTTCCTGTCCTTCACCATCTCCCGGAAATTGCTCAAACTCACATCCATTGAGTCGGTGATGCTATCCAATCAAATATCTCATTCTCTGTCATCCCTTTCTCCTCCTGCCTTCAATCTTTCCCAGCATCGGGGTCTTTTCTAATGAGTTGGCTCAGTCAGCTTCCATACCCTGGGGTGACTTGCCTTCTGAGATGGCCCACACTATCTGTAGAGTGTGTTTCTCTCTAAATAAATTCACTTTTATCTGTAATTTTGAAAACGTTTGGTTTGTTTTGGGGGCTATGAAGAGCTCCAGTACCATAGTCCTATACGTGTCAGTGTAGAAAGAATTCAGGGAGAGGCAAAGTGATAGATAAGAAATAATTTATTAGAAGAGGAATTTTGTGAGGTTTACAAGTAAGTTGACAAGAAATGTCATGCCCCAAGAACTTACTGAGCTACAGTTTTATAATCAAAGGAAAAGTGGGGAGGGGGAAAAGAACTTCTTTGTGTTTCTTGAGTAGATGTCATGCTTCCATCATCAGTTCCTCCTCCAGGTTGGGCAGAGGAGTTTTCTTGTCCCTACATGTTCAAGCTAAGTCCACAAATTATTGTTTTTATGTGTGCAGAGAGCATGTCCTAGGGACCATTAACTTATTGAGCTCACTGGGCAGGATGTGGGGCTCATGTCACCATCATTCTTTTGTGTGACACGTTTCATGCTTCTGTTACATAGTTTTGTTGCTAAACAAGCCTGCTTGTTTTTGTGATTAAGCAAACCTGCTCTCTTGAGAAATCGTTAACTTACAGAGGTCTCCCATATTTTTTCTACTTACAGTCCCCTAATATGATAAACTATTTAATCATCTTCTTTGTCCCTTTACTCTATCCCTATCAACTTTGTCTCTCACTGAATTTTTTCTGTGATGAGACATCGAGGACCCGAACTTCATCAAGTCCTAAGATAAGGTATGTGATTTCAGTTGAAAGACCATGAGTTCAAGTCCCAACTTGAGTTACACAGTTTTAGAAGCAGAAAGAAAGTGAAAGTGTTAGTCACTCAGTCGTGTCCAACTCTTGTGATCCCATGGACTGTAGCCCACCAGGCTCCTCTGTCCATGGGATTCTCCAGACAAGAATACTGGGGTGGGTTGCCATTTCCTTCTCCAGGGGATCTTCCCGAGCCAAGGATTGAACCCTGGTCTCCAGCACTGCAGGCAGACGCTACCCACTGAGCCACCAGGGAAGCCCTTGTGAAGCAGGGAGACCAGTTAAGTCCAGGAGACAGATGATGGTAGCTTGTGCCAAGTGTGTGGTGGGGGACGTGGGGGACTAATGGTTAGTGTATTGTGTAGTCAGAACACAAGTGAACCAGGACCTCTTCTATTCATAGGCATTTGCCAATGCACAGGGTTTTTTTGTTTGTTTTTTGGCTGCTCTGTGTGGCTTCTAGGGTCTTAGTTCCCCAACCAGGATGGAACCCATGCTCCTTCCAATGGAAGCTCCGACTCTTAGTCACTGGACGGCCAGGGAAGTCCTGAAATGGTAAATTTAATTTTTTTTTAACCAGAAAAAAAATTAATGACACAATAGCACATAAGCTGGAGGGAATTAAGTGGATTTAACTGTTCCCAAGTGGCACAGTGCTAAAGAATCCGCCTGCAGGTTCCATCCCTGGGTCAGGAGGATCCCCTGGAGAAGGGAATGGCAACCCACTTCAGTATCCTTGCCTAGAAAATTCCATGGACAGAGAAGCCTAGCTGACTATAGTCCATGGTGTCGGAAAGAGTCAGACACAACTGAGCATAGCACAGCAGCAAGGTCTTTGCATTATCTGGGAGAAAGAGAAAGGTAAAGATTAATATTAGACTTTGATAAATCAAGAGTCATGTTATAATCTCTATGGTAACCATAAAAAGAATTTTTTAATGGTATAATTTTGAAACTAATGGGAGTGAGAACTGAATGTTTTTTTTAAATGTAACTAGTCCAACAGAGGAAAAACAATATAAGGGAACACAGAAGAAGTGGTATTAAGAGACAGAACATTAAAAAGATGAATGTATGCACATTAAATTACATTAAATGCAAATTGACTAAATGCTTCAGTTAATAGTTAAGACTGTTAGACTGAATTCACACAGGTACATACACATACTACATGCTTAAACAATAGACATATCTATTAGAAAAGGATACAGAAAGATCGAAAGTTTAAAAATATGGGGGGAAATATGGCATTTAAACAATCACTGCATATGGTGACTGCAGCCATGAAATTAAAAGACACTTACTCCTTGGAAGAAAAGCTGTGACAAACCTAGACAACATATTAAAAAGCAGAGACATCACTTTGCCAACAAAGGTCTACATAGTCAAAGCTGTGATTTTTCCAGTAGTCATATACAAATGTGAGAGTTGGACCATAAAGAAGGCTGAGCACCAAAGAATTGATGCTTTTGAATTGTGGCACTGGAGAAGACTATTGAGAGTCCCTTGGACAGCAAGGAGATAAACCTAAAAGACATCAGCCCTGAATATTCATTGGAAAGACTGATGCTGAAGCTGAAGCTCCAATAATTTGGCCACCTGATGGGAAGAGCTGACTCATTGGAAAAGACTCTGCTGCTGGGAAAGATTGAAGGCAAGAACAGAAGGGGACAACAGAGGATGAGATGGTTGGATGGCATCACTGACTCAATGGACATGAGTTTGAGCAAACTCCAGGAGACAGTGAAGGACAGGGGAGCCTGGTGTGCTGTAGTTCATGGAGTTGCAAAAATTTGGACATGACTCAGTAACTGAATGGTAAAACGTCTGCCTGCAATGCTGGAGACCCGGGTTCGATTCCTGGGTCAGGAAGATCCCCTGGAGAAGGAAATGGCAATCCACTCCAGCACTCTTGCCTGGAAAATCCCATGGAAGGAAGAGCTTGATAGGCTACAGTCCATTGGGTTGCAAAGAGTCGGACACGACTGAGAGACTTCACTTTCACTTTCACTTCTAGCAACTGAACAACAACAAACACCACCCAAAATAAAGCTAATATAAGATATTAATGTCAGGATAGACTTTACATTTAAACAATATTAAAGTTGTAGTCATCTCATTCACCAGGAAGATACAACACTTCTAAATATTCATGCACTCAGTAATATTAATTCAAATTATATGAAGAAAAAACTGACAGAACTACAAGGAGAAATAGACTAACCAATTTTATAGCATAATTTTAACATCTCTCAGTAACTGATTAAACAAGTAGACAAAAACAATTTAGTAAGGATATAAAATATTTGAATAACACAGTAAAGAAACTTGACCTGTTAAACATGTATATAACACTGTACTAAACAACTACAGAATATATTTTTTCTAGCTTTCATGAAACATTTATAAATATCATAAACAAATCTCAACAAATTTCAAAGGATTTAAATTGTATAGATTATATCCTCTAAGATCTCAGTGAAAAATGTGCTAGAAATCAATAACAAAAGTATTGGTAGGAAATGTCCATAAATTTTGAAACATGCTTCTAAAAAACTATGGGACAAAGAAGGAATCTTAATGGAAATTAGAAAATATTTCAAGCTGACTGATAACAAAAGCACTGAATAGAAACTCTAATGGGCTGCAATAATTACAGGAATATTTGCTTTAAGTGTATATATTAGAAGGGAACAAAGGCTGAAATTTATTAAGAAAAGTATATATCTCATGAAATTTTTAAAAATAACAGAAAAATGTACCAAGGGTAGAAAGGGAGTCATAAAGTTAAAAGTGGAAATTAATGAAGTAGAAAACAAGTATACATAGAGAAAATCAACAAAACCAAAAGTTGGCTTTTTAAAAAAGATTAATAAAATTTATATGAAAATCTCACTCCGGGTGAGATTGATTTTTTAAAAAAGACAAACATAACCAATTGATCAATATTAAGAACATAAGAGAACACCCATAACATATGAGTGTTGCAGTTATTTAAAAGATAAAATATTGCAAGGAACTTTATACCAATGACTTTGATATTTTGCATGAAATTGATAATTTCCTAGAAAAAAATAACTTGCGAAAATTAAAGAAAAAAGTAGATGAGTAAATGGACCTATAAGTACAAAAGAAATAAGATCAGTAATTTAAGCTTCTCATAAATTTCAGGCCCAGATGGCATCATAAGTAATTTCTACCATATATTCAATGAAGAAAACATTGGAATTCATGCAAAGTCTTCCAGAGAATAGTTAAAGGGGGAGGGTGCCTTCTCTAATTACTTTCGATTCTAGCTAACCTTTATACCAAGTCCAAAAAAAGATAGTTTTAAAAAAGACAAAGTTCAGGTTAACTTGTATCACAAGTAGTGTAGCAAAATCCTCAACAAAATATTAGCAAATTGAATCCCATAATATAAAAAAGGAGTGATGAAGATATTGGGTTTATGTTAAGAATGTAAGCTTGATTTAAAAGAAAAATTAGTCAATGAATTTGCCACATTAGCTGATGAAACAATTATTATATGATCTTATCAGTAGATGCAGAAAAAGCATTTGACAAAATGATAAAGAAAAACTGTAAGCAAATAGTAATAGACTGGAACTTCCTTAATCTTAAAAACCTATAATAAGCATCAAACTTAAAAGAGAAATATTGAAAGTTTTCTCTTTATATATCAGGAATCAAACAGTGATATGTGCTATCACTATTTCTATTTGACATTATGCTGGGCAGAAAGCAACAATAAGAAATAAAAGATTTAAAGATTGGAACAAAAAATTTAAACTGTCATTATTTTCAAATGATATATTCATGTACATAGAAGATCAAAAGTAAAATACAGTAAATTACTAAAATTAGAGAGTTTAGCAAGGTTGCTAGATACAAAATGAGTATTCAAAAACAAAGTATAGAAGTATTTATTATAGGAGTAAATCTTTGTGACCATGAGTTAGGCCATGAAAACAGATACCATATCAAAAGTGCAAATGACAGGAAAAATAGGTAAGTTTAAAATTTCATCAAAATTTTAAAATTTTTATACAACATTAATCACCACCAAGAAAGTGAAAAGACAACCCACACAATGAGTGGAAATATTTGCCAGTGAGAAGGCAATGACAACCCAGTCCAGTACTCTTGTCTGGAAAATCCCATGGACGGAGAAGCCTGATAGGCTGCAGTCCATGGGGTCGCTAAGAGTCGGGCGTGACTGAACAACTTCACTTTCACTTTTCACTTTCATGCATTGGAGAAGGAAATGGCAGCCCGCTCCAGTGTTCTTGCCTGGAGAATCCCAGGGACAGGGGAGCCTAGTGGGCTGCAGTCTATGGGGTCGCACAGAGTCGGACACGACTGAAGAGACTTAGCAGCAGCAGCAGCAGCAGCATATATCTAATAAGGGACTTACATCTAGAATACATAAAGAAACTTAAAGCCCAACAATAAAGCAACAAGTAGTCCAATGAGCAAAGGGCTTAACTAGACCTTTCTACAAAGAAGATATACAAATGGCCATTAAGGACATGAAAAGACTCTCAACATCAGTTATCATAAGAGAAATTCAAACTAAAACCACAATGAGATATCACTTTATATCCACTAGAATGACTATACTAATAAAAAAAAAAAAAGAGGACAGGAACTTCCCTGGTGGTCCAATGGTTAAGAATCTACCTTCCAATGCAGGAGACTCAGGTTCCATCCCTGGTTGGGGTACTAAGATCCTATGTGCCATGGGACAACTAAGCCTGCAAGCCACAGTGAAGACCAAGCATAGCAAAAAAAAAAAAAAAAGACAGACAATACCAAGTGTTGGCAAGGATGAGCCAAGGAAACTCTCATACAATGCTGATGAGAATGTAAAATGATACAAGCTAGTTTGGAAAACAATCTGACCATTCCTCAAAATGCTAAACATAGAGTTCCCATAAGGCCTAGTAATTCCACTCCTAGGTATATACCCAACAGAAATGAAAATATGTTCACACAAAAACTTGTACATGAATGTTCATGATAGTCAAAAATATGGAAGCAACCCATATGTCCATCAACTGGATAATGGAAAAACACACTATGGTATAACCATAGAATGGGATATTATTCAGTGTGAAAAGCAGTGAAGTACTAATAGCTGCTACAATATGGGTGAAACTTGATATTTTGCAAAAAGTCAGTCAGAAAGGATCACATACTATATTATTCTATTAATATGAAATTTCAGACATTTACATGAATTGTGAGGAAGAGAGAGGGCTTCTGCAGGGTACCAGCTGTAGTTAAACATGATTAACATCACCCGGAGTTCACACTCAGGAGAAAGTCCCACCCTAAGTAAATACTAACAACAGGTTTGAGACCTGGTGATCAGAGCGCTGAGATCTGATCTCAGGGGCCTGAAATCTGCATAGGACACAAGGTTTAACAAAGAAGAAGGCAGTAACAGAGAAGGGAGAGGTATGCACTGGAGAAATCAGAAATTGAAATGACCCCTCCCCCCAGCACCATTTATTAAAGGAAATGTACTTTCTTGTATCAACAGAAGAGGGTGCTCTTGAACCAATAAACAAATAAGGCATCCAAACACTTTTTCCTGTATAAAAGCTTCCCTGGTGGCTCAGGGGTTAAAGCGTCTGCCTGCAATGCGGGAGACCTGGGTTTGATCCCTGGGCAGGGAAGATCCCCTGGAGAAGGAAATGGCAAACCCACTCCAGTATTCTTGCCTGGAGGAGCCTGGTGGGCTACAGTCCATGGGCTCGCAAAGAGTTGGACACGACTGAGCAACTTCACTTCACTAGCATCAGATGTCATTGCTGAACCAGGAACTTTCAGTACAGTTTATAAAGATTAGAAAAAGGATCTCAATGTCTGCACAAAGCTATTCTTAAAAAAAAAAAAAAAAAGGTGAGAATCAAAACTTTTCAACTGAGGAAATTCCCTGATAGTCCAGGGGTTAGGACTCTGTACTTTCACTGTGGTGAGCATGGGTTCCATCCCTGGTCTGGGAACTAAGATGCCTCATGCTGTACAGTGCAGCTAAACAAAACAAAACTTTTCAGCTGATAAAAATAATCACACACACACAACTCAGCAAAAACCACTGCAAAACAGAGAAAGTTGTGAATGAAATATATTAAAGAATTACAGATATGAAGGAATATTATGAATCAGAAAATTTTAAACTCAGAAACAAACAAGTGAGTGCTGACTGAGGTTAGGAAAGAAATTGAAGCAAAAGACAGAATTACCTTAGAAGACTAAATTACAAAAAGCCCAAGGGAGAATAAATATGATTGAAAAAAGAAAGGAAAGAATGAGAATGAAAAAGAGCCAAGTGAATCAAAACAAAATAAAGACATAAAGAGAAAACTGATAGATATATCTGGAATCTCTTAAAAACAAAAATCAAAAAAAATGGAAAAGAACTAATATTCAACATAATCTTAAACCTTTATGGAAATAAAAAAAAAAACACCCGATTCTACATATTTCTAGAGCCTATTATGTAATTGGGAAAACTGACCATCGACTCATAGACATAGTCTAGTAAAACAGACATTAATGGTAAAAAAAAAAAACCTTTGGATTTATAGATAAAGCAAAATAATGAGTAACTTAAAAGAAAATCAGATGGCAGCAAACAACTTGCAGGACTATAGAAAGGAGGACAAGAGTGAAGAAACATTTTAAAGACATTCAAGTAAAAATAAAAGTGCGGGCCAAGGATTTCCGTTTTTTCTTTTTAATTTTATTTTTTGGCTGCACGGGGTCTTCACTGCCGGTCGAGGACTTACTCTAGTTGTGGTGAGCAGGGGCTACTCTTAGTTGCAGTGTGTGGGCTTGTCACTGTGTTCTTGTTGCAGAGTGTGGGCTCTAGGGCATGCAGGCTTCAGTAGTTGCGGCAAGTGAGCTCAGCAGCTGTGGTGCACAGGCTTTGCTGCCCTGAGGCACGTGGAATCTTCCCAGGCCAGGGATTGAACCTGTGTCTCCTGCATTGGCAGGCGGATTCTTAATCACTGGACCACCAGGGAAGTCCGGATTTCAGTTTTAAACTTTGAAGAACTCAAGAGATTTTGTATGCAAGAACTCTTTCTGAGGACTCTATTACAGGTTCACTTTCATCCAACTAAGAGATGATTGGCAAATTTTGGCAGAAGAGCAGATAAGGAGAATTGGATAGGTGTAATTATAAATCGAAGACAAAATATGAGGATAAGAGTTGAAGAACATTTTCTAACAATATAAAAACACAACTCAGGGATCTTCCCTGGTGGTCCAGTAGCTAAGACTCCAAGCTCCCAGTGCAGGGGAACTGGATTCAATCTCTGAGCCGGGAACTAAATCCCACATGCCACAACTAAGACCCCGCACAGTCAAATAAATAAATAAACACTTTTTTTTTAAAAGAAACACAACTCAAAATGTGAGCAAAAGAAAAATGTAAAATAATTTTGATGATTGCTACATAGGTCATGTTCAAGCTGGTTTTAGAAAAGGCAGAGGAACCAGAGATCAAATTGCCAACATGCGCTGGATCATCAAAAAAACAAGAGATTTCCAGAAAAATGTCTATTTCTGCTTTATTGACTGTGCCAAAGACTTTGCGTGGATCACAATAAACTGTGGAAAATTCTGAAAGAGATGGGAATACCAGACCACCTGACCTGCCTCTTGAGAAACCTGTATGCAGGTCAGGAAGCAACAGTTAGAACTGGACATGGAACAATAGACTGCTTCCAAACAGGAAAAGGAGTATGTCGAGGCTGTATATTGTCACCCTGCTTATTTAACTTCTATGCAGAGTACATCATGAGAAACGCTGGAGTGAAGAGGAACTAAAAAGCCTCTTGATGAAAGTGAAAGAGGAGAGTGAAAAAGTCGGCTTAAAAGTTAACACTCAGAAAACAAAGATCATGGCATCTGGTCCCATCACTTCATGGCAAATAGATGGGGAAACAGTGGAAACAGTGTCAGACTTTATCTTTTTGGGCTCCATAATCACTGCAGATGGTGACTGCAGCCGTGAAATTAAAAGATGCTTACTCCTTGGAAGAAAAGTTATGACCAACCTAGATAGCATATTCAAAAGCAGAGACATTATTTTGCCAACAAAGTAGTTAAGGCTATGGTTTAGTTTAGTCAAGGCTATGGTTTTTCCAGTGGTCATGTATGGATGCGAGAGTTGGACTGTGAAGAAAGCTGAGCACCGAAGAATTGATGCTTTTGAACTGTGGTGTTGGAGAAGACTCTTGAGAGTCACTTGGACTGCAAGGAGATCCAGCTAGTCCATTCTAAAGGAGATCAGCCCTGGGATTTCTTTGGAAGGAATGATGCTAAAGCTGAAACTCCAGTGCTTTGGCCACCTGATGCGAAGAGTTCACTCATTGGAAAAGACTCTGATGCTGGGAGGGATTGGGGGCAGGAGGAGAAGGGGACGACAGAGGATGAGATGGCTGGATGTCATCACCAACTTGATGGACGTGAGTTTGAGTGAACTCTGGGAGATGGTGATGGACAGGGAGGCCTGGCGTGCTGTGATTCATGGAGTCGCAAAGAGTCAGACACAATTGAGCAACTGAACTGAACTGACATAGGTCATTGGTGAGCGTCAATGGTTATCACTGAAACTAACAGACCAAATAGTAGAAACCTAGGTGGTAGGAAAATGGTGACTAAGAGCTGAGATCCTTAGTTATTTCAGTATAGCCCTCTCATGCTCTGACTCTTGTGGTATCTTCTCAATATTTCAAGTATTAGATAGGCTCTATGTTCATTCCTCTCTCTCTTTCTCACACACACACACACTGCCACCAGCTCAGAATATTCATTACATAACACTTCTCTATTCTATGTTTTGTGATCTTATGGTGACACACACACATTCTCAGCCCACAAAAAGGAATATTTTACCTTCCTGCTTAGCCAGCTGTCTCACTTCTAGCCAGGGAATCCAGCTCCAATTCAGCCTGCCAAATAGCTTTATTTACACAGTTTTACACAGCACATTTGTCAGTAGGGGCAGCATCCCTGCCTCCAGTCAGAGACAGATATTGAAAGGTTATTCTCTATTCCAAGAGGTTGTTGGAATTTAAGGTTGTTTAATTCTAAGCTGTAACAGTTTGCTTTAGGGCTTACTCAGTTGCTTGCTACTCAAACCATAAAAGAGCAGATAGGAGGTAGTTCAGAAACAAATATCAAAGATGATGCTGTATTTTTGAGGTCAAAACATTTTTTATCATGTTAAAGCAATATCTATCTATTGTTTCATTAAGGTTTTATGAAATATTATCATAAAGAAATATTGAATTCTCTCAGATGCATTTTTTGGGCATATATCAAGAGGATCATATGTTTTCTACTTTTCACCTATTAATAAAATACATGTTGTAATGTTAGTATATTTCATTGTACTGAAGCATCTTCACTTTTCTAGAATGAATTCCACTGGGTCATGATTAATACATGATGATATTCTCTTTGTTAGTATATTATTAGAGTTTTTTAATTCACTTTTTTGTGGGAGCTGTGCTGGGTCTTTGTTGCTGTGCGTGGGCTTTCTCTAGTTGTGCTGAGTGGGAGCAGGGGCTACTCTCCAATTGCAGTGCGTGGGCCTCTCATTGCACTGGCTTCTCTTGTTGCAGAGCACAGGCTCTACATGCACAGGCTCCGTAGTTGTGGTGCACAGGCTTGGTTACTCACGGCATGTGGAATCTTCCCGGACCTGGGAACCTGGGTCCCCTGCATTGGCAGGCAGATTCTTATCTGCTGTGCCACCAGGGAAGTCCTTATTAGAGTTTTTGCAGTAATATTTTTAGTGATATCTCATCACATTTATTTTGAACAATTCCTTTTTCTTGACTGATTTTTTTTTCCTCTACCAAATCATCTCTTTCTATCAAGAGTAGAGCTTATATACACACCACAGCTCAGTAACCACACACAGTCCCTGTTCAGTCTAGGATTCCTTTATATACCATGTTTCAACCCAACCCAAAGGAGCCTTCATACAGCTTACATTCCTTAACCACAAAAGCCAGTGAGCTCAGAGATGGCCGTCTGCCTCATATAGGCAGGATCCTTATATAGATCAGTCAGTTCAGCTCAGTCACTCACTCGTGTCTGACTCTTTGGGACCCCATGGACTGCAGCACGCCAGGCCTCCTGGTCCATCACCAACTCCCGGAGCTTCCTCAAACTCATGTCCATTGAGTCGGTGATGCCATCCAACCATCTCATCCTCTGTCATCCCCTTCTCCTCCTGCCTTCAATCTTTCCCATCATCAGGGTCTTTTCCAATCAGTCAGTCCTTCGCATCAGGTGGCCAAAGTATTGGAGTTTCAGCTTCAGCATGTCCTTCTAATGAACATTCAGGACTGATTTCCCTTAGGATGAACTGGTTGGATTTTCTTGCAGTCCAAGGGACTCTCAAGAGTCTTCTCCAACACCACAGTTCAAAAGCATCAATTCTTCGGTGCTCAGCTTTCTTTATGGTCCAACTGACACATCCATACATGACCACTGGAAAAACCACAGCCTTGACTAGACAGAGCTTTGCTGGCAAAGTAATGTCTCTGCTTTTTAATATGCTATCTAGGTTGGTCATAGCTTTTCTTCCAAGAAGCAAGCGTCTTTTAATTTCATGGCTGCAGTCATCATCTGCAGTGATTTTGGAGCCCAAGAAAATAAAGTTGGTCACTGTTTCCATTGTTTCCCCATCTATTTGCCATGAAGTGACAGGACCAGATGCCATGATCTTTGCTTTTTGAATGCTGAGTTTTAAGTCAGCTTTTTCACTCTCCTCTTTTACTTTCATCAGTAAACTCTTTATTTCCTCTACACTTTCTGCCATAAGGGTAGTATCATCTGCATATCTGAGATTATTGATATTTCTCCCGGCAATTTTTATTCCAGCTTGTGCTTCATCCAGCCTGGCATTTCACATGATGTACTCTGCATATGTTAAATAAGCAAGGTGACAATACACAGCCTTGATGTACTCCTTTCCCAAACTAGAACCAGTCCATTGTTCCGTGTCTGGTTCTAATGATTGCTTCTTGACCTGCATACAGATTTCTCAGGAGGCAGGTCAGGTGGTCTGGTATTCCCATCACTTTAAGAATTTTCCACAATTTGTTGTGATCTACACAGTCAAAGGCTTTGGCTTAGTCAATAAAGCAGAAATAGATGTTTTTCTGGAACTCTCTTGCTTTTTCTATGATCCAACGGATGTTGGCAAGTTGATCTCTGGTTCCTCTGCCTTCTCTAAATTCAGCTTGAACATCTGGAAGTTCCCAGTTCACATGTGTTGAAGGCTTGCTTGGGGAATTTTTAGCATTACTTTGCTAACGTGTGAGATGAGTGCAACTGTGAGGTAGTTTGAGCATTCTTTGGCATTGCCTTTCTTTGGGATTGGAATGAAAACTGACCTTTTCCAGTCCTGTGACCACTGCTGAGTTTTCCAAATTTGCTGGCATATTGAGTGCAGCACTGTCACAGCATCATCTTTTAGGATTTGAAAGAGCTCAACTGGAATTCCATCACCTCCACTAGCTTTGTTCATAGTGATGCTTCCTAAGGCCCACTTGACTTCACATTCCAAGATGTCTGGCTCTAGGTAAGTGACCACAACATCCTGGTTATCTGGGTCATGAAGATCTTTTTTGTATAGTTCTTCTATGTATTCTTGCCACCTCTTCTTAATATCTCCTGCTTCTGTTAAGTCTGTACCATTTCTGTCCTTTATTGTGCTCATCTTTGCATGAAATATTCCCTTGGTATCTAATTTTCTTGAAGAAATCTCTAGTATTTCCCATTCTATTGTTTTCTTCTATTTCTTTGCATCGATCAGTGAGGAAGGCTTTCTTTCTCTCCCTGCTATTCTTTGGAACTCTGCATTCAGATGGATATATCTTTCCTTTTCCCCTTTGCCTTTAGCTTCTCTTCTTTTCTCAGCTATTTGTAAGGCCTCCTCAGACAGCCATCTTGCCTTTCTGCATTTCTTTTTCTTGGGGATGATCTTGATCACTGCCTCCTGTACAATGCCACAAACCTCCATCCATAGTTCTTCAGGCACTCTATCAGATCTAATCCCTTGTATCTATTTGTCACTTCCACTGTATAATCGTAAGGGATTTGATTTAGGTCATACCTGAATGGTCTAGTGGTTTTTCCTACTTTCTTCAATTTAAGTCTGAATTTTGTAACAAGGAGTTCATGATCTGAGCCATAGTCAGCTCCCAGTCTTGTTTTTGCTGACTGTATAGAGCTTCTCTATCTTTGGCTACAAGGGCTTCCCTTGTAGCTCAGTTGTTAAAGAATCTGCCTGCAGTGCAGGAGACCTGGGTTCAATCCCTAGGTTGGAAAGATCCCCTGGAGAAGGAAATGGCAACCCACTCCAGTATCCTTGGCCTGTAAAATCTCATGGACAGAGGAGCCTGGTGGGCTGCAGTCCAGGGGGTCACAAAGAGTTGGGCACAACTGAGCGACTCACACACACATTTTTGGCTGCAAAGAATATAATCAATCTGATTCCAGTATTGACCATACTTTCAGTGCCTATAAATACCTTCTCAGCAAACAGCCTAAATCGACACTATGACTATATAAGAGGAGACAGCTTTCACCAAGAATGCAATAGGGTCCATACCCATATACATACCAGGGCTTAACACACCAGCCCTAGGCCAAAGCAAAGCTTAAACCTTTAATACTATTCAGCAATTATGGAATACACTGTCCTAAGCACTTGGTTTATATGCATGTCAATACAAAACACAGCTTAGCCACACACCACCATTAAGCACAGTTGGAAAGACCTCTCAGACCATGGCCTTGACTTTATCTCTGCTCCTATAAGCCATGATACAAATCTCACTCATATAAGTGCCCAAGCCCTGGAGAAGGAAATGGCAACCCACTCCAATATTCCTGCCTGGAAAAGTTCATGGACAGAGGAGCCCAGTGGGCTGCTGTCCATGTGGTCACACAGCTGAGCACGCATGCATGAGGTAGGTGGAAAGAGATGGGTTGGTAGCAATAAACAGATTAAAAAGTGCCCAAGAAAGGACCAGCAATTCAACTCTCCATATCACTTTTGTTTATACCTATAGCTTATTTGTGTTTATTGATATATAGTATTCCACTGGATGAATATGGCATGCTTTAACTATTCTCCTTTTGAGGGACAGCTTCTATATATACATATATATACACACACACCCTGGGACATATAAGAATGCATTTATGCTGGATATATCCCTGTGTGGAACTGTTCAATCATAAAAATATGTATATTCTCAAAATTAGTAAATAATAACATACTATTTTCTAAAGTGATTGCAATGATTTAAAAGTCCCACTGTTGCTCCATGTTCTTGACAGCCATTATCAATGTCAGGCTTTTCATTTTCATCAGTTGACTAATATTGCATTGTGGTTTTAATTTACATTTCCCTGATTAGTTATGAAGTTAAACAACTTTTCATGTTTTTGTTATCTATTTGGATATACAATTTTATGGAGTGACTATTCAAGTTTCTAGCTTTTTCTATTGTATTTTCTATCTTTTTTCTTATTGGTTTGTAGGAGTTATTTATTCATTTTGGAAAATAGCCCTTTTTCTACTAGATTTATTGCAGATACCTACTCCCATTCTGTGACTTCTCTTTCCATCTTATGGTATTTTCTGATGAAAAGAATTTCTTAATTTTAAAGCATTCAAACTCATCAATACTTTGTAAAGAACTATTTTTTTACTCCCAAATTTTCCCTTTATTACCTTATAAAATCTTTACTGTTTAGTCTTTTACATTTGGATCTTTAATCTACTCAGCAGTGGTTTTGTGTATGGTATGAGGTAGGGGGTCCAATTTCTGCTCTGTAATACCATCTTGTTTAAACAGTGTGCACATATGGAGTAGTCTGTTTCTAGGCTCTCTGTTCTGCTTCACTGGCTTATTATCTTTCCTTGTTTTAATATCACACTATCGTCATAAAAAAATCTACAAATGATAAGGGCTGGAAAGGATGTGGGAAAAAGGGAACCCCCCTACACTGTTGGTGGAAATGTAAATTGGTGCAACCACTATGGAGAACAGGATGGAGGTTCCTTAAAAAACTAAAAATAGAGCTACCATATGATCCAGCAACCCCACTCCTGGGCATAGAACTGAAGAAAATCATACTTGAAAAGACATGTGCACCCCAGTGTTCATAACAGCACTATTTACAATAGCCAAGACATGGATGCAACCTAAATGTCCACCAATAGATGAATGGATAAAGAAGATGTGGTACAGATATGCAGTGGAATATTATTCAGCCATAAAAAAGAATGAAATAATGCCATTTGTAATGACATGGGTGAACCTAGAGATTGTCTTACGGGGTGAAGTCAGACAGAGAAAGACAAATATCATATGATATCACTTATATGTGGAATCTAAAAAATGGTACAACTGTATTTATTTACAGTAGATCACAGATGTAGAAAACATACTTATGGTTACCAGGAGGGAAAGTTGAGGTGGGAGGGGAGAGATAAACTGGGAGATTGAGATTGACATATACACATTACTTCATATAAAACAGATAACTAATAAGAACCTACTGTTATAGCATGGGGAACTCTACTCAATACTCTGTAATGACCTATATGGGAACAGAACCAAAAAATGAATAGATATATGTATAACTGATTCACTCTGCTATACAGCTAAAACTAACATAACATTGTAAATCAACTATACTCCAATAAAAATTAATTTTTACAGTACCTCAAAAATGTATCCCATGATTAATCAACATAGCTTTAAAATAAGTCGTGGTATCTGGTCAAGCAACTCCTCCCACCCTGTTCTTCACTAGTGTCTTGGCCCTATGGATTTCTGTTAGACCTTTAGATCAGCTTGTCAAGTTCCACAAAGAAAACCTTCTGGGGTTTTAACCGTAATTGCATTGAATCTATAGATCATTTGACTTTTTTTTTTGGTTGATTTGCAACCTGGGGAATACCCCAGGTGAAATTTGAAACTAGACCCTGTCCATAGAGGGCAAGCAGATACCAACAAAAGAGGCAGACCACTCCAGATTGATTGAGTGGACTTCCAACAATATTTGGTCTTCTAATCCATGAATACAATATATCTCTTCATTTGTTTAGATCTTCTTTAAAGTTTCTTAATAAGGTTTTATATTTTTATCTATAGGGTATGTAAGCTTTTCCAGTTGTATTTGTTTTAAGGTTTTTTCAACATTTTACTATGAAATTTTTCAGAAATATATAAAAGGTGAAAGAATTTTACAGTGAACCCCCATATACACACCATCTTGATTTTACCAGGAACATTTCACTATACTTGCTTTATTATGCATCTATTCATCTCTTTTAGAGAAGGGAATGGCAATCCACTCCAGTATTCTTGCCTGGAGAATCCGTGTGGACAGAGGAGACTGGCAGGCTGCAGTCCATGTGGTTGCAAAGAGTCGGACACGACTGAGTGACTAACACACACATTCATCTCTTTATCTTTCTATCCATCCATTAATCCATGTTATTTTGGATGTATTTCAAAGTAAATTACAGACATCAGTACACTTACCCCTAAATTCTATAACATAGTATTCCAAGTGTTTTTCTTTTTTATGATGCTACTGGCATATTGTACCTTTTGTTAAATTTTTCTATATGTGGCCATTATGTGGGGAAAAACTGTATTTTGTATGCAAATATCTTCTATCCAACATTCTTGTTGAATAGTCTCACTAACCCTAATCATTGATTTGTATGACTTTTGGAATGTTTACATACAGAGTCAGGTCATGTACAAATAATGAAAATTCTTGTTTGTCATCTCAAAACCTTCCTGCACTGCACGAGACCTTCACTACAACATTAAAGAGAAGTGGTGATGATGGGGGCATCTTTGTCATGTTCATGATCTCAATTGCTCATCATTAAATATGATGAGAGGTATAAATTTTTTCAAGATCTTTATCAAAGACATTCACTTTTCTCTATTTTACTATTAGCTTTTGTCATGAATGGATATTGAATTTTGTTTTTTCTGCATCTTCTGAGATTACCCCATGTTTTCCCTTTTTAATCTGTTAGTATGGGCAATTAAAAATTGACTCCCTAACATCAAAATACCCTTGAATTCCTGAGAATAAACCCAACTTATTCAAGATATAATATCTTTTCCATCACATATTACTGGACTTGGTTCGCCAAATCTCAGCTTCTATGTTCATGAATGAGATTGGCCCGTCATTTGCCTTTCTCAAACTGTCTTTGTTGGGTTCTGGTATCAAGGTTATAGAAGCCTCATAAAAGGAGTTGGGCATCTTATTTCTAGTCTGTAGAAGAGATTGGAGCTATTTCTTCTTCAAATATTTAGGAGAACTCAATTGTGACGCCCTTCATACCTAAAACTTTTTCTTTTTTTTTTTTTCCTGCGCGCCCTCGCCCCGCCCCCTAAAACTTTTATATTAATTTGAGTTTTCTATTTTTATACTGCATCAACATTCAAAAGTTGTGTTTTCAGAAAATTCATTTTACTTAAATGTTAAAATGTATGACATAAAGCTGATCATGATATTCTTTTATTATCTAAATATCTTCTAGATCTTGAACTAATAAACTGCTCACTATATTAGTAGCTCTCTGATGGTTTGAATAATATCTTTTTACATGCTTTGTCTACCATTTTTACTTGTTTTTCAGAAGGAAAGTTGGTCTGAATTACTTGATCTGCCTTTACCTTAAGCAGTTTTTCATTTAAGATTTCAGGCGTATGTTTCAGAGCTGTACAAAGTCAGGCTAGTGGGCAAAACGGAAGTGGTGCCTTGGACACTATTTCATAATGCAGTCTTCCCAATCTTTTTCTTTTCATGGTACTCATAGAAACTGATATTTAGGGCACCCTGTTGTAAATGGATAGACAGTTCATGGCCAAAGACGATCCGTCTCGAAGCTCTGCCGCACGAGTCCTTGCATGGCCGTCCTGAGGACTAAGGGGGGCAATACCTCAGAACTCCTAGAACCCAGAAGGGGCACAAAATGTAGGAAACTTTTTCCTAACTCTTCCCTTCTTTCCCCTCTCCAGTTCATAGTTCTCTCCTTTGAATTCCTCGTTCAGGAATTATTCGCCCAAAACTACCCCCACCCCATCCTTGGAATCCATGCCCTCTCTCCACAAGAAAATGAAGTCCTCATTCCCCCAATCCTGTAACCCCTGCAAAACCAGCCATTCTGGCTTCCACTGGTTATCAATGACTATCTCCCATGCCCAATTTCTCTTGGCAATACAGGCTGGGAGGGGTGATTTTTGTCCCAGTGCTGAGCATAGGAAAAAACATTATGGGCTTCTACCTGGTTTAAAGCTGCTTTTTTTTCCTTTAAAAGCATTTAAAGTTACAGATGACTCTCTACTGCTTCACAGAAAGCCTTGGAGCAGAACATACTAAGAGGGGATCTCTTAAATGAGGGTTTATAGTTACAAATAGATACAGTAGCATATTAAAAAGTAGAGACATTACTTTGCCAACAAAGGTCCATGTAGTCAAAGATATGGTTTTTCCAGTAGTCATGTATGGATGTGTGAGTTGGACTATAAAGAAAGCTGAGCACTGAAGAATTGATGCTTTTGAACTGTGGTGTTGGAGAAGACTCTTGAGAGTCCCTTGGACTGCAAGGAGATCCAACCAATCCATCCTAAAGGAAATCAGTCCTGAATATTCACTGGAAGAACTGATGCTGAAGCTGAAACTCCAATACTTTGGCCACCTGATGAGAAGGACTGACTCATTGGAAAAGACCCTGATGCTGGGAAAGATTGAAGGCAGGAGGAGAAGGGGATGACAGAGGATGAGATGGTTGGATGGCATCACCAATTCGATGGACATGAGTTTGAGTAAGCTCCAGGAGTTGGAGATGGATTGGGAGGCCTGGTGTGCTGCAGTCCATGGGGTGGCAAAGAGTTGGACACAACTGAGCAAATGAACTGAACTGAGATATAGGAGCAAACTCCTCTGCAGCTTCTGCCTATAATAGAATTCATGTACATACACACAGGGCTTCCCAGGTGGCTCAGCAGTAAAGAATCCACCTGCAGTGCAAGAGCCGCAGGAGACACAGGTTCAATCCCTGGGTCGGGAAGATCCCCTGGAGGAGGGCATGGCGGCCCACACCAATATTCTTGCCTGACGAATCCCATGGACAGAGGAGCCTGGTGGGCTCCAAGAGTCAGATGCGACTGAAGTGACTTAGCACGCATGCACATACACATATCAGACTGTGAGCCAGGAGACACATCCTACTCACACCTGAGCCCATGCCCACAAAATGGCTCAGAACACAAGGAGACACCACATGAGTCCTTATCCCACGACTCAGCAAACAGGAGTGAGTCACAGTCTATATGGTCTGTGTTAGGGCCACCACAGGCACCACCAGCAGTCTCTCCCTAAGACTGGGCCTGTGTCATTCATATATATATACATATACATATGTATACCAGCATATCATGGGAAAGCCAGGCCTAAGGCCCAACACTCACTGTTGCTCTAACATGACAAACAACATGGCGGCCACCGCTGAGAACAGCCCATGGACATCCACTGCCCAGTATATGCAAACCAAGTTGCTATTCCACAGACAAACCATTCACAGGAAAAGAGAGCAGAATGTGAGATGCCCAGGCGGACAATTCATCATTGATCACACAACTGAGAAATCTGCACTCAGATCAGAGCTTCTGTAATGCCCACTTTTAGCACCAAAATGTGCTTTCCTGACTCTTACCTGTGGTACCTGGTTGGGGGATGGGACACCGGGTCCCAGCTTCCTCCATGGAACTCCCTCTTCCCCCAGGTCCCTGGGTTCGGCTCCTGCCTCTCCCCACTTCTCTGCACAACCCTGGGCCCTCCCATGCCCCCATGGACAATGATCTCCGGGCCCCTGAGGACCTCCCGCTTCTTGGCACAGCCCCCAGGTGTCCCTCCCCAGGAAGCCTTGACAGACCCCGCCCCCAGCACCCCACTCCCCTCTCTAGCCCTGTGTGGCCCGCACTCAGCACTCGCGCGCTCGGGGTGGACATCTCTCCCCTCCAGATCCCAGGCCCTCGCGGGCAGCAGCCCCCTGTTTCCCACCGCTGGGTCCTCACAGCGAGGCTTGGTGTCCGGCTCTGAGCCAGGGCTTGATGCACCCGGCTACCCCTGGAGCTGGAGGGATCCCTGAGACCCCAGGAGAGCAGGGGAGGAGGCGCCCGGCCGCACACGTGGCTGCGGGGGAAGCTGCTGCGGGGGCTGGGGAGGTCGTCCCATGAGGCCTGCTCCGGGTGAGTGGCCACCTCTAATGACCCCGGTAAGGGCTCCGTAAATGGGTGTTGAATCAGCCGAGAGGCGTCCGTGCAGACTCGGCGGTCTGGAGAGGCATGAAGGGCCCTTGAATCCCGCTGTTAGTGAGGATAATTTGGCAGAAGAGTGAGGCTCTAGGCGGCGGGAGGGAGAGGCGCCCGGCTGCAGGAGACTGAGCAGCAGTGCCCCAGGGTCTTGGGTCAAGCGCAGGGCTCCCCACCCCGGGGCGTCTGGGC